>NC_092372.1:124932676-125258509 GCF_030028105.1 Mobula birostris | reverse complement strand
ACTCAGTAGAAATGCTCATAATTCACAGACACCGACATTGAGTTGGGGTTCAGTTTAAAAGACGGGTCTGATGTGATGATGTAATTACGTAAAGCACTTTCACCATGATTTGTGTGCACTGTTTGGAGTACAATCAATGATTTTCTGCAGTGTCTCAGAAACATTAGACGTTTCTGGTGTTTCATTTGCGAAAGTGTACAACTCACTCAGTCTTTCTCAGGCTGACAACCCTCCATGTCTGTCTCAGTCTATCCTCAGGCACTTCCTTTAATGGGATTGTCACCACCGAAGGTTTTTTTTTGCCTGGTATCCATGTTCATTTACACAGTTCGATAAGGGATTAACTGTTCTTGCTGGTGTAAAAGTTCAAACAGGTTGTTCTGTCCTATCTTCATTCAGAGCCTCACATTAGTCACCAGCTGCATTCATCTTGTCCACAGCTCCAGACAGATTTACAAGATGCCAGGTTCCCCCCAAAATCATCATGCCTGCAACTCAACTGATGAATATCATTAATATTTGGTTTCCAATACTCAGAAGTGATTTCGCCATATCGAAGTGCAGAAAATAGAGCTGTTACTGCCGTTTATTGAGTCAGTATCAAATTCATCCTGTGAAGTTCCACATGAAACATAGAAACATAGAAAACCTGAAGCACAATGCAAGCCCTTCGGCCCATTATGCTGTGCTGAACATGTACTTACTTTACAAATTACCTAGAGTTACCCATAGCTCTCTATTTTTCTAAGCACCATGTAGTTATCCAGGAGCCTCTTAAAAGACCCTATCATATCCACCCCCACCACCGCCACCGGCAGCCCATTCCACACACTCACCACTCTCTGCGTAAAAAACCTACCCCTAACATCTTCTCTGTACCTATTTCCAAGCACCGTTAAAACTATACCCCTTTGTGCGGACCATGTCAGACATGGGAAAAAGCCTCTGACTATCCACACGATAAATGCCTCTCATCATCTTATACATCTCTGACTGGTCACCTCTCATCCTCCATCACTCCAAGGAGAATAAGCTAAGTTCACACAATCTATTTTCATAAGGCATGCTCCCCAATCCAGGCAATATCCTTGTAAATCTCCTCTGCGCCCTTTCTATAGTTTCCACATCCTTCCTGTAGTGAGGTGACCGGAACTGACACAGTACTCTAAGTGGGGTCCAACCAGGGTTCTATATAGCTGTAACATTATCTCTCTGCTCTTGAACTCAAATCCATGGTTGATGAAGGCCAATGCATCGTATGCCTTCTTAACCACATAGTCAACTTGCACAACAGCTTTGAGTGTCTTATGTATTCGGACCCCAAGATCCCACTGATCCTCCACACTCTCATGAGTCTTACCATTAATACTATATTCTGCTATCATATTTGACCTATCAAAATGAACCACCTCACACTTCTCCAGGTCCAACACCACTGCTACTTCTCAGCCCAGTTTTGCATCCTATCGATGTCCAGCTGTAATCTCTGACAGCCCTCCACAGTATCCACAACACTCCCAAGCTTTGTGTCATCAGCAAATTTACTAACCCATCCCTCCACTTCCTTATCCAGGTCATTTATAAAAATCACAAAGAGTAGGAGTACCAGAACAGATCCCTGAGGTACAGCACTGGTCACCGACCTCCATGCAGAGTATGTCCCGTCTACAACCACCCTTTGCCTTCTGTGGGCAAGCCAGTTCTGGATCCACAAAGCAATGTCCCCTTGGATCCCATGCCTCCTTATTTTCTCAATAAGCCTGGCATGGGGTACCTTGTCAAATGCCTTGCTGAAATCCATATTCACTACGTCTACTGCTCTACCTTCATCGATGCATTTAGTCACATCCTCATAGAATTCAATCAGGCTCGTAAGGCACGATCTGCCTTTGACAAATCCATGCTGACTATTCCTAATCATATTATGCCTCTTCAAATGTTCATAAATCCTGCCTCTCAGGATCTTCTCCATCAACTTACCAACCACTGAAGTAAGACTCATTGGTCTATAATTTCCTGGGGTATCTCTGCCCACTTTCTGGAAAAGGGAACAAAATCTGCAACCCTCCAATCCTCTGGAACCTCTCCCGTCTGCATGGATGATGGAAAGATCATTGACAGAGCCTCATCAATCTCCTCCCTCACCTCCCACAGTTGCCTGGGGTACATCTCATCCATTCCTGGAGACTTAGACAACTTGTTGCTTTCTAAATACTCCAGCACATCCTCTTTCTTACTGTCTGTATGCTCAAGCTTTTCAATCTGCTGTAATTCATCCCTACAATTGCCAGGATCCTTTTCCATAGTGAATACTGAAGCAAAGTATTCATTAAGTACCTCTGCTATCTCCCTCGGTTCCATACACACTTTTCCACTGTCACACTTCATTGGTCTAATTCTCTCACGTCTTATTCTCTTGGTCTTCACACAGTTGTAGAATACCTTGGAGTTTACCTTAATTCTGCTCACCAAGGCCTTCTCATGGCCCCGTCTGGCTCTCTTAATTTCATTTTTATGCTCCTTCTTGCTAGTCTTATAACTTTCTAGACCTCTAAAATTGCCTAGTTTTTTGAACCTTTCGTGAGCTCTTCTTTTCTACTGGACTAGATTTTCAACAGCCTTTGTACACCACGATTCCTGTACCTTACCATCTTATCCCAGTCTCATTGGAATGTACCTATGCAGAATGCCATGCAAATATCCCCTGAATATTTGCCACATTTCTGCCCTACATTTCGCTGAGAACATCTGTTCCCAATTTATGCTTCCAAGTTCCTGACTGATAGCCATATATTTCCCCTTACTCCAATTACAAATGTAAATGCTTTCCCAACTTGCCTGTTCCTATCCCTCACCAATGCTATGGTAAAGGAGATAGAATTGTGATCACTATCTCCAAAATGCTCGCCCACTGAGAGACCTGACACCTGACCAGGTTCATTTCCCAATACCAGATCAAGTGCAGCCTCTCCTCTTGCAGGCTTATCTACATAGTGTGTCCAGAAACATTCCTGAACACAACTAACAAACTCTACCCCATCTAAACCGCTCACTCTGGGGAGATGCCAATCAATATTTGGGAAATTAAAATCTTGCACCACAACAACCCTGTTATTATTACACTGTTCCAGAATCTGTCTCCCTATCTGCTATTTGATTTCTCTGTTACTTTTGGGTGGTCTATAAAAATCATCCCAGTAGAGTTATTGACCCCTTCCTGTATCTAACATCCACCCACAGAGACTCAGTAGATAACCCCTCCATGACTTCCTCCTTTTCTGCAGCCGTGACGCTATCTCTGATCATTAGTGCCACGCCCCCACCTCTTTGCCCCCCTCCCTGTCATTTCTGAAACATCGAAAGCCTGGCACTCTAAGTAGCCATTCCTGACCCTGAGCCATCCAAGTCTCTGTAATGGCTACAACATCATAGCTCCAAGTACTGATCCACAATCTTATCTCATCCACTTTGTTCATGATGCTTCTTGAATTAAAATAGACACATCTCAAACCATCGGTTTGAGCGCATCCCTTCTCTATCACCTGCCTATCCTCCCTCTCACACTGCCAATAAGCATTCTCTATTTGTGATCTCACTGTCCCATCCTCCGACTCTTCAGTTTGTATCCCCCCACCAGCAATTCTAATTTAAACTCTCCCCAATAGCCTTAGCAAACCACCCCGCCAGGATATTGGACCCCCTGGGATTCAAATGCAGCCCGTCCTTTTTGTACAGGTCACACCTGCCCCAGAAGAGGTCTCGATGATCCAGAAATCTGAATCCCTGCCCCCTGCTCCAATCCCTCAATCACACATTTATCCTCCACCTCATTCTATTCCTATATTCGCTGTCGTGTGGCACAGACAGTAATCCCGAGATTACTACCTTTGAGCTCCTGTTTCTCAGCCTCTTTCCTAACTCCTTGTAGCCTGTTTTCAGGACCTCTTCCCTTTTCCTACCTACGTCGTTGGTATCAATATGTACCATGACCTCTGGCTGTTCTCCTTCCCACTTCAGGATATCGTGGACGCGATCAGAAACATCCCAGACCCTGGCACCTGGGAGGCAAACTACCATCCGAGTTTCTTTCCTACATCCACAGAATCACCTGTCTGACCCCCTAACTACAGAGTCCCCTATCACTGCTGCCATCCTCTTCCTTTCCCTACCCTTCTGAGCCACAGGGCCACACTCTGTGTCAGAGGTGTGGCCACTGTTGCTTCCCCCAGGTAGGATGTCTCCCCCAACAGTACTCAAACAGGAGTACTTATTGTTAAGGGGGACAGCCACAGGGGTACTCTCTAGTATCTGACTCTTGCCCTTCCCTCTCCTGACTGTTACCCACTTCTCTGCCTCCCGAGGTCCCAGTGTGACTACCTGCCTATTGCTCCTCTCTATCTCCTCCTCACTCTCCCTGACCAGACAAAGGTCATCGAGCTGCATCTCCAGTTCCCTAAGGAGCTGCAGCTCAATGCACCTGATGTAGATGCGGCTGTCGAGGAGGCTGGGAGTCTCCCGGTCATCCCACATCTGACACCCAGTACAGAACACCAGCCTCACAGACGTACCTCCTGTTTCTACCCGACACAAGTAACTTACCTCGCCTCGACCTGTTATCGCCGAAGCCCCGTTGAACCGAAGCCCTCCTAATCTGGCTCCCTCTACTCCACCACCTGCTCCTCCGACGTGTGAAACAAAAGCAGCACCACAACTGGATGGACGTTGGCCCAATGGAATGAGTATAGGCAGATGCATTGTTCATGTCCCATCATGGAACTGCCATCATTACAGTGACCATATTGGAGCACGATGCTTCAATGTGGTAATCTTCCTTCTGTGCAGTTGATGCAAAAGAGCTCGAGAGTAACTGGGGAAAAAATACAATATTTACAAGTTATATGTGGCACAGTTCTACATAAATTTGTTTCATTTTCATGAGGGAATAGTCAATAAAACTATAGAATAACAACCATAACAGAATCAATGGATGCCCACCAAACTTGGGAATTCAAGCAGAGTGCACATGTCAACAAACTGTACATATACAAAAATAAAATAATAATAGTAATAAATAAATGAGCAATAAACATCAAGGACACAAGAAGAATAGTCCTTGAAAGTGAATCTATTGGCTGTGGGAACATTTCAAAGATAGGGCAAATGAATTTGAGTGACGTTATCCCCTTTGATTTAAGAGCCTGATGATTAAGGGGTAATATCTGTTCCTGAACTTGCTTTTGTGGGCCCTGAGGCTCCTGTTCCTTCTTCCTGAAGGCAACAATGAGAAGACAGCATGTCCTGGGTTGTTGGAGTCCTCGATGATGGTTGCTTCTTTCTTCTGAAATTATTTCAGGTAGATGTGCTCAATAGATTGGGCTGTATCTACTAATTCTGTGGGAATTTTAGTTCATGGGCATTGGGATTTCCACACCAGGCTGTGATGCAGCCAGTGAATATACTCTCCACTACACATCTATAGAAATTTGTCAAAGTTTTAGATGTCATGCTGAATCTCCACAAACTCTTCAGGAAGTCGAGGTGTTGCCGTGCTCATTTCATAATTGCACTTACGTGCTGGGCCCAGGACACGTCCTCAGAAATAAGAACCTCCAGAATTTTAAAGTTGCTGACCCTTTCCACATCTGATCCTCCAATGAGAGCTGGCTTAGGGACCTCTGATTTCTTTTCCTGAAGTCAATATTCAGCTCCTTGATTTTGTTGACATAAAGTGAGAGGTTGCACCACTCAGTCAGATTTCCGTACTCCCTCTGTATTCTGATTTGTCACCACCTTTGGTTTGGTCAACAACAGTGTGTGTCATCTGCAGACTTGAATATGGCATTGGAGCTGTGCTCAGCCACACAGTCATAAGTATAAAGTGAGTAGAGCAGGGGGCTGAGCACACAGCCTTGTTGTGCACGTGCTGATGGAGATCGTGGAGGAGATGTTGTTGCTGATCTGAACTGACTGGACTCTGCAGGTAAGGAATTTGAGGATCCATTTGCACGAGGACATATGGAGGACAAGGTCTAGGAGCTGATTGATTAAATTTGAGGGGATGATGGTTTTGAATGCTGGGCTGTACTCGATAGAGGGCATCTAGAAGTAGGCATTGTAATGTCCAGATGTTCCGGGCTTGAGTGATGGGTCAATGAGATGGCATCTGCTGTGCATCTCTTCCTCTGGTGGACAAATTTCAGTGGATCCATGTTGTTTCTGAGCTAGGAGTTGATATATTTCATCACCAAACTCTCAAAACATTTTGTCGCTGTGGATAGAAGTGTTGATGGGCAATAGTCACAAAGGCAGATCACAACGCTCTTCTTGGGCACCAGTATAACTGAAGCCTGCTTGAAGCAGGTGAATACTACACACTGGGGAAGCGAGGGGTTAAAAATTTCAGTGCGTACTCCGGTCAGTTCATCAGCAGAGGCCATTAGTACTTGGGCATGTACTCAAGCTGGGCCACGTGCTTTTCGTGTGTTCGGCCTCCAAATGTCACTCCACTCTTTAAGAGAGGAAGGCAAAATAAAGGAAATAGAAGCCAGTTAGCCCAATCTCAGTGGACAGGAAAGTGTTCAAGTCCTTTATTAAAGATAAGATTTCTTGGAGACTAATGATACAATAAGTCAAATTCAGCATGGTTTCTGTAAAGGGAAATAATGCCTCACAAATCGGTTAGAGTTCTTCAAGGAAGTAACAAGCAGGGTGGACAAAGGAGAGTGTATCAAGGTGGTGTCATTTACTTGGATTTTCAGAAGGCATTTGATCAGATGCCACACCCAAGGTTGCTTAACAAGATAAAATCCTATGGTGTTACAGGAAAGATACTGGTATGGATAGAGGGACTGGTGACAGGCAGGAGGCAGCGAGTGGGAATAAAAGGGGCCTTTTCTGTTTGTCTGTCAGTGACTAGTGGTGTTCCTCAGGGGTCAGTATTGGGACTGCTACTTCTCACATTGTTTGTCAATAATTTGGATAATGGAATTGATGACTTTCTGGTAAATTTTGCATGTGATACGAAGATAGGTGGAGAGGTAGGTCGTACTGAGGAAGCAATGTGATTTCCCCAGGACTTGGACAAATTGGAAGAATGCGAAAAAAGTGCCAGATGGAATACAATGTGTGATAATGCATTTTGGTAAAAGGAACAATAGTGCAAACTATTATCCAAATGGGGAGCAGATGCAAACATCAGAGGTGTAGAGGGAATTAGGAGTCCTCGTGCAAGACTCCCAGAAGGTTAATTTACTGGTTGAGTTTGTGGTAAAGAAGGCTAATGAAATGTTGGCATTTATTTCTCGGGAAATGGAATATAAAAGCAAAGAGATAGTGTTGAGCCTTTATAAGACACTAATTAGGCTGCATTTGGAGAATTGTCAACAGGTTTGGGCCCCTTATATCAGAAAGGATGTGTTGTCATTGGCGAGAGTCCAGAGGAGGTTCATGAGGATGATTTAGGAATGAGGGGGTTAACATATGAGGGACGTTTAGCAGCTTTGGAGCTGTACTCACTGGAATTGAGAAGAGTCCGGGGGGATCTCGTTGAAACGTACCGAATGTTGAAAGGACTAGATCATCTGGATGTGGAGACAGGACGTTTCCTATGGTGGGGGTATCCAGAACTAGAGGGCACAGCCTCAAAATTGAGGGGTGACCTTTTACAACAGAGGTAAGGAGGAATTTTTCAGGCCAGATTAGTATATCTGTTGAATGTTCTGCCATAGACTGTTGTTTGGGCCAGGTCCATGAGTATACTTAAGGTGGAAGTTGATAGTTTACTGATCAGTCAGGGCATCAAAAGATATATTGAGAAGGCAGGTATTGGGTTGAGTGGGGTCTGGGATCAGCCATGATGGATTAGCAGAGCAGACTCAATGGGCTGAATGGCCTAATTCTGCTCCTATGTCTTGTGGTGTTATGGTCAAAGAGCCTTTACTACAACTGAGTGATCTTTTTTTCACAACATATTCATTGACTTGTGAGAATGAAATCAGGCCTATGAGGTGTTATGTAGGTAAACCAGTATGAATCAAATTGTTCTGACCCAGTATGAATCAAATTGTTCTGACTTATGATTAACAGATGTTGTTATCCCTACTTTGTACATAGTTTTCTTCTTCTGATTGTTCTTTCTTTCCTCTCCTCTCTATAAGTGTATACCTCAGAGAAATATTCTGTGGAGATTTGTGACAAATATGTGATATATATATAAAATATGAAATACATCTTATGAAAATGTTTGTTTGATGATGAACTTAAATAAAAAATAAATTACAAAAAAAAAGAAAGCAAGGATCAGACAGCACCCTGGCAAGTTATAATCTGGGCAGGAAGAAGAAAAGAATTTAATATCCCAAGCATCCTAAATGTAGAGTCTGTGAAGAACACGGGGATAACTAGAGTGAGGGCAGGATCATTCAAGAACGGAAGAAGAAACATACCAGGAGTCAGAGAGGTTGGGGGGCCCTTAATGAATACTTTGCTTCAGTATTCACCAGTGAGCGGGACCTTGTCAAGTGTGATGACAGCATACAACAGTCTGAAGTTGTGGACGATTTTGACGTTAATAAAGAAGATGCGCTGGCACTCTTGAAAAGCATTAGGACAGATTTGTCCCTGGCACCCAATATGAAATACTACAGGAAGTGAGGGAAAGGAGTTTTCTGTGCCATTGGCAATAATGTTTATATCCTCAGTGTTCATGGGAATAGCACCCAATGAATAGAGGGTGGCAAATGTCATTGCGTGGTTCAAGAAAGGGAATAGGGATTACAATGGTAATTCTAGGGATGGCCACATGGCTTTGTGAGCGACAGACCATGGCTCACAAGCCTGATTGATTCCTTTGAGGATGTGACAAAACACAGAACGGAAGTAGAGTAGTGGATGAGGTGTACCTAGATTCTTGTAAGGTGCTTGACAAGTTTGCACATGGCAGGCTCATTCAGAGAGTCAGAAGGCATGGAATTCAGAGACACTGGGCTGTGTGGGTTCAGAATTGGTTTGCCTTAGAATGCAGAGATGGAGCATTTTCTGTCAAGGGGTTGGTGACCAATGGTGTTTTACAGAGATTATACTGGCTCCCTGTTGTTTGTGATTTTTATAAATGCCTCGGTTGAGGAAGTGGAATGGCGCATCAGGAAATTTGCAGATGGGATGAAGGTTGGTGATGCTGTGGATGGCGTAGGAGGTTGTCAGTGGTTATAACGGAACAATAGTACGATGTACAGCTGGGCTGAGAAGTGGTAGATGGAGTTCAACCCGGAAATGTGCAAAGTGATTCAGTTCAGCAGATTGAATTTGAAGGGAGAATACTGGGTTAATGGAAGAATTTGTAGCTGTGCAGATGAACAGAGGAATCTCCGGTTCCATATTCATTGATCCCTCAAAGTTGCTGCACAAGTTGATCGGGCTTTCAAGAAGGTGTATGATGTGTTGGCCTCATTATTTGTGTGATAGAGTTCAACTGCGAGATAATGCCACAGCTCTATAAAACCTTGGTTGTATCATGCTTGGAATAACATGCAGTTGAAGTCTCCTCATTCTAGGAAGGATGTGGATGCTTTAGAGAGGGTGCAGAGGATATTTAGCCAGATGCTGAGATGCTGCCTGGATTGGAGAGCATGTCTTCTGTGGAGACGTTGAGCAAGCTGGGACTTTTCTCTCTGGATCAAAGGAGGATGAGAGGTATTTCATAGAGGCATACGGAATGATAAGAGGCATGGATCGAGTAGACGGGCAGAGGCATTTTCCCAGGGTGGAAATGACTATTACGAGAGGGTTTAATTTTACGATGATTAGAGGAAAGTATGGGGGCGGGTATGTTTTTTTTTTCACACAGAGAGTGCTGGGTGTATGGAAGGCTCCACTGGGTTGTGGCAGAGGCAGATACAAAGGCTCTGAGACAAGTACATAGATGATCGGAAAATGAGGAGAAATGTGGGAGTCAAGGGTTAGAATGATAGGTTAAAAGGTTGACACAACATCATGGACCAAAGGGCCTACACTGCTGTAATGTTCTGGATTCAATGCTCAAGTCATGGAGAAGTTAGAAACCAGTGGATATTTCTGATTGAGGTATTTTGAGGTCGAGACTGCAGCTACTGGACAGGTACTGTGTGAGAAAGTGGTTGAAAGGTACACCACATTGGTCCTGCAAACTGTACACACACAGCTGTCCTGAAAATACACATAATATCATGAATCAGTTATTTAAGTTTCTCAAAAATGACATTGAATTTGTGAAGTAACCCATTTCCCAAGTTGTGATTTGGGAAAATTTGCAGGCCAACCTTTCTTCCTAATTTGTCGCATTCCATAATCTCTGTCCTGATTTCAGAGGTCCCACATCTCAGGCACCTTCTGTTCTACAGATGAAAGCCCCATAACAAAATGCAACACTTGCCCAGGCGTCCAGTCTTATAGACCTGTTCAATATTGTGCTACTCATGTTGCACTCTCCCCACATCCCTCCCTCCCCATTTCATTTCAATTCCTCAGGCTTTTCACCATACTACAGGACTTCCTCTCATCTCACCACCTCCTCATCCAGAGGATATCCATTCTCCCACCCCTCTAACCACAGACCCTTTTCCCTCACAGGTTACAACACAGAATCTCAGACACTCCCTCCATTCATTGATGACCCTCGCAGTGGAGTTGACAGTAGTGGAGTATGGGCAATATTTAATGACCAGATATTCAGGTACTTGATATGGAGTACAGACTCTGTACTGTTATACTCACTCAGACAAATAAGATCTATTGCTATTTCTACTGTACAAACACTTTGCTATCTACTTCAAGTCTTTATGTAGTTCATCTGTGTTGACTACATGCACGTGGTAAGGCAGATGACCAATCTGCAGTTACTGTAGCCTTCGTGTTCTGTTTGATGAGTACTATAACACGTACGGGTCAGTGGCAGCAAACCGAACCAGCGTCTTGCTGCATACTCGCAGACCGGCCTTGTTGCAGACAGTCCAGACCAGTCTGTTTGTGACTTGGGGCTGGATGTGGATCAGGGCTCAGTGTGTCGGTGATTTGTGTGCGGTCAAGCAGGGGCAGAGATAACGACTGACGTACTACAACTACAGCACCCCTTCCCCCCCGCCACACACACACACACACACACACACACACATTCTCACACACACACATACACACACACACACACACTCTCTCACACACACACACACACACACACACACACTCACACACTCTCACACATACACACACACACACACACACACTCACACATTCTCACACACACACATACACACACACACACACACACTCACACACTCTCACACATACACACACACACACACACTCACACACTCTCACACACACACATACACACACACACTCTCTCACACACACACACACACACACTCACACACTCTCACACATACACACACACACACACACTCACACACACACACACACACACACACACATACACACACACACACACACACATACATACACACACACACTCTCTCACACACACACACACACACACACACTCACACACTCTCACACATACACACACACACACACACACACTCACACACTCTCACACATACACACACACACACACACACACACTCACACATTCTCACACACACACATACACACACACACACACACACTCACACACTCTCACACATACACACACACACACACACTCACACACTCTCACACACACACATACACACACACACTCTCTCACACACACACACACACACACACTCACACACTCTCACACATACACACACACACACACACACTCACACACACACACACACACACACACACACATACACACACACACACACACACACATACATACACACACACACTCTCTCACACACACACACACACACACACACTCACACACTCTCACACATACACACACACACATACACACACACACACACCCATACACATGTTGAGCTGTTTTGCCGCCTCATTTGCCTCATCTGGCATATTTTCCCATTCATTTCATTCAGAATTCTAACTAAATTACATATATTAATTTCTTTTTATGCACATATTTCAGAAATATTTCATTAAAACTGTGAACTTATCATGGTCCATTCAGAAATCCTTGGCCCCCCACATAGATTACGCCTTTGGTCTACAACATGTACCACTCACTAGCTTCTATCTGGCTATTAATATCTTATAAGATGCCTTGGTGTACTCCTTAATCTTCTGCACATGTGATGTTTCATGGCTCCTCTTTCCTCTCCTCAAATCTTTATGAAGCATACCCCCACACTCTCTGTATTCAATGGTCGAGATGCTTTCGATACTCTACACATTTCCAAATTAGTCATATCTTACTTTGGCATCTTGAATACATTGTACTCCTTCCCTTTCAAAGTTCAACATTCAAAGCAAATTCATTATCAAAGTCGGTAAGTGTCACTATTTCATTTTATTGCAGGCATTCACAGTAGAACAAAGAAATACAATAGAGTCAATGAAAAGCTACGCACAAAGAAACAAACGACGATAAACTGTGCAAAGATGAAATAAATAAGACCTTCAGATCATTGGACACAGGAGCAGAATTAGGTAATTCTGCCCATCGAGTTTGGACTGTATTATAGAGGTTGGTGCCACGCTGTGACAGCTCAAGGCAGCAGGGTTCAGCATTGAATTTCAACATCATCTGTAAGGATTCTGTACGTCCTCCCGTGGAACATGTGGGTTTCCTCCGGGTGCTCTGGTTTCCTCCCACAGTCCAAAGACATACTGGTTAGTAGGTTAGTTGGTCATTGCAAATTGTGCCATGATTAGGCTTGGGTTCAATCGGTTACTGAGCTATGCAGCTCGATGCAGCAGAAGGACGTTCTCTGCTCTGTATCGCTAAATAAATACATAAACAAACAGATAAGTAAATAAAAAAATAGGCAGGTGGACACATTGATACATCGATAACAATGAAAAATACTGAGAACATGAATTGTTGAGTCATTGAAGATTCACACTTCATGGCAACACGTTGGCCTTTAATCACTTTTGAAAGCCTCCTAATTGTTAACTGTCAGTGACCACTGCTTTTGCTAGGTGCTATTTGATCTGATTGAAACTGGTCTTCCCGCAATCCACAACCTTAATTTTAAGACCATTTTCATAACTACCCTGGAACTTCAAGAGTGACAATCACTCCACCCAGACGCTTGCTGGAGATGAGAGCTGGAGTTGTGGCCTGATACACTACTGAAGCAGATAAAGGGTCAGGGAGCTGTGACTAACTCAACCAAAGTGGGACATTCTTTTCCAAGAAATACAATATTTATCTTAAACACCTTGTGCTGACGGAAGAAGTGAAAGTGAAAGATTATTGTCATCCGACCGTGCACATTTATACAGCCAACTAAGAACATAAGAACATAAGAAATAGGAGCAGGAGTCGGCTATCTGGCCTGTCAAGCCTGCTACGCCATTCAATAAGATCATGGCTGATCTGACCATGGACTCATCTCTACCTACCTGACTTTTCTCCATAACCTTAATTCCCCTACTATACAAAAATCTATCCAACCATGTATTAAATATATTCACTGAGGTAGTCTTCACTGTTTCATTGGGCAGAGAATTCCATAGATTCACCACTCTGTGCAGAGGGGAGGAGAAGATGGCGGCGTGACGCAGTGCGCACGGCCGCTCCGAAATTATATCATATTTGTAAGTAGGTACCATGCACAATCCTGATTTGATGGAGACAGACGTGAGAAGCACGGAGGAACATCTGGAGAAACTTCTGAAATGCCTGCTTCACTGCCGCTGCTACTGTGCAATTGAGAATCTCCGAAGGGGAAGGCCCCAAATCCGCGGCTTTGCCTATTGCCTGTTTCCGAGGCCTGGGTCGAAGTGCTCGGCAGAGATGGTGCTCGGTGCTCGGTGTCGGCGGGCTGGTTGGAAGCTCGAAGTTTTCGGACGGACTCAGGAGTCGGCTGTGGTCGGTTGCTTCCAGGGTGCTGTATCGGCAAGTTTGTGGCGCTGGAAGCTCGTGGCAGGGACAGTTTTTCTTCCTTCTACCGTCTGCGTGAGATGATGGGACTTTCGAGAGAATTTGAGACTTTTTTTACCGTGCCCATCATCTGTTCTTTATCAAATTACGGTATTGCTTTGCACTGTTGTAACTATATGTTATAATTATGTGGTTTTTGTCAGATTTTCAGTCTTGGTTTGTCTTGTTTTCTGTGATACCGTTCTGGGGGAACATTGTATCCCATTGTAAACTAATTTCCCCCGGGATCAATAAAGTATGTCTATGACTATAACAATGTATTATTTCTTAATGCATGCATTACTAAATGACAATAAAAGAGGGCTGCGTGTCCTCATAATCTAATAATCTAATAATCTTTGGGAAAAGCAGTTCCTCCTCATCTCCATCCTAAATGCTTGGATACATGCATGGAATTATGATGTAATGGCCATTACAGAGACTTGGCTGGCACCAGGGCAGGAATGGATTCTCAATATTCCTGGATTTCAGTGCTTTAAAAGGGATAGAGAGGGCAGAAAAAGGGGAGGAGGGGTGGCATTACTGGTCAGGGATACTATTACAGCTACAGAAAGGGTGAGTAATGTAGCAGGATCCTCTTTTGAGTCAGTATGGGTGGAAGTCAGGAACAGGGAGGGAACAGTTTCTCTATTGGGGGTATTCTATAGGCCCTCTGGTAGCAGCAGAGATAAAGAGGAGGAGCAGATTGGGAGGCAGATTTTTGGAAAGGTACAAAAATAACAGGGTTGTTCTCATGGGTGACTTTAACTTCCCTAATATTGATTGGCGCCTGATTAGTTCCAAGTGTTAGATGGGGCAGAGTTTTTTAAATGTGTCCAGGATGGATTCCTGTCACAGTATGTGGACAGGCCTACTCGGGGGAATGTCATACCAGACCTAGTACTAGGTAATGAACCGGGTCAGGTCACAGATCTCTCAGTTGGTGTTTATCTGGGGTACAGTGACCACCACTCCCTGGCCTTTAGCATTATCATGGAAAAGGGCAGAATCAGAGAGGACAGGAAAATTTTTAATTGGGGAAGGGCAAATTATGAAGCTATAAGGCTAGAACTTGCGGGTGTGAATTGGGATGATGTTTTTGCAGGGAAATGTACTATGGACATGTGATCGATGTTTAAAGATCACTTGCAGGCTGTTAAGGATAAATTTGTTCCAGTGAGGAAGATAAAGATTGGTAGGGTGAAGGAGCCATGGGTGACAAGGGAGGTGGAAAATCTAGTCAGGTGGAAGAAGGCAGCACACATGAGGTTTAGGAAGCAGGGATAAGATGGGTCTATAGAGGGATACAGGGAAGCAAGAAAGGAGCTTAACAAGGGGCTGAGAAGAGCAAGAAGGGGGCATGAGAAGGCCTTGGCGAGTAGGGGAAAGGAAAACCCCAAGGCATTCTTCAATTATGTGAAGAAGAAAAGGATGACAGGAGTGAAGGTAGGACTGATTAGAGATAAAGGTGGGAAGATGTGCCTGGAGGCTGTGGAAGTGAGTGAGGTCCTCAATGAATACTTCCCTTCGGTATTCATCAATGAGAGGGAACTTGTTGATGGTGAGTACAATATGAGTGAGGTTGATGTTCTGGAGCATGTTGATATTAAGGGAGAGGAGGTGTTGGAGTTGTTAAAATACATTAGGATGGATAAGTCCCCGGGGCCTGATGGAATATTCCCCAGGCTGCTCCACGAGGTGAGGGAAGAGATTGCTGAGCCTCTGGCAAGGATCTTTATGTTCTCGTTGTCCATGGGAATGGTACTGGCGGATTGGAAGGAGGCGAATGTTGTCCCCTTGTTCAAAAATGGTATTAAGGATAGTCCGGGTAATTGTAGACCAGTGAGCCTTACGTCTGTGGTGGGAAAGCTGTTGGAAAAGATTCTTAGAGATAAGACCTCTCAGCATTTACAGAATCATGGTCTGATCAGGGACAGTCAGCATGGCTTTGTGAAGGGCAGATCATGTCTAACAAGCCTGATAGAGTTCTTTGAGGAAGTGACCAGGAATATAGATGAGAGTAGTGCAGTGGATGTGATCTATATGGATTTTAGTAAGGTATTTAACAAGGTTCCACATGGTAGGTTTATTCAGAAAGTCAGAAGGCATGGGATCCAGGGAAGTTTGGCCAGGTGGATGCAGAATTGGCTTGCCTGCAGAAGGCAGAGGGTGGTGGTGGAGGGAGTACATTCAGATTGGAGGATTGTGACTAGTGGTGTCCCACAAGGATCTGTTCTGGGACCTCTATTTTTCGTGATTTTTATTAACGACCTGGATGTCGGGGTAGAAGGGTGGGTTGACAAATTTGCAGATGACACAAAGGTTTGCTGGTGTTGCAGATAGTGTAGAGGATTGTCAAAGATTGCAGAGAGACATTGATAGGATGCAGAAGTGGGCTGAGAGGTGGCAGATGGAGTTCAACCCAGAGAAGTGTGAGGTGGTATACTTTGGAAGGACAAACTCCACGGCAGAGTAGAAAGTAAATAGCTGGATACTTAGTAGTGTGGAGGAGCAGAGGTATCTGGGGGTACATCTCCACAGATACACTAGGGACATTTAAGGAACTATTAGACAGGTATATGAAGGAATTTAAGTTGGGGGGTTATATGGGAGGCAGGGTTTGAGTGTCGGCACAACATTGTGGGCCGAAGGGCCTGTACTGTACTGTACTATTCTATGTTTTATGTTCTATGTTCTATGTTCTAAATCTACTCTTCTTAATCTTGAGGCCATGTCCCTTCGTTCTAGTCTCACCTACCAGTGGAAACAACTTTTTTGCCTCTTTCTTATCCATCCTCTCCATAATCTTATATGCTTCTGTAAGATCTCCTCTCATCCTTCTGAATTCCAGTGTGTACAGTCCCAGCAACTCAATCTCTCCTCATGATCTAGCCCCCTTATCTCTGGAATCAACCTGGTGAACCTCCTTCGCACTGCTTCCAAAGCCAGTATATCCTTCCTCAAGTAAGGAGGCCGGAGCTGCATGCAGTACTCCAGGTGCGGCCTCACCAGTACCCTGTATAGTTGCAGCATAACCTCCCTGCTCTTAAATTCAATCCCTCTCGCAATGGAGGCAAACATTCCATTTGCCTTCTTGATAGCCGGCACCTGCAAACCAACCATTTGTGATTCATGCACAAGCACTCCCAAGTCCTTTTACACAGCTGCATGCTGCAATATTTTACTGTTTAAGTAATAATCTGATCTTCCATTTTCCTTCCAAAGTGGATGATCTCACATTTACCAACATTGTACGCCATCTGCCAGACCCTTGCCCACTCACTTAACCTATCCATATCTCTCTGCAGACTCTCCACATCCTCTGCACAATTTGCTTTTCCACTGAATTTTGTGTCATCAGCAAACTCAGATACACTACACTCAGTCCATCTCCTCTTCCAGGTGGTTAATGTATATTGTGCACAGTTGCAGGACCTACACCAAATAAATGAAACAACATTCCTCCAGACCAAAGTGCACAGCATGTAACTCACACACATAACTCATAAAGTAATATTATCACAAACTCATTAACAAATAATAGGGTGCACATATGATACAAGTTGAAAATTGAACAGTATAACAGTACTACTGGCCCTTCATACTTGATGGGAAGTTGGTGGTGATAGGGAGTTCATTAGTCTTATGGCCTGGGACATGAAGTTGTATCTCATCCTAGCAGCTCTTGTCCTAATGCTATGGTACCTCCTGCCTGATGGTAGGGGTTGTTGACAATTGAATTACTGAAATTGAAAGCCCAAGACAAAGTAACTTTATTATTGTAGTCTGCATATATCACTACACAACACTGAGATGCATTTACAGGAAAATATAGAAATGCAATCGATTTAAAGAAAGCTACATTTAATCAAAGACTGACAACCAAACAGTGTGATTTGTGCAAATAAAGATAAATGATAGATTTTGAGAACATGAGTTGTAGAGTCTTTGAAAGTGAGTTTGTAGGTTGTGGGATCAGTTGGGTGTTGAGGTGAATGAAATTATCCATGTTGGTTCTGAAGCCTGATGGTTGACTGGTAATAACTGTTCCTGAACCTGGTGTTGTGGGAGTTGAGGCTCCCAGACCTTCTTCCTGATGTCAGCAGCAAGAAGAGAACATGGCCTGGATGGTGGGGTCTGTGAAGAATGGTCTGTGAAAGATGGTGGGATTATGAAGGACCCCACGCACCCCTCATACAAACTCTTCTCCCTCCTGCCATCTGGCAAAAAGCACCGAACTATTTGGGCTCTCATGACCAGACTATGTAACAGTTTCTTCCCTCAAGCCATCAGACTCAATACCCAGAGCCTGGACTGACACAACCCTACTGCCTTTTGCTGTGCATATTATTTTGTTTGTTATTTATTGTAATGCCTGCACTGTTTTGTGCACGTTATACAGTCCTGGGTAGGTCTGTAGTCTAGTGTAGTTTTTGTGTTGTTTTACGTAGTTCAGAGCAGTTTTTGTATTGTTTCATGTAGCACCATGGTCCTGAAGAACATTGTCTGGTTTTTACTGTGTCCTGTACCAGCAGTTATGGTTGAAATGACAATAAAAAGTGACTTGACCTGACTTGACGTGACTGTGATGACGGATACTGCTTTGTTGTGTCAACACTTTGTGTGGAAGTGCTCAATGGTGGAGATGGCTTTGTTTGTGATGGATTGGGCTCTATCCACTGCTTTCTGTAGACTTTGCCATTGCTGGGAACTGGTGTTTTTATATCCCAGACGATGATGCAATCAGTCAGGATACACTCCACTGTGCATCTATAGGAATTTGCCACAGGTTTTGGTAACATACTGAATCAGTGCAACATCTGAGAAAGTGGAGGCACGTATCTGCTGGTCCCAGGACAGATCCTCTGATATGATAACACCGAAGAGTTTAAAGACCATATTGGTCATGATTATGTAATAATGTAATAAAAGATTATGTGATAACATTATCACGTTAGACCAGCTTCTTAAAGTGAAACCACAACTCAGTGTGGGTGGTTGTGAATTATGTTGCCCTTCGTGCCTTCCTGGCCATTGGATCTCACTGTGTATCCAATCCGCCCGGTCCGCCAGAGCTGACTTCACATGCTAGGACAGGCATGTCCCTATCTCACTGGGGGAAGAGGCTGCTGGCTACCCTCACCTGGCTCAGCCCGCCTGTTGGAGCGGTGTACTGAGGTGTGGCCGGTGTCGCGTACAAGCGGCTACTTGGAGCCACAGGTGAGAGCTGAGTGTCCAGTGGGGACCAAAGGTGAGTGAGTTGCCCGTGAACAGACACAACACGCCCTTCACCAGAGGTGCTACCCTTCCCTGGACACCCCAGACACCCCAATTATCCACGAATCCCATTTTATTCTCCATACACTTCCACCAACCTCCCTCAGATTCTACTGTAGGGTAAGATAATTGGGAGAAATGTACATAATTCAAATCACTGGCACTCAGTTGGGGTTTCACTTTAAGAGGCTGATCTGACATGATCGTGTAATTATATAAAGTTTTTACTGTGCTTTGATTTCAGTGTTTGGAAAAGAATAAATGAGTTGATGTGCATGTCTTGAACATAAATGCCTCTGCCATTTTTATCAGTAAAAATCTACACTTCCAGTAACTGACACTGGGGGGCAGTGTACAGCCGTCGATTCACCTACTGACCCACATTTCTTTAGGAAGAAAGCAGAGCACCCAGAATCAGAGGGTTTAAAATCACTGCAATATGTCGTGAAATTTGTTGTTTTTGTCAGCAGCACATTGCAATAACAAGTTTTATATATATATATTTAAAAAAAAAGTAGTGTGAGAAGAGAGGAAAATATTGCTCAGGTAGGGTTCATGGTTTCATTGTCCTTTCAGAAATCTGATGGTGGAGGGGAAGAAACTGTTGCTGATTTGTTGAGTGTGTGCTTTCGGGCTCCTGTACCTCCTCCCTGATGGTGGCAATGAGAAGAGGGTCTGTCCCGGGTGACGGTGCTCCTTATTGATGCATGCTGCCTGCAGAGGGCTGGCCAAAACTCAGCCTGTGCTCCAACAGAGATGTAACTATGTTTTATACAGCTGCAACATGTCTTGCCAAATCTTCTACCCAGTGACTGATGAAGGCATGCATGAAGGTACGGCCTTTCTCCCAGCCTATCCAGAGGGTTGTAGACTCAGCCAGCTTCATTAGGGGCACTAGTCTCCCCACCATTGAGAACGTCTTCAAAAGGCAGTTCCTCAAACAGGCATGATCGTGATGGGCCATCACCCTCCAGAAGCCCTCTTCTCATCACTACCATCAGAGAGGAGGTGCAGGAGCTTGAATGGACACACTCAATGTTTTAGGAACAGCTTCTTCTCTGCGATCAGAGTCCGTCAATCCTCACTAATTTGCTCTCTTTTCCACTACGTATTTACTGTTAATAAATGTCTAATTGTAAGTCGTTGTATATTTTATGTGTTGCACTGTCCTGCTGCCACAAAACAACACATTTCATGACATACAGCATGTCACCGATAAACCTGATTCTCACTCCACTTAAATTGCCATTTTTCCTCATTTTGCATTTCCACAGTTTGCTGTTTTCTGCAGACTGTTTGTTCATCTGCCCTGCTGGCTGTGTTCTTTCATTGATTCTCCGGTGTTTTCAATACTCACTGTGAAAACGAATCTCAGTGTTGTATATGGTGACACGTATTTACCCTGATAATATATTTACTCTGAACTTTGAACCTGTGGGGAGCAACCTGAGATCTCTCCGAACGTCAATGCTGCTGAGGTTGTTGTTATTTACAAAGTTAAAAATGTCAGAAGCAGTCAGCAGTTTCAGGCGGCCATTCTGTATTTGTTTTGACATCTGCAGGTGTTCTGATTTTCCTTTATCGCGATGTACGTTTCTTGCTCTCTGCAATCGTGATCATCTGAAGATTAGCTTTACTTGACACAAGCTCAACGAAACATGCATCAAATCTGCGAGATTCGTGCTGGATGGCAGCCCGCAAGAGCCGTCTCGCTTCCGGTACCAACATAACATTCCCGCAGTTTACTAACCCTAATCTCTGCATCTTCGGGATGTGGGCAGGAACCGGAGCACCCGGAGGAAACCCATACGGACACGGGGGAAGTACAAACCCCTTACAGGCAGTGACGGGTATAGTCATAGTCATAATCATACTTTATTGATCCCGGGGGAAATTGGTTTTCGTTACAGTTGCACCATAAATAATTAAATAGTAATAGGACCATAAATAGTTAAATAGTAATATGTAAATTATGCCAGTAAATTATGTAATAATTCCAGCACCAGCCTATTGGCTCAGGGTGTCTGACCCTGCAAGGGAGGAGTTGTAAAGTTTGATGGCCACAGGCAGGAATGACTTCCTGTGATGCTCTGTGCTGCATCTCAGTGGAATGAGTCTCTGGCTGAATGTACTCCTGTGTCCACCCAGTACATTATGTAGTGGATGGGAGACATTGTCCAAGATGGCATGCAACTTAGACAGCATCCTCTTTTCAAACACCACCATCAGAGAGTCCAGTTCCATCCCGACAACATCACCAGCCTTATGAATGAGTTTGTTGATTCTGTTGGTGCCTGCTACCCTCAGCGTGCTGCCCCAGCACACAACAGCAAACATGATCGCACTGGCCACCACAGACTTGTAGAGCATCCTCAGCATCGTCCGGCAGATGTTAAAGGACCTCAGTCTCCTCAGGAAATAGAGACGGCTCTGTGCCTTCTTGTAGACAGCCTCAGTGTTCTTTGACCAGTCCAGTTTATTGTCAATTCATAACCCCAGGTATTTGTAATCCTCCACCATGTCCACACTGATCCCCTGGAAGGAAACAGGGGTCACCGGTACCTTAGCTCTCCTCAGGTCTACCACCAGCTCCTTATTCTTTTTCACATTAAGCTGCAGATAATTCTGCTCGCACCATGTGACAAAGTTTTCTACCGTAGCCCTGTACTCAGCCTCATCTCCCTTGCTGATGCATCCAACTGTGGCAGAGTCATCCGAAAACTTCTGAAGATGACGAGACTCTGTGTAGCAGTTGAAGGCCGAGGTGTAAATGGTGAAGAGAAGGGAAGACAAGACAGTCCCCTGTGGAGCTCCAGTGCTGCTGATCACTCTGTTGGACACACAGTGTTGCAAGCACACGTACTGTGGTCTGCCAGTCAGGTAATCAAGAATCCATGACACCAGGAAAGCACCCACCTGCATCACTGTCAGCTTCTCCCCCAGCAGGGCAGGGCGGATGGTGTTGAACGCACTGGAGAAGTCAAAAAACGTAACCCTCACAGTGCTTGCTGGCTTGTCCAGGTGGGCATAGACACGGTTCAGCAGGTAGACGATGGCACCCTCAACTCCTAGTCGGGGCTAGTAGGCGAACTGGAGGGGATCTAAGTGTGGTCTGACCATAGGCTGGAGCAGCTCCAGAACAAGTCTCTCCAGGGTCTTCATGATGTGAGAGGTCAATGCCACCGGTCTGTAGTCATTGAGGCCGCTGGGGCGTGGCGTCTTCGGCACAGGGACGAGGCAGGACGTCTTCCACAGCTCAGGAACCCTCCGGAGGCTCAGGCTCAGGTTGAAGACATGGCAATGTACTCCACATAGCTGAGGGGCACAGGCTTTGAGCCCTGATCATTTGTGTAGTAATAGCATTCTGCTAACCACTACTCTACAGTACTGCCCTTGCACTGGAGCACTGCTGCTTCCATCCACTTGTTTAAACTATCAGTTAATCATTAGTCTATTGCTACCATCAGGGAGGAGGGACAGGAGCCTGAAGACACAAACTCAACATTTCAGGAACAGCTTCTTCCCCTCCGCCATCAGATGTCTGAATGGACAATCAACCCATTAGCACCCGTGAGTATATTTTTCCCTCCATTGTGGGGTTGTGGAGGTGGAACAGGAGGGGAGCCTGTGGTGTGGAAGGTCCAAGATTTCCCTCTGCTGCATGGAGGAACACTCCTTCCAGCTGTGGGCATCGTGCCGTCACAGCTGCGGAGATCCTGGCTCAATCGTGATGTCCGGTTTCCCCTGGAGTGCTTTCCGCTCCATTCCTGAACTTCTAAAGACGTACAATGGAGATCCTTCTAACTGGTGGCATCTCCTTCTGGTATGGAGAGGCCACTGCACAGGGTCAGACAAAGCTGCAGGAAGTGGTAAACAACACGCACAAAACGCTGGAGGAACTCAGCAGGGCAGGCAGCATCTATAGAAAAGGGTGACCAGCAGGTGTTTCAGGCTGAGACCCTTCATCAGGACTGGAAAAAAAGACGAGAAGTCAGTTGAAGGAGGAAGAAGGACAGGGTGAAACTGGGAGAGGAGAGGGGTGAAGTAAAGAGCTGGGAAGTTGATTGGTGAAAGAGATACAGGTCTGGAGAAAGGGGAATCTGATAGGAGAAGAGAGAAGATCATGGAAGAAAGGGAAGGGGGAAGATCACCAGCTGGAGGTGATGGGCAGATAAGAGAAGGTGAGGGAGGGAAACGGGAATAGGGAATGGTGAAGGAGATGAAGGGGCATTTACTGAAAGTTCAGGAAATCAAATGTTCATGCCATCAGGTTGGAGGCTACTCAGACGGAATCATAATGTGTTGCTCCTCCAACCTGAGTGTGGCCTCATCGTGGCAGTAGAGGAGGTCATGGACTGACATGTCGGAACGTAGAACTGAAATGGATGGGAAATTCCGTGTTTCCTGGCAGACAGAATGTAGGTGCTCTGCGAAGCGGTCTCCCAATCTACGTGGGGTCTCACTGCTACACAGGAGGCCACACCGGGAGCACCGGATACAATAAACTCGGTCAGCTCCATCACAGGCACCAGACTCCCCAGCACTGAGGATATCGCAGTAAGTGATGTCTCAAAAGGCAGCATCCATCATTAAGGACCCCCATCACCCCCAGGAAATGCCCTCCTCTCATTGCTATCATCAGAGAGGAGGTACAGGATTCTGAAGGCACACACTCAATGTTTCAGGAACAGCTACCTGCCCTCTGCCATCAGATTTCTGAATGAACAATGCACCCATGAACACGACCTCAGTAATTTTTCCTGTCTGTTTGCACTAATAATTTAATCTAATTTTCTTTTTTATATACACTTCTTATTGTATTTATAGTTTTTATTTTTGTGCATTGCAATAACTGCTGCCACTGAACAACAAACTTCATGACATCTGCCAGTGATATTATATTAATTCTGATTCTGATATCAGTTGTACATGGTGACCCAGCCGATCCCTGGTTTGTGTGGAGGTTGCACGTTCCCCACCACCTTCCCCCGTGGCCGCGTGCGTTTCCTCCGGGTGCTTCGGTTTCCTGCCCCATCCCAAAGACGTACAGGTTCGTGGGTTAATTGGCCGCTATAAATTGCCCCTGTTGTGCAGGTGAGTGGTTGATCACGGGGAGAGTAAATTGGGTTCGGGTAGGGCTGATGGTCAGAGTGTCTCAATGGGCTGAAGGGCCTTTCCCCTGGCAGCATGACCGTCTGATTCACTCACTCTTCTGTTATTTGTGTCTGAATAGACCTCTCGCCAGAGAGAGGGAAGGGTGGGGAAGAGTTAGAGAGTGAAAGAAGGAGGGAAGATGAGAGTGAGAGAGGAATGGAGGGAGGGATTAATAGAGGGAGAGATGGAGACAGTGAATGAGTTCTGGAAAGAGAGAGAGAGGTGGGCAGAAAAGGAGGAGAGAGAGTGACGGAAGGAGGGAGAGACACTGAGAGAGGGAGTGGGGAGGAACAGGGAGAGAGAAGGAGTTGCTTCAATAGTTTTTAATTTGGAAACACCACGTGGATGAGGCCCTTCCAGCCCTTCGAACTGCATCACCCAGCAATCCAACTACTTAACCCTAGCCTAATCACAGGACAACTTACAATGACCAATTAATCTACCAACCAGTTTGTCTTTGGATTTTGGGAGGAAACCAGAACACCCGGAGGAAACCCACTGGACAGGGAGAACATACACATTCCTTACAGATGACATCAGAATTAAACTCTGAACTTCGACACTCCGAGTTGTAATGGCATCGTGCTAACCGCGACACGGCTGTGGTACTTTCAAGTAATACTTTCTGTATTACTTCCAATCCTCACAGAGCGATCAGAAGTGGAGAGAGTGAGCAGCTTCAAGTTTCTGTGTGTCAAGATCTCTGAGGATCTAACCTGATCCCAACATATCGATGTAGTTATAAGGAAGACAAGACAGTGGCTATACTTTATTAGGAGTTTGAAGAACTTTGGCATGTCAGCAAATACACTCAAAAACTTCTATAGTTATACCGTGGAGAGCATTCCGACAGGCTGCATCACTGTCTGGTATGGAGGGGCTACTGCACAGGGCCGAAAGAAGCTGCAGAAGGTTGTAAATCTAGTTGGCTCCATCTTAGGTACTAGCCTGCAAAGTACCCAGGACATCTTTAGGGAGCGGTATCTGAGAAAGGCAGTGTCCATTATTAAGGACCTCCAGCACCCAGGGCATGTCCTTTTCTCACTGTTACCATCAGTTGGGGTATGGGGTGTCAGGGAGGGGTAGCACCTCTGGTGGGGGAACATGTCGCGTCCTTTTTAAGGCGGTTAGTCCACCTTTGGTCCCTACCTGGCACTCAGTTCTCATCTGTGGCTCCCCGTAGCTGTTTGCATGCGACAGTGGCCACACCCTGGGCAATGGCTTTGACAAGCTGGCTAAAATGCGTGAGGGTAGCCAACCGGTCTCAAACCCTCGGTGAGATAGGGAATTGTCTATCCCAGCACGTGAAGACAGACTCCAGCAGATTGAGTGGATGAGACCAGTGGAAGGTCCAACGGTCAAGAAGGCAGTCTCTGCAAGTGTTGTGGAATGTGTAGAACACGACTAGACACGGAAGACGTCCTGGTCATCCACTGAGCCTAGTCCCATCTCCAGTCGTCTCGACTCTTGTCTTGTCACTGGATCCGGATGGGAATTGGGAAGAGAGAGTGAGGCTGATGCTGTGCAACTCTCCCTCACTTAAATCCAAATCACGCGCTAGTCTCAACACCATCATCATCATAATGACGTCGCGGTCTTCATTGACGACGACGATGGACGAACAACCATTAGGTAGGAGGTACAGAAGCCTGAAGGCACACACTCAGCGATTCAGGAACAGCTTCTTCCCCTCTAACATCCAATTCCTAAATGGACATTGAATCTTTGGACACTACCTCACTTTTTTTTAATATACAGTATTTATTTTTGCACTTTTTAAAAAATTTATTCAATATATGTAAGAGATTTACTTATTTATTTATTAATATTATTGTTTTTATTTTATTATTTTTTTCTCTCTGCTAGACTATGTATTACATTGAACTGCTGCTGGTAGGTTAACAAATTTCACGTCACATGCCGCTGATTTACGTATCCCGTAACTGGGTTGCCAAACCAGCAGAAATGGATCACTCAGTTGGAGTCTGGATTACTAGAACTAAGAAAGTTTTATTAAAGAAACAAGCAACACAGTAATCGAAAGGATAATAAATGCAACAGTTCAGCAATGATAAACACACATGTGCACAGAATTAAGATAACAGCATCAATCAAGCTCTATCGTTGTCTAGGGGTAAATGACCAGTTTCAAAGTGACACAAAGTTCAGTTCAATTTAGTAGTTCAGTTCGCAGTAATCGTTGCCATGGCGATGGACAACGTGGGGGGAGGGAGAAAGAGAACGGGAACAACTGATCATTCAGAAACGGCTTCCACTCACAGACCGGCGATATATTGCTCACAAAAAGCTTCCGGGCGGGTCCTTTATGATGTCACCTGAGGTCACCGACTGTGACCCCTCCTCCAGATGCGGTCGATCCTCTGCAGTGAACCCGGCATCCAAGCAAGGGCGGACACACACCGGGTTCCCGCTGATCGTACCTTTCCACCCTGTGCGTTGTCCGGTACTTCCCACCAACTCATGAGAGGTGGACCGCTTCCAGGGTCTCGTTACCTCGGGTGTCGTGTGTGTCCTGCCTTAACGAACCTGTCCCTTTTTATCCCCCTGCTGGGGTATCGACTGTCCATCACTTCAAACAGTTCAGGGTTCAAAGGGGGAGCCGCTCCAGACAGCTCTCTCTCCCGTCCCTTCATTACACATCTCCAGATGCTGCTTCATTGTTCCTTATCTCTCCTTCCCCTGAGGACAGGTGCAGACCAACTGCTGATGTCACTGATGCTAACCCAGGCCGGCAAACATCTTAATTTTATGTGTATTCTCGTCACACTGATAATAAACCTGATTCTGATTCTGAGTAATTTTGGTAATCCTTGCAAATGCAGAACATTGAGGTCACACAGTGATTACGTAAGTCAGGTGATAGAATGCAGTGGTTTTATACTTCAGGCCAGGCTGCAGGGAATTTGGAGAATTGTCTGCAGTTTTGATCACCTGTATACAGGAAAGATGTGAACAAGGTTGAAATAGTACAGAGAAAATTTACAAGGACGTTGCCGATATGGAGGACCTGAGTTATAAGGAAAGATTGAATAAGTTCAAAATGTATTCCTTAGAATGTAGAAGATTGAGGAGATTTGATAGAGGTGTGCAACATCATGAGGGGTTTAGATAGGGTAAGTGTTAGCAGGCTTTTTCCATTGACGTGGGACGTGACCACAACCATGGATGGGTTAAGGGTGAAAGGTGAAAAGTTTAAGGGGAACATGAGGGGAAACTTCTTCACTCAGAGGGTCGTGAGAGTGTGGAATGAGCTGCCAGCACAAGTGGTGAATGCAAGCTCAGTTTCAATGTCAATGAGAAGTTTGGATAGGTACATGGATGTTACGGGTATGGAGGGCTATGGGCCTGGTGCGGTTCGATGGGAGTAGGGAGCTTAAATAATTTTTGGCATGGACTAGATGGGCTGAAGGGCCTGTATTGTACTTTTCTATGACTCTATAACTGCAGTAGGACCTGAATAGATGGCATTTGATTTTTGATGAAGGACAAATTGGGCAAGGGAAAAGCAGATGTAATTTAGCTGAGTCCAGTACTACATTATGTATCTTGGGATGTTAAACCAGGGCAGGACCGACACATTTTAATTTGACTGTCCGTTCCCATTCCGACATGTCTGGCCATGGCCACTGGTGAGACCAACCTCAGGTTGGTGGAGAGATATCTCATATTCTGTCTGGATAGCCTCCAACCTGAACATTGATTTTTCTAACTTGCAGGAATTTCTTCCCCCACCTTTTTCTTACTCCTTCTCTTTTCACCTTCTCCTTCACCTCCTCCTTCTCTTTCTCCCATGGTCTCTCTCCTCTCCTATCAGATTCTTCCTTCTTCAGCCCTTCTCCTCTTCCACCTATAAAATTCCAGCTTCTTACTCCCCCCGCCCATGCATCTCTCCCCTCACCAATCACCTGCCAGCTTATCCTCCTCCCCTCCCTCACCTTCTTATTCTGCTTCTGCCCCCTTCCTTTCCAATCCTGATGAAAGGTCTCAGTCTGAAACGTCAAATGTTTATCTCCTCCATGAAAGCGGCTCGACCTGCTGAGCTCTTACAGTACTTTGTGTGTGTTTCTTTTGGATTTCCTACATCCAAAAAATCTTCTGTAGAGAGGAGAGGATTAGAGAGGAGCAAGGATCTTAAAACATTACAGCATCGAACAGGCCCTTTGGCCCACAATACTGTACTAACCTTTTAACCTACTCAAAGATCAATCTAACCTTTCCCTCCCAGGTACCTTCCATTTTTCTATCATCCATGTGCCTATCTAAGAGTTTCTTAAATGCCCCAAATGTATCTTCCCTTACCACCACCCTGACAAGGCATTCCATGCACCTACCTTTCTGTCTAAAAAAAAATTACCTCTGATATCCACTATACTTTCCTCCAATCAAATAAAAATTATGCCCTCTCATATTAGCTACCTTCGCCCTGGGAAAAAATCTGACTGTCCACTCTGTCTGTGCCTCTTATCGTCTTGTACATCTCTATCAAGTCACCTCTTATCCTCCTTTGCTCCAAAGAGAAAAGCCCTAGTTTACTCCACCTTTCCTTATAGGACATGCTCTCTAATCCGGGCAGCATCCTGGTAAATATGCTCTGGACCCTCTCTAAAACATCTACATTTTTCCTATAATGAGGCAACCAGAATTAAAGACAATATTCCGCGTGTGTCCAACCAGGGTTTTACAGAGCTGCAATATCACATCACAGTCCTTGAAACCAAATCCCCCGACTAACGAAGACAAACACACCATACCATACACCTCCTTAGCCATCCTGTTGTGCTGGGGGGTGGGGGCGGTGACGGCTTCTTTGCCATTTCTGCCGAGTCTTTGCCCATCTCGGTCAGACATCGAACTGCATCTGTCTGCCTTCATGTTGCTCTGGTTGCTGGCATCTACTTGGCAGGCAAGCAACCCAGGCTAGTTACTTAAGACCCAAGAGAGACTCTAGATTCAGGTATCCATAGCAATTGAGAGGATCTTCAGTGTCTCTCTTCCACCCATACGTGGTATCTACCAGGAGCAGGGCGCTTAGCATTGTCAGTGATCCCTCCCATCCATCCAGAAATTTCTTTCACTCTCCTCCCATCAGGCAGGATATACCATAGCTTTAGGACAATAATTGTTAGGGTAGGAAACTGTTAGCATCTTCCCCCAGTATGTAAGACAACTGGACTCCCTGACATCACACAGATCACACCACATACGAAGTACAGTACTGTTTTACAGTTTACTTTTTAACTTGTGTCATCCATCCACAGTTTTATTTGTTAATTTATTTGTGGTAATCTTACTTTGTGTGCTGTGCGTGAATTACGTTTACGGTGCTGTGCACTTTCATCCAGAGGAACTTTAAACGATATACATGTGGACGTTTGAATTACAATAAACTTAAAATTCAACGCAATCTGCTGGCAGAACCTGATGGGTCAAGCAGCGTCTGTGCAGGAGAAAATAACCACTGACTATTCCTTCCCCTCTCCAATGGAGATTTTGGACCCTCTGATTGCTGCTGCTGTCTATTTGCTATTCTGTGACTCTCCTCCTCGGTCCATACGGCTGGAAGACAGGAGACCCTGCAGATGCCACCATCTGCAGCAACCCACAACGTGCTGCAGCAACTCAGCGGGCCGTGCGGCATCTGTGTGGAGGGAAATGGACTCTTCCTCTGGACCCTCAGTGAAGTGCCTCGACCCAAAACCTCAACTGCATATTTCACTCCATAGACGCTGCCTGATCCGCTGACTTTGTCCAGCACTTTGTGTGCATTGCTGTCAGGAATGTACCCTGGTCAGACTGTTGTACCTGGGGGAGATATACCAGCTGTATGTGCTTTTGCCAACAACACCTGTAAAGTTGGTCTTGCAAAAGCCAAGCTCTCCCAAGCAGTGTTCTGCCCAGTGGGCCTCATGACCATGCTGAACCTCACAGGGAAAAGGACACACATTCCCTTACGCACCATGGGTCAGGAGAAGGTTGGGAGTAGCTGCGTTGTTTCAGGATTGGAAGCAGCTGGTTTAGATGGTGAAAATCATTGTGAACTGCCTAGCATCTGTACACCGGGAAACATACAGAAGGGAATATTCCCCACCAGAAAGATCTCCAGGGCTGGTCTCACCTGAAGCAGGTCCACTTGCCAGAAAATGAGCTGCTGATAGGGACAAATGTGCCCAGAGCACTGGAGCTGTTGCAAGTGATTGACAGTGTGAATGATGACCCTATGCAGTCAGAACAACGTTGGGTTGGACTGTGAATGGACCACATGGTGATGGAAGAGACTGTGTACAGCCAGAGTGGACAGTTAACAGGATCGTAGCTTTGAGCTTTGGCAGCGGCTGTTGATGACAGACTTCCCTGAATGCAGTCAGGTGTTCTTGTCAGTGATTTGGATGATTGAATTGATGGCTTTCTTGCAAAGTTTGAAAATAGGTGAAGGGGCAGGTAGCTTTGTGGAAGAAGAGAGCCGACAAAAGACATAGATTAGGAGAATGGGCAAAGAAATAGCAGTTGGAAGACAGTGTTGGGAAGTGTATGGTCTGGCCCTTTGGTAGAAGACATGAAAGAGCTGGACCTTTTTTCTAGATGGAGAGAAAATACAAAAAAACGAAGGTGCAAAAGAAATTTAGAGTCCTTGTGCAGAATTCCCTAAAGGTTAATTTGCAGGTTGAGTCTATGGTAGGAAAGCAAATGCAATGTTAGCATTCATTTTAAGAGGACTAGAATAAAAAGCAAGGACATAATATTGAGACTATATAAAGCACTGGTGAGGCCTCACTTGGAGTATTGGGAGCAGGTTTGGTTCCCTTACCTTAGAAAGGATGTGCTGAAACTGGAGAGGGTTCAAAGGAGTCTCACAAATATGATTCCAGGATTAAATGGCTTGTCATATGAAGATTTTTTGATGGCTTTGGGTCTGTATTCACAAGAATTCTGAAGTATGAGTGATGAGCTCCTTCAAACCTATTGAATGGTGTAAGGCCTTGATAGAGTGGATGTGGAGAGGATGTTTCATATGATAGGAGAGTCTAAGACCAGACAACACAGCCTCAGAATAGAAGGGCATCCTTTTAGAATAGAGATGAGGAAGAATTCCTTTTGCCAGAGAGTGGTGAAATCAGTGGAATTCTTTGCCACAGCAGCTATGCAGGCCAAGTCTTTAAGGCAGAAGTTGATGGAGTCTTGATTGGTCAGGATGTTAAGGGATATAGGGAGAAGGTAGGCGATTGGGGCTGTAAGGAAATTTGAATTAGCCACGAGGAAATGGTGGAGCAGACTTGATGGGCCAAAGGTCCTAATTCTGCTCATATATCTTATGGTAATATGAACAATCTGGTTTGTCAAGAGAAGACCAGAAGTTTATAGAGCTGGTTACGAATTCTATAAAACTGGCAGATGGTCATGACTAGATTAGTCATAGTCATAGTCATAGTCATACTTTATTGATCTCGGGGGAAATTGTTTTTCGTTACAGTCGCACCATAAATAATAAATAATAATAAAACCACAAATAGTTAAATAGTAATATGTAAATTATGCCAGTAAATTATGAAATAAGTCCAGGACCAGCCTATTGGCTCAGGGTGTCTGACCCTCCAAGGGAGGAGTTGTAAAGTTTGATGGCCACAGGCAGGAATGACTTCCTATGACGCTCTGTGTTTCATCTCGGTGGAATGAGTCTCTGGCTGAATGTACTCCTGTGTCCACCCAGTACATTATGTAGTGGATGGGAGACATTGTCCAAGATGGTATGCAACTTAGACAGCATCCTCTTTTCAGACACCACCGTGAAAGAGTCCGGTTCCATCCCCTCAACATCTCTGGCCTTACGAATGAGGTTGTTGATTCTGTTGGTGTCTGCTACCCTCAGCCTGCTGCCCCAGCACACAACAGCAAACATGATAGCAGTGGCCACCACAGACTTGTAGAACATCCTCAGCATCATCCGGCAGATATTAAAGGACCTCAGTCTCCTCAGGAAATAGAGACGGCTCTATTGTGGGGAACTTAACAGGTTAAGTTCATTGGCCCTGTCCACAGTGCCTTCAGCTCCTCTGTTGCTAGTTTGCCGGAACCCAGTGATGGTCCTCATCCCCCTCCAGACCTCCCTCATGTTGTTCTGCTGGAACTTCCACTCAACGTTTCTCCTGTACCTGTCTTTAGCCTCCCTGATCCGGGCTTTCAGGTCACTCTGTATTGCCCTCAGCTCCTCCCTATTTCCATCTATAAATGCCCTCTTTTTAGTGTTCAGGATGTCCTTTGTCACCCATGGCTTGTTATTTGAGTAACAAAGGACAGTTCTTGTCCGAACATTGCAGTCCACACAGAAGTTGGTGTAATCAGTGATACACTCTGTGAGCCCATCCATATCCTCTCCATGTGCCTGCCAGTCTGTCACCTCAAAACAACCCTGGAGTGCCTCATAGGCCTCCTCTGACCATTTTCTCACTGTCCTCGAAGTTGCAGGTTTACTCTTCACCAGAGACACGTAGCAGGGTTTTAGATGCACCAGGTTGTGATCTGACCTTTGAGACCTTTGAGTTTACCTTTGTGAAAGAAGGATGTTAATATGCCAAATGATTAGAAGGTTGCTGAACAGCATGCTCTGAATCTAAGGAAGAGTTTTAAGAAAGATTTATCATTTCACACTGACCACACAGCTTTCATGAGGGAAGTCATCTCCAAGGGTTATGCCTAAAGATTGCCAGCCGGGGATCTGGAATGCGGTGATAGGAAAGTCTAGTATATTCCACATTGTGGTGTTTATCACTCCACAAGAGAAACTTTGTGTTGTGCTTGACTGTGGAATGACTTTTCAGGGAATATCACTTAATGCTCAGCTCTTACACAGACCAGATCTTACTAACTCACTAACCAGAATCATAACCTGACTCAGAAGGTAACTAGTGATCATGGCAAATACTGAATCAATGTTTCATCAGGTTAAAGTGCCAGAAGAACAGGTATATCTGCTGAAGTTTCTTTGGTGGCCTGATGGTGACCTCAGCCAAGATATGGTGGACTTTATGGTGGCACATCTCTTTGGAGCAACTTCATCGCCGAGTTGTCCCAATGTCGCTCTTAGGAAAAGTGGAGAAGGCAATGAAGAACAGTTCAGCTGCGAGATGGTAGATAAGTGTAAGGGGTTTCTATTATTTATGTCACTGCGTAGTCTAATTAAAATGGCTTCTTCGTTATGTTATAATTGAAAGGGCTTCTTTGTTATGTTAACTGCTGAGAAAGTCCTTCCTGCTAGCAGTTTGTTTGAATCACGTTACTGATAAGAAGATGTTCTGAACCAGTTGCGATAGTTGTTATGTTTTTACTGTATCTGGAAGATATTGTATGAGCGGGGTTTTGGAGCAGAAGGCGGGAGAGAGAGACAGAGGATGGACCAGGTGCTGTGAGTCCGCTAACGGAGTCGGACCCCGAGCGGGGCGTTCGGTGAGGACAGCAGACGGAGACGGACTCGTGTGGAGCGTCTGGTCGACTACCGTTGTTGGTCCCAGGCGGCCGGTCGAGGTGATCCGAGGGGTCGCAGGGTGAAGAAGAAGGGTCCTTAACTCCAACTGTTTGTGCAGAAAGAGATTGAACTTTGATAAGTGTGGCGCCTTTTATTTTCCTTTTATACTTTATTCTCTATTAATTATATATCTCCAGTAATATCTATAAACTGTAAATCATTTAATCGTATCTGGTGTATTGTCTGTTATTTGGGCGGGGTGGGGTACATCACACAGAATCCACACAAACTGATGACACAGTTTGGCGGGGCCGAGGGTTGTTTCCCTAGACGACAGCCAGCCAAGTGACCCGGAGACTGGCCAGGGGGGCTACATAAGGATTTGAATTGTTTCTATGTTGATGACTGCCTTGTGCCAGTGTCCTCTGAGAAGAAGCAGTGACTCTCTATCGTAGCCTTGGATCATTTCCTGCTACAGGCGGCTTTCGACTCAAAACATGGATAAGCAACATAGTGTGCAAGTTGTTACGCCAGAACAGCATGATGTATTTGGATTTGGATCAAGATATATCTTCGATGGAGAGAGTACTGTGTGTGCACTGGTGTATTCAGTCTGATATGATCACTATCCAGGATAGACTGCTGACCAGAAGGGGGATCTTCTCCACTGTTAGTTCCAACTATGATCATTTAGGCATCTTGAGCTAAGGGGATCCAACAAGATGACAGTCAGTAGTTTATGAATGTTCAACATTGCTCGGTGTTTGAAGCCCTTGGATGTTGGAGCAGTTACTGTTACACAGCTACACCACTGTACAGATGCAAGTGAAATGGCAATGGAGCAGAGAGCTTCCTATTGTTGCACAACACGCACACTCAGGTGCACAATGCTTTTCTCATGGGAGAATCTAGGGGAGTTCCGTTGAGCTCAGATTCCATCCCTCATATGGAGCTCACCACTGCTACAATGGCCACATTGGACAAATTATGGAGGAAGGAGTTGCACATGCAGCTTCAGGACTCAGTTATTTGGACTGATCGTACTTCTGTGCTAAAGTATATCAAGAATGAAACTTCCAGCTTCTGAACCTTCGACATTAACAGAGTTTCAGAAATTCTTAAGTTCTCAGAAGAATCTTAATAGAGGTATGTAAACGCTTCAATCAACCCAGCAGATATAGCCTTAAGAGGGTTTAAGTTAAGGTGAAGACTTTTCTGAAGAATGAGACATGGGAGTTAGGGCTCATTACACCAACTAGATGATTTAACCTGTACTCAACCATGAAGGTATTCTCTCAATGGTTAACTAATATCTTTGGTTTAAAGCAAGTTAAATATAGAATCCTGTGATGTAATATAAACGTCCAAATCCAGACTTGTGTTGCCCAGTGGTTTTCAAACTTCTCTTCAAGGGATCAACATTTAAAAATTGATTGCTGCTTTCTGCTAATTTCCCAGAAAACTCACAATGTCTGGTGTAAAAAAATGTGTGGGAAAAAAAACTATTTAAAATACTCAGATAAAGAACCTTTCACATCATCTGGAGTTCACAAACAGAAATGCAGTAAATTGTAAAGATGAAAAGACAGCAGTCAGATTTTGTGCAGCAAACCCAAACATCCAGTAATAATGATCACTGAAAGTTTTTTTTCTGAAATTCAGGCCAGGACACTGAGTATAGCTCCTTTAATCTTTTAAATAGTGTTGGCAAATCTATTCAACAGCAGATCGGGTGATAGTTTAATATTTAATCTGCAGGATTATAATCTCTGTTGCTACACACTTGGCAATGAAACCAATGCTGTTAGGTTAAATTTACATTGTGGGCAGAAGACAAATCCCATTTGACTGGTGCTTGCCATTTCAGTCCATATTATGTTGGTCCCCAATGATATATACATCTATGTTCCACCGTTATATAACAGTTTAACTCATCAATTGTACATTTCTACCAAGTTATTTTTAACCATAATGAAGCAACAACTAACTTGCAGAGCAACAAGGGCTTCTTTAAAAGGTTGCATCCATCATGCATGATACTGGACTGGAGGTGTTATATTTGAATGCACGCAGAATTAAGAAATAAAATGGATGATCTTGAAATTCACCTACAGATTGGCAAGTATGATGTTGTGGCCATCCCTGAAACTTGGCAAAAGGATGGCTGCCATTGGGAGCTGTACGTCCAAGAATATACAGTATATCAGAAAGACAGGTTAGTAGACACAGGGGTGGTATGGCTCTGTGTATAAGAACTGATATCAAATCAGTAGAAAGGGATGACATAGGATCGGAAGGTGTAGAGTCTCTATGGGTTAAGTTAAGAAGTGGCAAGGGTTAAAGGACGCTAATGACAGTTGTATACAGGCCTCCAAACAGCAGCCAGGATGTGGATTACAAATTTCAGCAGGAGATAGAAAAGGCATGTCAGAAGGGCAATGTCATGATAATCGCTGGGGGTATATAACATGAAAGTAGATTGGGAAAACCAGGCCAGTACTGGACCTCAAGAGAGAGAATTTGTAGAATGTCTAAGGAATGGCTTTTCAGAACAGCTTGTTGCTGAGCTCACTACGGGATCGGCTGTGCTGGATTGGGTGTTGTGCAATGATCCAGTGGTGATAGGACAGCTTAAGGTTAAGGAACCCTTAGGGAACAGTGATCACAATATGATAGTGTTCACATTGAAATTTGAGAAGGAAAAACTAAATTCCAGTGTGTCAGTATTTCAGTGGAATAACAGAAATTACAATGGTATGAGAGGGGAACTGGCCAAGGTTGACTGGAAAGAGACACTAGCAGGAAGGACAGCAGAGCAGCAATGGCTGGAGTTTCTGCAAAAATTGAGGGAAGTGCAAGACAGATATATTCCAAATAAGAAGAAATTTTCAAAGGAAAGAAGCGCACCACCGTGGCCGACAAGTGAAGTCAGAGCAAAGTAAAAGCAAATGGGAGGGCATACTAGGAAGCCAAAGCTAGTGGGAAGATAGAGGATTGGGAAGCTTTTAGAAACTTTCAGAATGAAACTAACAAGATCATTAGGAAGGAAAAGATTAGTTATGAAAGGAAGCTGGCCACTAATATCAAAGAAGATACCAAAAGCTAAATATAAATGGTAAAAGAGAGTTGAGGGTAGATATAGGACCAATAGAAAATGATACTGGAGATATTGTAATGAGAGATACAGGGATGGGAGAGGAACTGAATGCATATTTCGCATCAGTCTTCACAGTGGAAGACATCTGCAGTATACTGGACATTCAAGAGTGTCAGGGGATTCAAGTATGTGCGGTGAAAATTATGACTGTGAAGGTGCTCAGGAAGCTTAATGGTCTGAGGGTGGATAAATCTCCTGGACATGATGGAATGTACCCTCGGGTACTGGAGGAAGTAGCTGGAAATATTGTGGAGGCATTAACAATGATATTTCAAGAATCGATAGGTTCTGGTATTGTACTGGATAACTGGAAAATTCCAAATGTTACTCCGCTATTTAAGAAGGGTGGGAGGCAGTAGTAAGGAAACTTTAGACCTGTCAGCCTGACATCAGTGGTTGGGAAGTTGTTGGAATCGATTGTTAGGGATGAGATTATGGAATGCCTGGAAGCAAATGACAAAAAACGCCAAAGCCAGCATGTTTTCTGGAAAGGAAAACCCTGCCAGACAAACCTACTGTAATTTTCTGAGGAAATTACAAGCAGGGGAAACAAAGGAGATGCAGTTGATGTGGAGTACTTGCATTTTCAGAAGGCCTTTGACAAGGTGTCACACATGAGGCTGCTTAGCAAGGAAGAGTCCATGCAATTACAGGGAAGTTGCTAGCATGGGTGGAACATTAGCTGATTGGCAGAAAAGGGAGAGAGGGAATAAAGGGATCCTATTCTGGCTGGCTGCTGGTTACCAGTGCAGTTCTTCGGTGTCAGTGTTGGAACTGCTGCTTTTTAGAATGTATGTCAATGATTTGGACTATGGTATTAATGGATTTGTGGCTAAATTTGCTGATGACACAAGGAAAGGTGGAGGAGCAGGTTCTGTTGAGGAAACAGAGAGCCTGCAGAGAGAATTAGATAGTTTAGGGAAATGGGCGAAGAAGTGGCAAATGAAATACAATGTTGGAAAGTGTATAGTCATTCACTTTGGTGGAAGAAATAAATGGGCAGACTATTATTTAGATGGGGAGAGAATACAAAATGCAGAGATGCAAAGGGACTTGGGAGTCCTTGTACAGGAATTCTAAAGGTTAACCTTAATGTAGAGTCGGTAATGAAGAAGGTGAATGCAATGTTGGCTTTCATTTCTAGATGTATAGTATATAAGAGCAGGGATGGGATGTTCAGGCTCTATAAGGCACTCGTGAGACCACACTTGGAGTCTTGTGTGCAGTTTTGGGCTCCTTATTTTAGAAAGGGTATACTGACATTGGAGAGGGTTCAGAGAAGATTCATGAGAATGATTCCAGGAATGAAAGGGTTACTGTATGAGGAATATCTGGCAGCTCTTGGGATGTATTCCGTGGCGTTCAGGAGAATGAGGGGGTATCTCACAGAAACATTCTGAATGTTAAAAGGCTGCAACACTTTAGATATGGCAAAGTAATTTCCCATTGCAGGTGATTCGAGGACAAAAGGGCATGACCTCAGGATTGAAGGATGTCCAGTTAGAACAGAGATGAGGAGAAATTACTCTTGTCAGAGGGTGGTAAATCTGTGGAATTTGTTGTCACGAGCAGCTGTGGAGGCCAAGTCATTGGGTATATTTAAGGCAGAGATAGATAGGTTCTTGATTAGCCAGGGCATCAAAGGGTATGCGGAGAAGGCAAGTGAGCCGGGATGACTGGAAGAATTGGATCAGCCATGATTGAATAGCGCAGCAGAATCGATGGGCCGAATGGCCTACTTCTGCTCCTATATCTTACGGTCTTATGGTGCTCACTATTTTCATCAGGGAGGAGGTCCAGGAGCACGAAGACGCGCACTCAATGTTTTAAGGACAGTTTCTCCACCCTCACATTTCTGAACGGTCCGTGAACTCATGAATAGAAAATCGTTATTTTTCTTGTGCAATATTTATTTGTAACACAGTAATTTGTTGACCCTGCGCTGTACTGCAGCTACAAAACAGCAGATTTCACCATTTATGTCAGTAACAATAACCTGACTCTGACAGAGGCGGGACAAGAAAGCACCAGCAGACCTCTGTCTGTCTGTATCTTGTTTTACAGCGGTTGGCATCCAGCTTAATGGTGCAATACCGCCACCCTCTGCTCCAGAATGTGCACTAGACATACATTCTAAATCCCTTCACTCAATCTCACACACACACACACACACACCCCTACACTTCACCCTCCCATCTTTGACCATCCTAGTATCCTATTCCTGTTTATTTGTCATATTCTATAAAAAAAACCCCTGTACCCCTTAAAAATGCTAAAAATACCCGGACTTGTGCTCTCTCACCCATGCCCAGCAACCCTTTTAATGTGAATTCCTGCATCCCCAACTCCCTTAATTTATTTCTCATCATCTCTCTCTGTATCCCATACTTCCTGCAACTCAGAACTACATGTTCTACTGACTCCTCTTCCTGACATTCCTCACACAATCCTGTCTGGTGTTTCCCTATCATTTTCAATGTTTTGTTTAATGCACAATGCCCCAGCCTTAACCTAGTCCACACAATTTCCTCTCTTCTGTTTCAATTACCTACCCTAGTAACTGCAACACTCTTTTGTATTTGATCTATAAGCCTCCCTTTCCCCTCCCTGTCCCATCTTTCTTGCCACATTCAGTTGACTTTTTCCCAGATTACACACTTAACCTCTGCTTTACTGATACTAATGTGCATTTCCACATTTTCTTTCTTTAACACCCTCTTTGCCAACTCATCCACCCTCTCATTCCCCTTCACCCCTACATGTACTGGAACCCATAGAAATTTTACCTGACCTCCCTGATTTGCAATTCTTGTAACTAACTGAAGGATTTCATAAAGTACATCTTGCCGACTGTTTGTGTGAAAAGACCTTAAACTTGCTAGAACTGAGGATGAATCTGAACATATCAATGCTTTGACTTGTCTGGCTTTCTGCACCCATTGCAACGCAACCAACACTGCCAGCATCTCCACTGTAAACACCCCTAACTTATTAGATGTTCTTCTGCTGATTCCAATTTCTTTTGCTGGTATAACCACCCCAAACCCTGTCACTCCTGTTTCAGGTTCCTTCGCACCATCCGTATAAATGTGAGTATAATCACTATACTTTTCCATCACATGACAGTTAAATGCATTTACCAAATCAGTTTTATATCTTTCTTTCCTTTTTACTTCTAACAAATCCCAGTCTATGTCATGCCATACAAGCTTCCATGGAGCTACAACCGGATAAACTACTGAAGGACTTATCCTCAGATCAAATACTCCACATTCTTTCGCGATATCATTCCCTACCCGACTAAAGGTATCCCTCTGAAACCTCCCATTTTCCCAACACTCCTGCAACACTCCTTTAGTAGGGTGAGAATCATTGTGCCCCTGCAAGTTAGCCCAGTAGTTTGCCATCAGTTGCATCCTTCTTAGTTCCAAAGGCATTATTCCCATTTCTACCTGTAGGGCTGACACTGGTGACATTTTGAAAGCCCCACTGCACACTCTCAAGGCCTGAGCCTGAATCACATCCAGTTTCCTTATAAGAGACCTAGCTGCTGATCCATATACTATATTTCCATAATCCAATACAGATCTTACTAAAGCTACATACATTCTCTTCAAAGCTGAACAACTTGCTCCCCATTCCCTACCAGTCAAACATCTCATCACATTTATTACTTTTTTACATTTCTCCTCAACTTTCCTGATATGGTCTGCCCATGTTAATCGTGAATCAAATATAACTCCCAGAAATTTAAATGATGCAACCCTTTCTAATTCAACCCCATACATCCTTAACTTCTTCCCTACCTCAACCCTTTTCCTGGTAAAAACTACAGATTGAGTTTTGTCTACTGAAAATCTACATCCCCAATCATAACCCCACTCCACCACTTCATCAATTGCTTCTTGTAGTTTCCGGATTATATGGTCCATGTTCCTGCCTCTTTTCCACAAGGCCCCATCATCCGCAAACAGTGACCTACCTATATCCACTGGTACCTTTGTGAAGACATCATTGATCATAATCATGAAAAGTAATGGGCTAATCACACTACCTTGAGGTGTGCCATTTTCCACTATGTACTGTTTTGATAATTCTGATCCAATCCAAACTTGAATTTTTCTACCAAACAAAAAATCTTTAATCCAATTAAAATCTCTCCCACCAACCCCCATCTTGTGCAGTTTAATTAATAATCCTTCCTTCCACATCATATCATAGGCTTTTTCAATGTCAAAGAACACTGCCACTACTGACTCTCTATTTGCCTGGGCCTTCCTTATTTCAGTCTCTAACATTATCACTGAGTCCATTGAATTCCTTCCCTTTCTAAAACCACTCTGATAACTTGCCAGCATTCCCCTTTTCTCAAGCTCATATGATAACCTTTCTGTTATCATCCTTTCCATTATCTTACATATACTTGATGTTAATGCAATTGGTCTGTAGCTAGTGGGTTTTGACAGATCCTTGCCAGGCTTCCTTATTGGAATTACTACTGCTTCTTTCCATGCACTTGGTAATCTTCCCTCCTCCCACACTCTGTTATAAAAATGCAGCAACTTCAAGAGCACTCCTTCTCCTAGATTTTTTAGCATCACAGAGCATATCAGATCTTTCCCTGGGGAGGTTGGTCTTGATCTCTTTATTGCTCTCACCATTTCTGCTAATGTAAATGGATCATCAATTATATCATCTGTTCCTTCCCTCCTGCTTAACACACCTGGGTGTTGGTTCATTATTCTTTCCCTTCTTCAGACAAATTTTCTGAACTGTGTATCAGTACGAATGACTTGGCCATGATCTCAGCCTTATCCCTACTGGAGACTGCAGTTTCCTCCTCAGATATCATTACTGGATATTCCCATTCCCTTCTATCTCCTCCCATCCTCTTAATCATTCCCCATATCTCTCCCACAGGTGTTGTTCTTCCTACCTTGTCGCAAAAACTCCTCCAACTTGCCCTTTTAGCTTGACGTATAGTTCTTCTCACCACTGCCTGTGCTTTCTTATATTGAACCAAATGCTGCATAATATGGGTTCTTTTAACTAGCCTGAATGCTCTATTTCTGTTTTTTACAGCCTGACAACATTCCTCTGTCCACCATGGTACCAGTTTTCTATTCATCCTATTTTTACTCCTAGGTATAGACCCTTCTGCTGCCATGATAATTGCTGAAGTCACCTGACTGTTTAATTCATCTACATTTCCAGAAATATCAATCTTTGTCAACCCTTCTTCACTCAACTTCTGGAACTTACCCCAATCAGCTTTTTCAAACACCCACTTTGGGGTTCTGCCACCTGGTCTTATTTCAACTCTTTCACTCACTGAACACAAAACTGGGTAGTGATCACTGCCTACTGTTGAAGCAGTCCAAACTCCCCAGTTACTAATGCCAGCCAAGGTATTAGACACTAAGGTAATATCTAACACTGACTCAGTTCCTGTTGTTATATCTATCCTTGTGCCGCTACCATCATTCATACACACCAAATCCCTTTCTTCCATCAAATCTTCAATTACCTTCCCATTTGGATCTGTAATCTGATCCCCGCATATTGTGCTATGAGCATTGAAATCTGCACACCACACTACTTGACCTCACAATCCCGGCCACAAGCTCATCCCGAGACAGGGGACACCTGTTGCTTTACTGAGTGATCGATTAAGTGCTGTACGCATGCGTACTTGTCACGCTATTGAGTTGCGAGCGATCGACAAGCTTGTGTTTGTGCGCATGCGTGCTCGTCGTATTCTTGCTCTACCAATAATTAGATCTTTTCATGTGTTGGACAGAAACTATTGAAAACTAAAATGCATTACTTAATATTTAATACGCAATATTAAAGCAAAAATCACAAAAATAAAGCTTCAAATATATCCCCCAAGCAAATAAGTGAATATTCCGCAAGAAAAACTTTAAATTGGTGATCTCCTGAAATCTAATTACTGAGGCATCGGTGCTGGGCGGAGAGTCCAGCGAGCAACTCAGCCTCGTAAAAACAGGCAAAATGCGACGGACAAGGCGTGAAAAGGAACAGCAACATTTACAAGTTTGGACCACACAGCCCATTGAAAGCTTCAATAGGACGTATGCTCTTTGCTGATTTCTCAGGAAAAGTTTCTTCCGATATATCCAGCCCCGACCTCAAATCTATCAAATATATTGATGGCAGAAATGGATTTCAATTTTTTTAAAATGATGTCAGATGCCTGTGTACTTTAGGTAGAGTTGGGAAAAAAAAACCCGATCCCCGAGAAGAATCAAGCAAATTTCTTTCACGTTGTTCATACAAGGTCTCGTCAGAAGCCGGTCATTTTTAACGTGGTAGGGTTTTTGATTTCAGCAATGGTGAAAGTTAGACTGGTTAATGGACACGAAACAAATAATTTAACCAGGTGCTGTGAAAATCTCACACAGTTCTTGAAGGGGCAGCTGGGCTCAAATACCGCACTCAATAGGTACATTTTGATGTCAGAGAAATGTATACAATATACATCCTAAAATTCTATTTATTCACAAGCATCCACGAAAACAGAGGAGAGCCCCCAAAGAATGACTGCCAGTTAAAGGTTAGAACCCCAAAGCCCCCGCTCACCCCGCAGCCTCCCCATCCCTCTGCTGTTACAGGTGACGCACTGGCAGTTGATCAGCAGAGGCTTCTTTAATCCAGTCTGGGGGAATCTCCTGCTGTGATGGGGAAGGCATCAGGTTCGATATTTCATGCCTGTTAATCACAGGCCTCATTCCTCCAGTGTCAGTTTGATGTTTCTTTTGACTGGGATGTAGACTGCAAAGAGTTTAACGGCAGAGAATTTCCACGTCAGATAGAAGGGACAACACTTGACGTCCAGATGTCCCAGGTCAGGGAAGCAAGAATGAGTCAGAACCACCATGACAAGTTACAAACTGAACCCAGTACAGCACAGTACGGGCCTTTCTGCCTACAATATTTTGCAATCTTTTAACGTACTCCATGATCAATATAATTCCTTCCTCCTACATAGCCCATAACCACATCCTGGGAAGTGTGTTCAAGGCACTGACTGCTCTTTGTGTGAAAAAAAAAACCTACCCCTGACATCTCCATTAACCTTTGCTCCACTCATCTGGATCAACCACTGACCCTGGACGAGTTGACAGGCTCCATCCGTTCCTTTGTGTCGGGTAAGACTCCCGGAGGCGACGGCTTACCGGCTGAGTTGTACTCGGCTCTGTGGAACGGGATGGGCCCAGACCTGCTGGAAGTGTACAATGCTATGCTTCTGGGCAGCAGTATGTCAGAGTCCACGAGGAAGGGCATCATCACCCTCATCTACAAGCAGAAGGGGGAAAGGGAGGACATTAGAATTTGGAGGCCCATCTCTCTCCTGAACGTGGATTACAAGATCCTGTCCAAGGCTGTCGCCAACAGGGTCAAGTCTGCTCTGGGACAGGTGATCCACCCGGACCAAACCTGTGCTGTACCGGGCAGGAAGATCTCAGACAGCCTCGCGCTGCTGAGGGACACCATCGCCTACGTGCAGGACAGGGGGGTGGACGCCTGCCTGGTCAGCTTGGACCAGGAGAAAGCCTTCGACCGGATATCGCACACGTACATGGCGGACGTGCTCTGCAAAATGGGATTGGGGAGGGAATCTGGAATTGGATCAGACTGCTCTACACAGACATCCGTAGTGCAGTCCAGGTCAACGGGTGGGAAACAGAAAGCTTCCCCATCAGGTCTGGAGTCAGGCAGGGCTGTCCCCTCTCCCTTGTCTTGTTCGTGTACTGCATAGATCCCTTTGCCGAAGCCATCAGGAGGGATGAGGGCTTAAGAGGGGTGACGCTGCCAGGCAGTGGAGGGACCCAAGTAAAAACCTCCCTGTACATGGATGACGTCACTGTCTTCTGCTCTGATCCGAGGTCAGTTCGCAGGTTGATTGGCAACTGCGAATAGTTCGAGCTGGCGTCGGGTGCCAGGGTCAACCGCACGAAGAGCGAAGCCATGCTCTTCGGCAACTGGCCCGACGATCCACCATCCCCTTCACCATCAGGTCTGACCACGTGAAGGTGTTGGGGATCTGGTTCGGTGGGGCTGAGGCGTGCAAGAAGAACTGGCAGGAGCGGACTGCCAAGGTGAAGCAGAAACTGGGACTGTGGGGAGGGCGCTCCCTGTAGATAACGGACAAGAACCTGGTCATCAGGTGTGAGGTGCTCTCAGGGCTGCTGTACTTGGCGCAGGTGTGGCCTGTCCCCTCTCCTGCAGCTCAGAAATCACCCGAGCTGTCTTCAGATTCGTCAGGGGATCCAAGGTGGAGCGGGTGAGACGGACCGTCATGCACAAGTCCATGGACAATGGGGGCAAAAACGTCCCCAATGTCGCCCTCACCCTGATGGCCAGCTTTGTGTGTGGCTGCATCAGGCTGTGCGTGGATCCCAGATACCTGGGCTCAAAGTACCACTATGTGCCCAGGTTCTACCTGTCGCCCTGGCTACGAAGGATGGGTCTGGCCCCACTCCCGCGCAACGCCCCTGTGAGCTGGTCGTTGCCTCCATACCTGTCCTTCGTAGAAAAATTATTCAAGGCCAACGCATTTGTAATGGCATGGAGTCGGTGGCTCCCCTCTTTGCACACTGTGGGTTCTCAAAGAAGGTGTGGAGGAGATTGGAAGGGACAGTGCAAAGATGCATGCCCAGCCGCTGCGTTACCGAGGACTCCGTGATCTACGGGCTGTTCCCGGGGACGTACACAGAGACAACCATCCGGTGCTGCTGGCAGATCATCAACTCGGTGAAAGACGCGCTTTGATCTGCCCGAAACATGGTGATTGCCAGCACATGGAGATGTCCGTGACTGAATGCTGCCGACTGGCTCACTCTCGCCTGCAGGAGTACGTGCTGAGGGATGCACTCAAGCTTGGTGCGGCCACCGCGAAGGCGCGGTGGGGAAGGACCACAATTTAAGGTTCATCACCCGTGGGAGTGGGAGGGGTTGGGTGGGGAGGAGAATATCCCTCATCAGCGGTGTGGACAGATGAATCAACATGGTGCCCCAGGAGTGGGTGGAATTGTTAATTTGGAAAAGGAATTAGAGACAACGCCTGCCTTTACTGTTGATAATTTTATTGTGAGTAGGTCTTAACTCTTGACCAAGGGTTGAGAGTAAATGAACGATTTATTGTAAACATCTTTCATTTGTACATGAACAGAGAGCCAACGCATGATTTTATTGTAAATAACTTTATTTATTGAATAAGGACTCAGGGTCAACGAATGTTCTTTCTTATATGTATATAACTTTATTTTGTAATACTTCTGAATAAAGTATTTTTGGAGAAAAAAATAATCACAGCGTTGAATGTAAACGAAAATAATATTTATTCAGAAATTGATAAAATGCGATACAAGTGCAAGAAATGCAACAATAAAACATAAAATAGCTGCAACTTAATAAATGTATAGTCCATAAATACGATTAAAATCTGCAGAGTACCAAACAAGGCAGTCCCAGAGGGATGCGAGTAATACGTTTAAGTTTGCTGATCTCCAGAAATATTTCCACCCATTTCGTGGCTAGATATTATTCAACCGACCAGTTTAGTTGTATTAAGACAAACAGGTTATTATTTATAAAAGTGGCTGGAAATGCCAGTTTCTGTTTCTTTGATGTGCTGCGCTGGATATGAAGACAGGTCATTGGCTGGTGAAACCAGCTGGGTGGGTATTCATTCCGATGCCCTGATTCACTGTATTTTTGAATTGTTTCTGCTCAAGAATGTTTCCTGGCTGGAAATGCCAGTTAACGTTGCTGTGAAATTCTGAGGCGACGGTGAAGCCAGGGCGCAGGATGCTGAAACCAGTGGTGCAGGGTTTCATGTGGACACGCGGGTTTATGTTGTTATAGATTCTTTCCTGCTGCAGAGCCTTGGCTACGGCGCAAATACGCAATTTCTTTAACCAGACATCTGATGACTCCATTTCTGCAAGTCCCTCCCTCGCAGCGTGTCCTTTCATTCGTAAAGATACATCTTTCTCACTGACTTGTGAGGTTTCCGTCAAACTTCGGCTGCTTGCCTCTCCCTCACCATGGCCATCTGCTGTGTTGGTCTTTCTGCAGATTGCTCCAGAGAGGTTCTGGGCGAGACGAATTCCACTCTGCACTATATGCCAAACCAACCACACTGAAAATATTTTCTCAGCTCACAGCGCTCCGGAGAGATAACCACGTGTCTGAGTGCAGAAACGGGAGCGGTCGCCGCTATTTATTGGGTGGGAATCATCGTCACGTGATGAAGTGTCACATCAACAATGGTTACCATGGTGAAACCTTCTAAACAACAACCGAAGGACACTCCACCAATGGAGTGTTTGGGCAGACGTATTGTTCATGTCCAAACATGGCGTTACCATCGTTACAATAGCTCTATTTGACCACAATGCATGACGTAGGACATTTGGGTGAAAGTGTTCCTTATCCTTTAGTTAATATTCGATCACGTGCAGCTGATGCAAAACAGTAATTGCTGATCATTTCAAAGTTATACAGAAAACCCCAAAGTTCATGGCCCATTGGACTGGTCAGTGTATAATGCAATAAACATTTGTAACAGGCCACACAGATAGCATGTTATATTTGGCATCGGTGCATGTCATATGTGGTCTGTCAGGATGCTGGTCCTAGCACTCTGCGATATTGACTGAAACTCCATCTCCATACACAGTAAGGCTGCCTCAAACACTCGGTTCTTCAGTTAAAAGAGAGTAATGAAGGAGATTACAATTGGAAACACTATTAAACTGCAGTTCTGATCAAAATAATACAATTTCCAAATCTCACTGACTGTTAGTACTGAAATGTGTCTCTTCCAGTTCCTCCCAGATGCCACTTTGCTCCCAGTCAGACAGCGTTCCCTATGTTTTCCTGTTTCCCATAAGGTTGTTCTGGAGTAATGTGTCCTGAATATCACTGTCTCTTTCTCAGGATGACCCACTGAGTTTGTCTCTTCTGCTAGGATGCACAACATTTCTTTATGGCCCTTTATGATGGCCCATTCCACATTTTGGAATGGAGAGAAAAGACTTTTATCCTAGGAAAGAGGGGTAAATATGAATGTATTTTAGTGGATCGCCCTGAACCGGCCTCTGCTGTTACTTCACCCATGCAACATAGGACTCAAGCTGGGTGGATCATGTCTGAGCTCCAGACAAGCTCACGATGCTGTTTTTTGTGAATTCGGGGTGGGGGATGCTGGATAGGGTAATGTACTCAGTAGAAATGTTCATAATTCACAGATACCGACATTGAGTTGGGGTTCAGTTTAAAAGACTGGTGTGATGTGATGATGTAATTACGTAAAGTACTTTCACCATGATTTGTGTGCACTGTTTGGAGTACAATCAATGAGTTGCTGCGGTGTCTCAGAAACATTAGACGTCTCTGGTGTTTCATTTGCGAAAGTGTACAACCCACTCAGTCTTTCTCAGGCTGACAACCCCCCATGTCTGTCTCAGTCTATCCTCAGGCACTTCCTTCAATGGTATTGCCAGCACTGAAGGTTTTTTCTTGCCTGGTATCCATGTTCATTTACACAGTTCGATAAGGGATTAACTGTTCTTGCTGGTGTAAAATTTCGATAGGGTTGTTCTGTCCTATCTTTATTCAGAACCTCACATTAGTCACCAGCTGCATTCATCTTGTCAACAGCTCCAGACAGATTTACAAGATGCCAGGTTCCCCCCAAAATCATCATGCCTGCAACTCAACTGATGAATATTATTAATATTTGGTTTCCAATACTCAGAAGTGATTTTGCTGTATCTAAGTACAGAAAATAGAGCTGTTACTGCTGTTTATCATAGCCCTCTATTTTTCTAAGCACCATGTAGTTATCCAGGAGTCCCGTAAAAGACCCAATCATATCCACCCCCACCATCGCCACCGACAGCCCATTCCACGCACTCACCACTCTCTGTCTAAAAAACCTACCCCTAACATCTCCTCTGTACCTATTTCCAAGCACCTTCAAACTATACCCTCTTGTGCTGGCCATGTCAGACCTGAGAAAAAGCCTGTGACTATCCACACGATCAATGCCTCTCACTATCTTATACATCTCTGACTGGTCACCTCTCATCCTCCATCACTCCAAGGAGAAAAGGCCAAGTTCACTTAATCTATTTTCATAAGGAATGCTCTCCAATCTAGGCAATATCCTAGTAAATCTCCTCTAAACCCTTTCTTTAGTTTCCACATCCTTCCTGCAGTTATGCGTCCAGAACTGACACAGTACTCTAAGTGGGGTCTAACCAGGGTTCTATATACCTGTAACATTATCTCTCTGCTCTTGAACTCAATCCCATAGTTGATGAAGGCCAATGCACCGTATGCCTTCTTAACCACACAGTCAACCTGCACAGCAGCTTTGAGTGTCCTATCGACTTGGACCCCAAGATCCTCCTGATCCTCCACACTGCCAAGAGTCTGACCATTAATACTATATTCTGCCATCATATTTGACCTACCAAAATGAACCACCTCTCACTTCTCCAGGTTGAACACCATCTGCCACTTCTCGGCCCAGTTTTGCATCCTATCGATGTCCCGCTGTAATCTCTGACAGCCCTCCACAGTATCCTCAACACTCCCAAGCTTTGTGTCATCAACAAATTTACTAACCCATCCCGCCACTTCCTCATCCAGGTCATTTATAAAAATCACTCAGAGTAGGAGTACCAGAACAGATCCCTGAGACACACCACTGGTCACTGACCTCCATGCAGAGTATGTCCCGTCTACAACCACCCTTTGCCTTCTGTAGGCAAGCCAGTTCTGGATCCACAAAGCAATGTCCCCTTGGATCCCATGCCTCCTTACTTTCTCAATAAGCCTGGCATGGGGTACCTTATCAAATGCCTTGCTGAAATCCATATACACTACATCTACTGTTCTACCTTCATCAATGTGTATAGTCACATGCTCAGAAAATTCAATGAGACTCGTAAGGCACGACCTGCCTTTGACTAAGCCATGCTGACTATTCCGAATCACATTATGCCTCTTCAAATGTTCATAAATCCTGTCTCTCAGGATCTTCTCCATCAACTTACCAACCACTGAAGTAAGACTCATTGGTCTATAATTTCCTGGGGTATCTTTGCCCACTTTCTGGACAAGGGAACAAAATGTGCAATCCTCCAGTCCTCTAGAACCTTTCCCATCTGCATGGATGATGCAAAGATCATTTACCGAGGCTCAGCAATCTCCTCCTTTGCCTCCCACAGTAGCCTGGGGTACATCTCATCCATTCCTGGAGACTTAGAGAACTTGTTGCTTTCCAAAAACTCCCGTACATCCTTTTTCTTACTGTCTATATGCTCAAGCTTTTCAATCTGCTGAAATTCATCCCTACAATTGCCAAGATCCTTTTCCATAGTGAATACTGAAGCAAAGTATTCATTAACTACCTCTGCTATCTCCTTCGGTTCCATACACACTTTTCCACTGTCACACTTCATTGGTCTTATTCTCTCATGTCTTATCCTCTTGATCTTCTCACACTTGTAGAATACCTTGGAGTTTTCCTTAATTCTGCTCACCAAGGCCTTCTCATGGCCCCGTCTAGCTCTCTTAATTTCATTCTTATGCTCTTTCTTGCTAGCCTTATAACTTCCTATATCTCTAAAATTACCCAGTTTTTTGAACCTTTCATGAGTTCTTCTTTTCTACTGGACTAGATTTTCAACAGCCTTTGTACACGATGGTTCCTGTACCTGAGCACCTTTTACCGGTCTCATTTGAATGTACCTATGCAGAACGCTACGCAAATATCCCCTGAATATTTGCCACATTTCTGCCCTACATTTCGCTGAGAACATCTGTTCCCAATTTATGCTTCCGAGTTCCTGTCTGATAGCCGGATATTTCCCCTTACTCCAATTACAAATGTAAATGCTTTCCGAACCTATCTGTTCTTATCCCTCTCCAATGCTATGGTACAGGAGATAGAATTGTGATCACTATCTCCAAAATGCTCTCCCACTGAGAGACCTGACACCTGACCAGGTTCATTTCCCAATACCAGATCAAGTGCAGCCTCTCCTCTTGTTTGCTTATCTACATAGTGTGTCCAGAAACATTCCTGAACACAACTAACAAACTCCACCCCATCTAAACCCCTCGCTCTAGGGAGATGCCAATCTACATTTGTGAAATTAAAATCTTGCACCACGACAACCCTGTTATTATTACACTGTTCCAGAATCTGTCTCCCTATCTGCTACTTGATTTCTCTGTTACTTTTGGGTGGTCTATAAAAATCATCCCATCCAGTAGAGTTATTGACCCCTTCCTGTACCTAACTTCCACCCACAGAGACTCAGTAGATAACCCCCTCCATGACTTCCTCCTTTTCTGCAGCCGTGATGCTATCTCTGATCAACAGTGCCACGCCCCCACCTCTTTGCCCCCCTCCCTGTCATTTCTGAAACATTGAAAGCCTGGCACTCTAAGTAGCCATTCCTGCCCCTGAGCCATCCAAGTCTCTGTAATGGCCACAACATCATAGCTCCAAGTACTGATCCACAATCTTATCTCATCCACTTTGTTCATGATGCTTCTTGAATTAAAATAGACACATCTCAAACCATCGGTTTGAGCGCATCTCTTCTCTATCACCTGCCTATCCTCTCTCTCACACTGCCAACAAGCATTCTCTATTTGTGAGCTCACCATCCCTTCCTCCCACTCTTCAGTTTGGTCCCACCCTCCAGCAATTCTAGTTTAAACTCTCCCCAATAGCCTTAGCAAACCACCCTGCCAGGATATCGGTCCCCTTCTGATTAAAGTACAACCCATCCTTTTTGTACAGGTTATGCCTGTCCCAAAAGAGGTCCTAATGATCAAGAAATCTGAATCCCTGCCCCCTGCTCCAATTCCTCAGCCACGCATTTATCCTCCACCTCATTCTATTCCTATATTCACTGTCATGTGGCACAGACAGTAATCCCAAGATTACTACCTTTGTTGTCCTGTTTCTCAGCCTCTTTCCTAACTTCTTGTAGCCTGTTTTCAGGACCTCCTCCTCAGAGATTAGTAAATCTGTGGAATGCTCTGCCATAGCCTGTGGTTTGGGCCAGGTCCATGAGTATACTTAAGATGGAAGTTGATAGTTTCCTGATGTGTCAGGGCATCAAAAGATATGTTGAGAAGGCAGGTATTGGGTGAGTGGGATATGGGATCAGCCATGATGGATTTGCAGAGGAGACTCGATGGGCTGAATGGCCTAATTCTGCTCCTATGTCTTGTGGTGTTATGGTCAAAGAGCCTTTACTACAACTGAGTGATCTTTTTTTCACAACATATTCATTGACTTGTGAGAATAAAATCAGGCCTATGAGGTGTTATGTAGTTAAACCATTTTTCCCAGTATGGATCAAATTGTTCCAATTTATGATTAACAGATGTTGTTATCCCTACTTTGTACATAGTTTTCTTCTTCTGATTGTTCTTTCTTTCCTCTCCTCTCTATAAGTGTATACCTCAGAGAAATATTCTGTGGAGATTTGTGACAAATATATGATATATATATAAAATATGAAATACATCTTTTGGAAATGTTTGTTTGATGATGAACTTCAATAAAAAATAAATTACAAAAAAAAGAAAGCAAGGATCAGACAGCACCCTGGCAAGTTATAATGTGGGCAGGAAGGAGAAAAGAATTTAATATCCCAAGCATCCTAAATGTAGAGTCTGTGAAGAACACGGGGATAACTAGAGTGAGGGCAGGATCATTCAAGAACGGAAGAAGAAACATACCAGGAGTCAGAGAGGTTGGGGGGCCCTTAATGAATACTTTGCTTCAGTATTCACCAGTGAGCGGGACCTTGCCAAGTGTGATGACAGCATACAACAGTCTGAAGTTGTAGACGATTTTGACGTTAATAAAGAAGATGCGCTGGCACTCTTGAAAAGCATTAGGACAGATTCGTCCCTGGCACCCAATATGAAATACTACAGGAAGTGAGGGAAAGGAGTTTTCTGTGCCGTTGGCAATAATGTTTACATCCTCAATGTTCATGGGAATAGTACCTGATGAATAGAGGGTGGCAAATGATATTCCGTGGTTCAAGAAAGGGAATAGGGATTACAATGGTAATTCTAGGGATGGTCACATGGCTTTGTGAGGGACAGACCATGGCCCACAAGCCTGATTGATTCCTTTGAGGATGTGACAAAACACAGAATGGAAGTAGAGTAGTGGATGAAATGTATATAGATTCTTGTAAAGTGCTTGACAAGTTTGCACATGGCAGGCTCATTCAGAGAGTCACTTGTTACTTGTTACATACACCTGTTAGGGTGCATTCTCCAGTTCCTTATAAGGTAACCGTAGCCTTCAGCTGGGAGCAGATGTCATCAGGTGGTTCCCAACCTTCACCGAGTGTTTCGACCCTTAACCACGACACTCTCCAGTTGGTGGGCCGGCAGTGGTGGCCAAATCACTGCCCGTCTGCTCCTGGCTTCTAGCTCGCCTCCTCTCGCCTACTCCAAATCCAACAAGAAGCTCCTTCTGCCTCTTCCCCCATCCTACGAGCTGCTTGTTTTTTGCTCCTTTCGTCCAGGCGCAGATCTGACAACAACCGCCATGCTGATTTGGCTGGGAAACCTTTGCAGCCGATCTCCACAGGGAACAACCATGCCTGCCATATCCTTGTCTTTACACTCCTGCACTAAGGGCTGGTACTTCAAGGCCTTTCTCTAGTGGGCCTCTTCCCATCCCTCCTCCCATGGCACAGTCAACCCTACCGGAATTATTTTCTTGTCTTCCGTTGACCACAGTACAACTTCCGGGCGTAGGGTCGTGTGCACCACATCTGGGAACTGCAACCTCCTTCCCACATCGACCCTCATCTCCCAGGACCTGGCCGTTAGCAGCAGATTGGGCTTTGGTTGCTTGGTTACGAAAGGCCTAGCTCCCTCTTCGATGAAGGTGATGGCCTTCCTCAAATCTGTGCCAGCCGTCCTCTTCTTGCATCTCTCCCACTCTAGTGTGTCAGCATGAGCCAGAAGCACCTTATAATGGTGCCACCTATACCGTCGTTGAGTTAGAGCTGTTTTATACCCGGACAGTATATCAGCCAGTGTCCCCTTTTGACCACAGAGCTTACAGTTCAGGTCCTCTCTCATCCCCCATGTGTACAGATGTAATGGTGAAGGAAGGGTGTCGTACACGGATTGCAAGAGGTAGGAAATACGGAAGGGCTCCAGTCTCCATAACTCTGCCCATGAGATCTTGCGCTTAGGCAGATCCCATTTTGTCCAGGCACCCTGGGACCCTTGTTCCACTGCCCTTGAAGTCCACTTCTCTTCCTCACGGATCCGTACCTCTGCCTGTATCATGTCTCGCCTGTTCTTTATGCTTACATCTCCCCACTTCCGGAAGTGAACTGAGCCGAGGCCTTGCCGCCCGATGCAGGGGTTGCCGATGATATCTCTTTCTTTCTTTCTTTTTAAAACTTTTTATTGAATAAGTATACAAAACGTAAACCATATAGGCACTAGTACACTGTTAGAATATAATAAAATTACAGGAAAATGTTAATACAGAAAAAAATGATACCAACAGTGCAATTTAAACATAAAATAATAAGGAAAAATAATAGTATACTAATTTATATATATATCAATAGAGAAAAGGAAAAAAAAAACCTAAAAAAACCCACTGCGCAACTAACTAAAAGCAAAGCAAAGCGATGGGCTAACCTGGAAACAGGTAGAGTTAAAGAACTTAAAATCACGTCCTCAAACCCGACCTCCATTAAAAACAGTTAAAAAAAAAAGCAAGAAGGGAATATAAATATGGAGCAAAAGTGAAAAAAAAGATAACATTAAATGAAAATATTGAATAAAAGATCTCCAGGTCTGTTCAAATTTAAGTGGGGAATCATAAAGATTACTTCTAATTTTCTCCAAATTTAAGCATAATATCGTCTGGGAAAACCAAAAAAAAGTAGTTGGAGCATTAGGCTCTTTCCAATGTTGTGAGATACATCTTTTCGCCATTAAAGTAAGAAATGCAATCATTCTGCGGGCTGAAGGAGAAAGATTACTGGAAATTTTAGGTAATCCAAAGATAGCAGTAATGGGATGAGGGGAGATATCTATATTCAATACCTTTCAGATAATATTAAAAATGTCTCTCCAAAAAGTTTCCAGAGTAGGACAAGACCAAAGCATATGAGTTAAAGAGGCTATCTGCCCCATACATCTATCACAAAAAGGATTAATATGAGAATAAAAATGAGCTAATTTATTTTTGGACATATGTGCTCCATGAACAACTTTAAATTGAATTAGGGAATGTTTAGCACAGATAGAGGAAGTATTGACTAATTGTAAAATCTGCCCCCCGTCATCCACGGGAATGATAGAACCCAATTCCTGTTCCCAATCTGACCTGATCTTATCAAATGGAGCTTTTCTAAGTTTCATAATAATATTATAAATCATAGCTGTTGCATCTTTCTGACATGGATTAAGGTTAATTATAGTATCTAAAATATATGTAGGAGGGAGCATTGGAAAGGAAGAAAGTATAGTACTTAGGAAATTTCTAACTTGAAGATATCTAAAAAAATGTATTCTTGGTAAATTATATTTATTAGATAATTGTTCAAAAGACATAAGGGAACCATCTAAAAATAAATCCAAAAACCGTGAAATACCCTTAGTCTTCCAAATTTGAAAAGCACGATCCGTGAAAGAGGGAAGAAAAAATATGTTACCCAAAATAGGGATCGCTAGCCCAAATTGGTTAAGATCAAAAAATTTTCTGAATTGAAACCAAATACGTAAGGTATATTTAACTATCGGGTTAGAGACCTGTTTAAGGCGTTTCAAATCAAAAGGAAGAGAGGAACCTAAAATAGAGCCAAGTGCATAGCCCTGAGCAGATTGTAATTCCAATACTACCCATTTAGGAATGGATAGTGTATCTTGGTCAAGTAACATAGAATCTAAAGTTGGGTAATGCTAAACCTCCATCTCTCTTAGCTTTCTGTAGATGTATTTTACCCAGTCTCGGGTTTTTATTTTGCCAAATAAATGAAGAAATTTTAGAGTCAACTTTATCAAAAAAAGATTTTGGAACAAAGATCGGTAATGCCTGAAATATATATAAAAATTTTGGCAGAATAAACATCTTAACTGCATTAATATGACCAATCAAAGTTAAATATAATGGAAACCATTTAGATGAAAGTTGAGTAATATGATCAATTAAGGGTAAAAAATTAGTCTTAAATAAATCTTTATGTTTACAAGTAATTTTAATCCCAAAATATGAAAAATAATTATTAATCAATTTAAACGGAAAGTTATGATACAAGGGAAGTTGTTTATTAATCGGAAAAAGTTCACTCTTACTAAGATTTAGTTTATAACCTGAGAAAAGACTAAATTGTGCTAATAAATTTAAAGCAGCAGGGATAGATTTTTGAGGATTAGAAATATATAAAAGTAAGTCATCAGCATAGAGTGATATTTTATGGGACTTTAAGCCCCGAGTTATCCCAGTAATATTTGGAGATTCTCGAATGGCAATTGCAAGAGGTTCTAATGCAATATATGCAATAATAATATATCAAATAAGGACTAAGAGGACAACCTTGTCAAGTACCTCGAAAAAGAGGGAAAAAAGGTGAGCTTAAAGAGTTAGTACGGACCGAGGCCATAGGAGAATGATATAACAGTTTGATCCAGGATATAAATTTCGAGCTAAAATTAAACATTTCAAGCACCATAAGTAAGACCATTCTACTCTATCAAAAGCTTTTTCCGCATCTAAAGAGATAACACACTCAGGAACATTTTGTGAGGGGGTATAAACAATATTTAACAGTGTGCGAATGTTATAGAAAGAGTAACGACCTTTAATAAAACCCGTTTGGTCTTCCGAAATAATAAAAGGAAGTACTTTTTCCAATCTGTTTGCTAATAATTTAGAAGAAATTTTAGAATCAACATTTAATAAGGATATTGGTCTATAAGATGCACATTGAGCAGGATCTTTATCCTTCTTTAATATTAGAGAAATTGACGCTCTATAGAAGGATTCGGGAAGTTTACCAAGCTTTAATGAAGCCTCCAAAACCCTACAGAACCAAGGGATTAATGAAGGTGCAAAAAACTTATAAAATTCCACGGTAAACCCACCAGGGCCAGGAGCTTTCCCCAGGTTCATAGAGGAAATAACATGCTTAATCTTATCAGTGGTAATGGGAGTATCTAGCATAGAAGACATATCCTGTGAAATCTCAGGGAAGTCTAGGTTATCTAAAAAGTTATTCATATATTTAGAGTCTCGTGAAGATTCTGATTGATATAAGGAAGAATAAAAATCAAAAAAGGTTATCTTGTATTCTGCTGCTTTGAGGAAGAAGCTGAAGCAGGAGGAGCTGGTAATTGTGGACAAGATTAAGGAAATTGATAAGAAATATGTTACAGCTCCCTCTGAGGAGTTGTATAAACAAAGAACTGAACTTCAAATGGAACACAGTTTATTACTTTCGTCCTCGATTGTAAACCAATTAAAGGAAACAAGAGGTGAATTTTATGTACACAGTGACAAAGTTGGTAAACTGTTGGCTAACCAACTGAAGTCTAATTATACTAAATCTCAAATTAATCAGATTTATAATCAAAATGATCGACTGCCGGTGATATCTCGCAGCTTCAGAGAACACACTGCGTCCACCACAGCTGCGTTGGCTGCCCATTTGCACATAGATCTGGTTGTAATGCCTGCTTGCTTTACCAAGACATCATTAGAATCTCTCAAGCTTAATAAAGCTCTGCATTTTGCCACCTTGAATTCCTCCATGACAGGGGAAGCTGCAGTTGCCCAGAACAAATGGGGGAACTCCCAACCATCTCTGCAGGTGCTTGTTGGTTTTCCTCTCGATGCCCTCTACGACAGTCATGGGGAACTCATAAAGTGTGAAGAGCCAGAGAAGCCTGGGCAGAATGCCGTATTGGTACAGCCAGGCCTTGAATTTACCCGGAAGTCCGGATTTGTCGATCTTCTTCAACCATTCCTCTGTCTGCTTCACAGTGTTGATGACATTGGCTCCATCTGTCAGTGACACATTAAACCAATTCTCCAAGCAGTTTATCGGGTTATCTTCGATGGAAGGGATGACCTCACCCTGAACCTGGAGGCTAAATTGCTGGTAACTTTGCCCTTTCTGATCACCATGCACCTGGACTTCTTGACCTTGAAGGACATCCTCGCCCAAGTGGCTACATTACCCAGGGTTTCCAATACCCATCTTGCTCGGACATGTGACACAGTTGTTATAGTGATGTCGTCCATGAATCCTCGTAGAGCCGGCTGAACAATGCCTGACTCCAGCATCGGGCCGCGGGTTACATGTTCTGCTGCTGATAATAGGAGGTTCATTCCCATAATAAATAGGATGGGGGAGATGGTGCCTACCTAGGAGATCCCCTTCTGGAGGTCCTGCCAACTAGTTATGAAATGGGCTGATGTAAGACTGAGTTTGAATCCTCCTTAGGTAGCTGGTGATCATGTCTCGAATAGCCACTGGAATGTAGTAGTGGTCGAGTCCTTCTAGGATGAGGTCATGTAGAATAGACCCATAGGCGTTCTCGAGGTCTAACCAGACAACTGTAGGTCGCCTTTTTTTCTGCTTGGCCTCACGGATCAAATGGCTAATCATTGAGGTGTGTTCCAGACACCCCGAAAAGCCTGGAATACTGCCTTTCTGGATGGATGTGTTGATATCGCGGTTCTGCGTCATGTAAGAAGTCAGCCTTCTTGCGAGCACAGGAAAGAAAATCTTACATTCCACATCCAGGAGGGAAATTGTCCTAAACTGGGCAATTGTGGAAGAAACCTCTTCCTTTGGAATAAAGCATCCCTCTGCCAATTTCCAACTTGATGGAATAGTACCTTTGGCCCAGATCTTTCTCATGACCTTCCACAGCCTCTGAAGAAGCTTTGGGCATTTCTTATACACCTTATAAGGTATGCCGCTTGGGCCTGGGGCAGCTGATGCTTTAGCTTTCCGGATGATGTCCTGGATTTCCTGCCATGTAGGCTCCTTCACATTCAGCTCAATTGATGTATTTTCCGGTCTATGCACAGCCCGATTGGTTCCTAGTCTCTGACCCTTCCATGGGTGGCTGTGTGCCTCTCGCAGGAACTCCTCTGCCATAGAGGCATACGGGATGATAAGAGGCATGGATCGAGTAGATGGCCAGAGACATTTTCCCAGGGTGGAAATGACTATTACGAGAGGGTTTAATTTTACGACGATTAGAGGAAAGTATGGGGGCGGGTATGTTTTTCTTCACACAGAGAGTGCTGGGTGTATGGAAGGCTCCACCTGGGTTGTGGCAGAGGCAGATACAAAGGCTCTGAGACAGGTACATGGATGATCGGAAAATGAGGAGAAATGTGGGAGTCAAGGGTTAGAATGATAGGTTAAAAGGTCAACACAACATCATGGACCAAAGGGCCTACACTGCTGTAATGTTCTGGATTCAATGCTCAAGTCATGGAGAAGTTAGAAAGCAGTGGATATTTCTGATTGAGGTATTTTGAGGTCGAGACTGGAGCTACTGGACAGGTACTGTGTGAGAAAGTGGCTGAAAGGTACACCACATTGGTCCTGCAAACTGTACACACACAGCTGTCCTGAAAATACACATAATATCGTGAATCAGTTATTTAAGTTTCTCAAAAATTATGTTGAATTTGGATTTTCCAAGTTGTGATTTGGGAAGATTTACAGGCCAATTTCTCTTCCTTAATTGTCCCATTCCATAATCTCTGACCTGATTTCACAGGTCCCACATCTCAGGCACCTTCTGTTCTACAGATGAAAGCCCCATAACAAAATGCAACACTTGCTCAGGCGTCCAGTCTTATAGATCTGTTCAATGTTGTGCTACTCATGTCGTACTCTCCCTACATCCCTCCCTCCCCATTTCATTTCAATTCCTCAGGCTTTTCATCATACTACAGGACTTCCTCTCATCTCACCACCTCCTCATCCAGAGGATATCCATTCTCCCACCCCTCTAACCACAGACCCTTTTCCCTCACAGGTTACAACACAGAATCTCTGACACTCCCTCCATTCATTGATGACCCTCGCAGTGGAGTTGACAGTAGTGGAGTATGGGCAATATTTAATGACCAGATATTCAGGTACTTGATATGGAGTACAGGCTCTGTACTGTTATACTTACTCAGACAAATAAGATCTATTGCTATTTCTACTGGGCAAACACTTTGCTATCTACTTCAAGTCTTTATGTAGTTCATCTGTGTTGACTACATGCACGTGGTAAGGCAGATGACCAATCTGCAGTTACTGTAGCCTTCGTGTTCTGTTTGATGAGTATTATAACACGTACGGGTCAGTGGCAGGCAAACCGAACCAGCGCCTTGCTGCATACTCGCAGACCGGCCTTGTTGCAGACAGTCCAGACCAGTCTGTTTGTGACTTGGGGCTGGATGTGGATCAGGGCTCAGTGTGTCGGTGATTTGTGTGCGGTCAAGCAGGGGCAGAGATAACGACTGACGTACCACAACTACACCACCCCTTCCCCCCTGCCCCACACACACACACACACACACACACACACACACACTCACACATTCTCACACACACACACACACACACACACACACACACACACACTCTCTCTCACACACACACACATACATACACACACACACACACACTCACACACACACACACACACATACACACAGACACACACTCATACACACATACACACACACACACCCCCATACACATGTTGAGCTGTTTTGCCGCCTCATTTGCCTCATCTGGCATATTTTCCCATTCATTTCATCCAGAATTCTAACTAAATTACATATATTAATTTCTTTTTATGCATATATTTCAGAAACATTTCATTAAAACTGTGAACTTATCATGGTCCATTCAGAAATCCTTGGCCCCCCACATAGATTATGCCTTTGGTCTACAACGTGTACCACTCACTAGCTTCTATCTGGCTATTAATATCTTATAAGATGCCTTGGTGTACTCCTTAATCTTCTGCACATGTGATGTTTCATGGCTTCTCTTTCCTCTCCTCAAATCTTTATGAAGCATACCCCCACACTCTCTGTATTCAATGGTTGAGATGCTTTCGATACTCTACACATTTCCAAATTAGTCACCTCTTACTTTGGCATCTTGAATACGTTGGACTCCTTCCCTTTCAAAGTTCAACATTCAAAGCAAATTCATTATCAAAGTCGGTAAATGTCACTATTTCATTTTATTGCAGGCATTCACAGTAGAACAAAGAAATACAATAGAGTCAATGAAAAACTACACACAAAGAAACAAACAACGATAAACTGTGCAAAGATGAAATAAATAAGACCTTCAGATCATTGGACACAGCAGCAAAATTAGGCAATTCTGCCCATCGAGTTTGGACTGTATTATAGAGGTTGGTGCCACACTGTGATAGCTCGAGGCAGCAGGGTTCAGCATTGAATTTCAACATCATCTGTAAGGAGTCTGTAATCCTCCCGTGGAACATGTGGGTTTTCTCCGGGTGCTCTGGTTTCCTCCCACAGTCCAAAGACATACTGGTTAGTAGGTTAGTTGGTCATTGTAAATTGTGCCATGATTAGGCTTGGGTTCAATCAGTTACTGAGCTATGCAGCTCGATGCAGCAGAAGGACATTCTCTGCTCTGTATCGCTAAATAAATACATAAACAAACAAGATAAGTAAATAAATAAATAAGCAGGTGGACACACTGATACATCGATAACAATGAAAAATACTGAGAACATGAATTGTTGAGTCACTGAAGATTCACACTTAATGGCAACACATTGGCCTTTAATCACTTTTGAAAGCCCCCCAATTGTTAACTGTCAGTGACCACTGCTTTTGCTAGGTGCTATTTGATTTGATTGAAACTGGTCTTCCCCCAATCCACAACCTTAATTTTAAGACCATTTTCATAACTACCCTGGAACTTCAAGAGTGACAATCACTCCACCCAGACGCTTGCTGGAGATGAGAGCTGGAGTTGTGGCCTGATCCACTACAGAAGCAGGTGAAGGGTCAGGGAGCTGAGATTAACTCAACCAAAGTGGAACATTCCTTTCCAAGAAATACAGTATTTATCTTAAACACCTTGTGCTCACGGAAGAAGTGAAAGTGAAAGATTATTGTCATCCGACCGTGCACATTTATACAGCCAACTAAGAACATAAGAACATAAGACATAGGAGCAGGAGTCGGCTATCTGGCCTGTCAAGCCTGCTACGCCATTCAATAAGATCATGGCTGATCTGACCATGGACTCATCTCCACCTACCTGACTTTTCCCCATAACCTTAATTCCCCTACTATGCAAAAATCTATCCAACCATGTATTAAATATATTCACTGAGGTAGTCTTCACTGTTTCATTGGGCAGAGAATTCCATAGATTCACCACTCTGTGCAGAGGGGAGGAGAAGATGGCGGCGTGACGCAGTGTAAGTATTTGTAAGTAGGTACCGTGCACAATCCTGATTTGATGGAGACAGTCGTGAGAAGCACAGAGGAACATCTGGAGAAACTTCTGAAATGTCTGCTTCGCTGCCGCTGCTACTGTGCAATTGAGAATCTCTGAAGGGGAAGGCCCCAAATCCTCGGCTTTGCCTATTGCCTGTTTCCGGGGCCTGGGTCGAAGCGCTCGGCAGAGATGGTGCTCAGTGCTCGATGTCGGAGGGTTGGTTGGAAGCTCGAAGTTTTCGGACGGACTCAAGAGTCGGCCGTGGTCGGTTGCTTCCAGGGTGCTGCATCGGCAAGTTTGCAGCGCTGGAAGCTCATGGCAGGGAGAATTTTTCTTCCTTCTCCCGTCTGCCTGAGATGATGGGACTTTCGAGAGACTTTGAGACTTTTTTTTACCGTGCCCATCGTCTGCTCTTTATCAAATTATGGTATTGCTTTGCACTGTTGTGACTATATGTTATAATTATGTGGGTTTTGTCAGATTTTCAGTCTTGGTTTGTCTTGTTTTCTGTGATACCGTTCTGGGGGAACATTGTATCCCATTGTAAACTAATTTCCTCTGGGATCAATAAAGTATGTCTGACTATAACAATGTATTTTTTCTTAATGCATGCATTACTAAATGACAATAAAAGAGGGCTGCGTGTCCTCATAATCTAATAATCTTTGGGAAAAGCAGTTCCTCCTCATCTCCATCCTAAATGCTTGGATACATACATGGAATCATGATGTAATGGCCATTACAGAGACTTGGCTGGCACCAGGGCAGGAATGGATTTTCAATATTCCTGGATTTCAGTGCTTTAAAAGGGATAGAGAGGGCAGAAAAAGGGGAGGAGGGGTGGCATTACTGGTCAGGGATACTATTACAGCTACAGAAAGGGTGGGTAATGTAGCAGGATCCTCTTTTGAGTCAGTATGGGTGGAAGTCAGGAACAGGAAGGGAGCAGTTACTCTATTGGGGGTATTCTATAGGCCCCCTGGTAGCAGCAGAGATACAGAGGAGCAGATTGGGAGGCCGATTTTGGAGAGGTGCAAAAATAACAGGTTTGTTCTCATGGGTGACTTTAACATCCCGAATATTGATTGGCACGTGATTAGTTCCAAGGGTTTTGATGGGGCAGAGTTTGTTAAGTGTGTCCAGGATGGATTCCTGTCACAGTATGTGGACAGGCCTACTCGGGGGAATGTCATACCAGATCTAGTACTAGGTAATGAACCGGGTCAGGTCACAGATCTCTCAGTCGGTGTTTATCTGCGGGACAGTGACCACCGCTCCCTGGCCTTTAGCATTATCATAGAAAAGGATAGAATCAGAAAGGACAGGAAAATTTTTAATTGGGTAAGGGCAAATTATGAAGCTATAAGGCTAGAACTTGCGGGTGTGAATTGGGATGATGTTTTTGCAGGAAAATGTACTATGGACATGTGATCGATGTTTAAAGATCACTTGCAGGATGTTAAGGATAAATTTGTTCCAGTGAGGAAGATAAAGAATGGTAGGGTGAAGGAACCATGGGTGACAAGGGAGGTGGAAAATCTAGTCAGGTGGAAGAAGGCAGCACACATGAGGTTTAGGAAGCAGGGATAAGATGGATCTATAGAGGGATACAGGGAAGAAAGAAAGGAGCTTAAGAAGGGGCTGAGAAGAGCAAGAAGGGGGCATGAGAAGACCTTGGCGAGTAGGGGAAAGGAAAACCCCAAGGCATTCTTCAATTATGTGAAGAAAAAAAGGATGACAGGAGTGAAGGTAGGACTGATTAGAGATAAAGATGGGAAGATGTGCCTGGAGGCTGTGGAAGTGAGCGAGGTCCTCAATGAATACTTCCCTTCGGTATTCATCAATGAGAGGGAACGTTGATGGTGAGTACAATATGAGTGAGGTTGATGTTCTGGAGCATGTTGATATTAAGGGAGAGGAGGTGTTGGAGTTGTTAAAATACATTAGGACGGATAAGTCCCCGGGTCCTGACGGAATATACCCCAGGCTGCTCCACAAGGTGAGGGAAGAGATTGCTGAGCATCTGGCTAGGATCTTTATGTTCTCGTTGTCCATGGGAATGGTACTGGCGGATTGGAGGGAGGCGAATGTTGTCCCCTTGTTCAAAAATGGTATTAAGGATAGTCCGGGTAATTATAGACCAGTGAGCCTTACATCTGTGGTGGGAAAGCTGTTGGAAAAGATTCTTAGAGATAAGATCTCTCGGCATTTATAGAATCATGGTCTGATCAGGGACAGTCAGCATGGCTTTGTGAAGGGCAGATCATGTCTAACAAGCCTGATAGAGTTCTTTGAGGAAGTGACCAGGCATATAGATGAGAGTAGTGCAGTGGATGTGATCTATATGGATTTTAGTAAGGTATTTGACAAGGTTCCACATGGTAGGTTTATTCAGAAAGTCAGAAGGCATGGGATCCAGGGAAGTTTGGCCAGGTGGATTCAGAATTGGCTTGCCTGCAGAAGGCAGAGGGTCGTGGTGGAGGGAGTACATTCGGATTGGAGGATTGTGACTAGTGGTGTCCCACAAGGATCTGTTCTGGGACCTCTATTTTTCGTGATTTTTATTAACGACCTGGATGTCGGGGTAGAAGGGTGGGTTGACAAATTTGCAGACGACACAAAGGTTTGCTGGTGTTGCAGATAGTGTAGAGGATTGTCAAAGATTGCAGAGAGTATTGATAGGATGCAGAAGTGGGCTGAGAAGTGGCAGATGGAGTTCAACCCGGAGAAGTGTGAGGTGGTACACTTTGGAAGGACAAAATCCACGGCAGAGTAGAAAGTAAATAGCAGGATACTTGGTAGTGTGGAGGAGCAGAGGTATCTGGGGGTACATGTCCACTGATCCCTGAAAGTTGCCTCACAGTTGGATAGGGTAGTTAAGAAAGCTTATGGGGTGTTAGCTTTTGTAAGTCGAGGGATAGAGTTTAAGAGTCGCGATGTAATGATGCAGCTCTATAAAACTCTGGTTAGGCCACACTTGGTGTATTGTGTCCAGTTCTGGTTGCCTCACTATAGGAAGGATGTGGAAGCATTGGAAAGGGTACGGAGGAGATTTACCAGGATGCTGCCTGGTTTAGAAAGTATGCATTATGATCAGAGATTAAGGGAGCTAGGGCTTTACTCTTTGGAGAGAAGGAGGATGAGAGGAGACATGATCGAGGTGTACAAGATAATAAGAGGAATAGATAGAGTGGATAGCCAGCGCCTCTTCCCCAGGGCACCACTGCTCAATACAAGAGGACATGGCTTTAAGGTAAGGGGTGGGAAGTTCAAGGGGGATATTAGAGTAAGGTTTTTTACTCAGAGAGTGGTTGGTGCATGGAATGCACTGCCTGAGTCAGTGGTGGAGGCAGATACACTAGTGAAGTTTAAGAGACTACTAGACAGGTATATGGAGGAATTTAATATGGGGGCTTATATGGGAGGCAGGGTTTGAGGGTCGGCACAATTTTGAGGGCGGAAGGGCCTGTACTGTGCTGTACTATTCTTTGTTCTATGTTCTATGTTCTAAATCTACTCTTCTTAATCCTGAGGCCATGTCCCTTCATTCTAGTCTCACCTACCAGTGGAAACAACTTTTTTGCCTCTACCTTATTCATCTTTTTCATAATTTTATATGTTTCTATAAGATCTCCTCTCATCCTTCTGAATTCCAGTGTGTACAGTCCCAGCAACTCAATCTCTCCTCATGATCTAGCCCCCTTATCTCTGGAATCAACCTGGTGAACCTCCTTCGCACTGCTTCCAAAGCCAGTATATCCTTCCTCAAGTAAGGAGGCCGGAGCTGCATGCAGTACTCCAGGTGCGACCTCACCAGTACCCTGTATAGTTGCAGCATAACCTCCCTGCTCTTAAATTCAATCCCTCTCGCAATGAAGGCAAACATTCCATTTGCCTTCTTGATAGCCTGCACCTGCAAACCAACCATTTGTGATTCATGCACAAGCACTCCCAAGTCCTTTTACACAACAGCATGCTGCAATCTTTTACCATTTGAATAATAATCTGATATTCCATTTTCCTTCCAAAGTGGATGATCTCACATTTACCAACATTGTACTCCATCTGCCAGACCCTTGCCCACTCACTTAACCTATCCATATCTCTCTGCAGACTCTCCGCATCCTCTGCACAATTTGCTTTTCCACTGAATTTTGTGTCATCAGCAAACTCAGATACACTACACTCAGTCCATCTCCTCTTCCAGATCGTTAATGTATATTGTGCACAGTTGCAGGACCTACACCAAATAAATGAAACAACATTCCTCCAGACCAAAGTGCACAGCATGTAACTCACACACAGAACACATGAAGTAATATTATTACAAGCTCATTAAAAAGTAATAGGGTGCACATATGATACAAGTTGAAAATTGAACAGTATAACAGTACTACTGGCCCTTCATACTTGATGGGAAGTTGGTGGTGATAGGGAGTTCATTAGTCTTATGGCCTGGGACATGAAGTTGTATCTCATCCTAGCAGCTCTTGTCCTAATGCTATGGTACCTCCTGCCTGATGGTAGGGGTTGTTGACAATTGAATTACTGAAATTGAAAGCCCAAGTCAAAGTAACTTTATTATTGATGTCTGCATATATCACTACACAACACTGAGATGCATTTACAGGAAAATATAGAAATGCAATCGATTTAAGGAAAGCTACATTTAATCAAAGACTGACAACCAAACAGTGTGATTTGTGCATATAAAGATAAATGATAGATTTTGAGAACATGAGTTGCAGAGTCTTTGAAAGTGAGTTTGTAGGTTGTGGGATCAGTTGGGTGTTGAGGTGAATGAAGTTATCCACGTTGGTTCTGAAGCCTGATGGTTGACTGGTAATAACTGTTCCTGAACCTGGTGTTGTGGGAGTTGAGGCTCCCGGACCTTCTTCCTGATGTCAGCAGCAAGAAGAGAACATGGCCTGGATGGTGGGGTCTGTGAAGAATGGTCTGTGAAAGATGGTGGGATTATGAAGGACCCCACGCACCCATCATACAAACTCTTCTCCCTCCTGCCATCTGGCAAAAGGCACCGAAGTATTTGGGCTCTCATGACCAGACTATGTAACAGTTTCTTCCCTCAAGTCATCAGACTTCTCAATACCCAGAGCCTGGACTGACACAACCCTACTGCCTTTTGCTGTGCATATTATTTTGTTTGTTATTTATTGTAATGCCTGCACTGTTTTGTGCACTTGATGCAGTCCTGGGTAGGTCTGTAGTCTAGTGTAGTTTTGTGTTGTTTTACGTAGTTCAGAGCAGTTTTTGTATTGTTTCATGTAGCGCCATGGTCCTGAAAAATGTTGTCTGGTTTTTACTGTGTCCTGTACCAGCAGTTATGGTTGAAATGACAATAAAAAGTGACTTGACCTGACTTGACGTGACTGTGATGACGGATACTGCTTTGTTGTGTCAACACTTTGTGTGGAAGTGCTCAATGGTGGAGATGGCTTTGCTTGTGATGGATTGGGCTCTATCCACTGCTTTCTGTAGACTTTGCCATTGCTGGGAACTGGTGTTTTTATATCCCAGACGATGATGCAATCAGTCAGGATACACTCCACTGTGCATCTATAGGAGCTTGCCACAGGTTTTGGTAACATACTGAATCAGTGCAACATCTGAGAAAGTGGAGGCACGTATGTGCTGGTCCCAGGACAAATCCTCTGATATGATAACACCGAAGAGTTAAAAGACCGTATTGGTCATGATTATGTAATAATGTAATAAAAGATTATGTGATAACGTTATCATCTTAGACCAGCTTCTTAAAGTGAAACCACAACTCAGTGTGGGTGGTTGGAATTATGTTGCCCTTCGTCCATTCTTGGCCATTGGATCTCACTGTGTATCCAATCCGCCCGGTCCTCCAGAGCTGACTTCACATGCTAGGACAGACATGTCGCTATCTCACTGGGGGAAGAGACTGCCGACTACCCTCACCTGGCTCAGCCCGCCTGTTGGAGCGGTGTACTGGGGTGTGGCCGGTGTCACGTACAAGCGGCTACTTGGAGCCACAGGTGAGAGCTGAGTGTCCAGTGGGCACCAAAGGTGAGTGAGCTGCCCGTGAACAGACACAACACGCCCTTCACCAGAGGTGCTACCCTTCCCTGGACACCCTAGACACCCCAATCATCCATGAATCCCATTTTATTCTCCATACACTTCCACCAACCTCCCTCAGATTCTACTGGATGGTAAGATAATTGGGAGAAATGTACATAATTCAAATCACCGGCACTCAGTTGGGGTTTCACTTTAAGAGGCTGGTCTGACATGATCGTGTAATTATAAAAAGTTTTTACTGTGCTTTGATTTCAGTGTTTGGAAAAGAATAAATGAGTCGATGCGCATGTCTTGAACATAAATGCCTCTGCCATTTTTATCAGTAAATATCTACACTTCCAGTAACTGACACTGGGGGGCAGTGTACAGCCGTCGATTCACCTACTGACCCACATTTCTGTAGGAAGAAAGCAGAGCACCCAGAATCAGAGGGTTTAAAATCACTGCAATATGTCGTGAAATTTGTTGTTTTTGTCAGCAGTACATTGCAATAAGAAGTTTTATATATATATTTAAAAAAAAGTAGTGTGAAAAGAGAGGAAAATATTACTCAGGTAGGGTTCATGGTTTCATTGTCCTTTCAGAAATCTGATGGTGGAGGGGAAGAAACTGTTCCTGATTTGTTGAGTGTGTGCTTTCGGGCTCCTGTACCTCCTCCCTGATGATGGCAATGAGAAGAGGGCCTGTCCCGGGTGACCATGGTCTTAATTGATGCATGCTGCCTGCAGAGGGCTGGCCAAAACTCAGCCAGTGCTCCAACAGAGATGTAACTATGTTTTATACAGCTGCAACATGTCTTGCCAGATCTTCTACCCAGTGACTGATGAAGGCATGCATGAAGGTATGGCCTCTCTACCAGCCTATCCAGAGGGTTGTAGACTCAGCCAGCTTCATTAGGGTCACTAGTCTCCCCACCATTGAGAACGTCTTCAAAAGGCAGTTCCTCAAACAGGCATGATCGTGATGGGCCATCACCCTCCAGAAGCCCTCTTCTCATCACTACCATCAGAGAGGAGGTGCAGGAGCTTGAATGGACACACTCAATGTTTTAGGAACAGCTTCTTCTCTGCGATCAGAGTCCGTCAATCCTCACTAATTTGCTCTCTTTTCCACTACGTATTTACTGTTAATAAATGTCTAATTGTAAGTCGTTGTATATTTTATATGTTGCACTGTCCTGCTGCCACAAAACAACACATTTCATGACATACAGCATGTCACCGATAAACCTGATTCTCATTCCACTTAAATTGCCATTTTTCCTCATTTTGCATTTGCACAGTTTGCTGTTTTCTGCAGACTGTTTGTTCATCTGCCCTGCTGGCTGTGTTCTTTCATTGATTCTCCGGTGTTTTCAATACTCACTGTGAAAACGAATCTCAGTGTTGTATATGGTGACACGTATTTACCCTGATAATATATTTACTCTGAACTTTGAACCTGTGGGGAGCAACCTGAGATCTCTCCGAACGTCAATGCTGCTGAGGTTGTTGTTATTTACAAAGTTAAAAATGTCAGAAGCAGTCAGCAATTTCAGGCAGCCATTCTGTATTTGTTTTGACATCTGCAGGTGTTCTGATTTTCCTTTATTGCGATGTACGTTTCTTGCTCTCTGCAATCGTGATCATCTGAAGATTAGCTTTACTTGACACATGCTCAACGAAACATGCATCAAATCTGCGAGAATCGTGCTGGACGGCAGCCCGCAAGAGCCGTCTCGCTTCCGGTACCAACATAACATTCCCGCAGTTTACTAACCCTAATCTCTGCATCTTCGGGATGTGGGCAGGAACCAGAGCACCCGGAGGAAACCCATACGGACACGGGGGAAGTACAAACCCCTTACAGGCAGTGACGGGTATAGTCATAGTCATAATCATACTTTATTGATCCCGGGGGAAATTGGTTTTCGTTACAGTTGCACCATAAATAATTAAATAGTAATAGGACCATAAATAGTTAAATAGTAATATGTAAATTATGCCAGGAAATAAGTCCAGGACCAGCCTATTGGCTCAGGGTGTCTGACCCTCCAAAGGAGGAGTTGTAAAGTTAGATGGCCACAGGCAGGAATGACTTCCTATGACGCTCTGTGTTGCATCTCGGTGGAATGAGTCTCTGATTGAATGTACTCCTGTGCCCAGCCAGTACATTATGTAGTGGATGGGAGACATTGACCAAGGTGGCATGCAACTTAGACAGCATCCTCTTTTCGGACACCACCGTCAGAGAGTCCAGTTCGATCCCGACAACATCACCAGCCTTATGAATGAGTTTGTTGAGTCTATTGGTTTCTGCTACCCTCAGCGTGCTGCCCCTGCACACAACAGCAAACATGATCGCACTGGCCACCACAGACTCGTAGAACATCCTCAGCATCGTCCGACAGATGTTAAAGGACCTCAGTCTCCTCAGGAAATAGAGACGGCTCTATTGTGGGGAATTTAACAGGTTAAGTTCATTGGCCCTGTCCACAGTGCCTTCAGCTCCTCTGTTGCTAGTTTGCCGGAACCCAGTGATGGTCCTCATCCCCTTCCAGACCTCCCTCATGTTGTTCTGCTGGAACTTCCACTCAAGCTTTCTCCTCTACCTGTCTTTAGCCTCCCTGATCCGGGCTTTCAGGTCACTCTGTATTGCCCTCAGCCTCTGGCTATTTCCATCTATAAACGCCCTCTTTTTAGTGTTGAGGATGTCCTTAATGTCCTTTGTCACCCATGGCTTGTTATTTGAATAACAAAGCACAGTTCTTGTTGGAACATTGCAGTCCACACAGAAGTTGATGTAATCAGTGATGCCCTCTGTGAGCCCATCCATATCCTCTCCATGTGCCTGCCAGTCTGTCACCTCAAAACAACCCTGGAGTGCCTCATAGGCCTCCTCTGACCATTTTCTCACTGTCCTCGAAGTTGCAGGTTTACTCTTCACCAGAGACACGTAGCAGGGTTTTAGATGCACCAGGTTGTGATCTGACCTTTGAGACCTTTGAGTTTACCTTTGCGAAAGAAGGATGTTAATATGCCAAATATTTAGAAGGCTGCTGAACAGCATGCTCTGAATCTGAGGAAGAGTTTTAAGAAAGATTTATCATTTCACACTGACCACACAGCTTTCATGAGGGAAGTCATCTCCAAGCGTTATGCCTAAAGATTGCCAGCCAGGGATCTGGAATGCAGTGATGGGAAAGTCTACTATATTCCACATCGTGGTGTTTATCACCCCACAAGAGAAACTTTGTGTTGTGCTTGACTGTGGAATGACTTTTCAGGGAATATCACTTAATGCTCTGCTCTTGCACGGACCAGATCTTACTGACTCACTAACCAGAGTCATGACCTGATTGAGAAAGTAACTAGTGATCATGGCAAATACTGAATCAATGTTTCATCAGGTTAAAGTGCCAGAAGAACAGGTATATCTGCTGAAGTTTCTTTGGTGGCCTGATGGTGACCTCAGACAAGATATGGTGGACTTTAGAATGGTGGCACATCTCTTTGGAGCAAATTCATCGCCGAGTTGTCCCAATGTCGCTCTTAGGAAAAGTGGAGAAGACAACAAAGGACAGTTCAGCTGCGAGATGGTAGATAAGTGTAAGGGGTTTCTATTATTTATGTCACTGCGTAGTCTAATTAAAATGACTTCTTTGTTATGTTATAATTGAAAGGGCTTCTTTGTTATGTTAACTGCTGAGAAAGTCCTTCCCGTTAGCAGTTTGTTTGAATCACGTTACTGATAAGAAGATGCTATGAATCAATTGCGATAGTTGTTATGTTTTTAGTGTATCTGTAAGATATTGTATGCACGGGGTTTTGGAGCAGAAGGCGGGAGAGAGAGACAGAGGATGGACCAGGTGCTGTGAGTCCGCTAACGGAGTCGGACCCCGAGCGGGACGTTCGGCGAGGACAGGAGATGGAGACAGACTCGTGTGGAGCGTCTGGTCGACTACCGTTGTTGGTCCCAGGCGGCTGGTCGAGGTGATCCGAGGGGTCGCAGGGTGAAGAAGAAGGGTCCTTAACTCCAACTGTTTGTGCACGAAGAGATTGAACTTTGATAAGTGTGGCGCCTTTTATTTTCCTTTTATATTTTATTCTCTATTAATTATATAGTTCCAGTAATATCTATAAACTGTAAATCATTTAATCGTATCTGGTGTATTGTCTGTTATTTGGGCGGGGTGGGGTACATCACACAGCATCCACACAAACTGATGACACAGTTTGGCGGGGCCGAGGGCTGTTTCCCTGGACGACAGCCAGCCGAGCGACCCGGAGACTGGCCAGGGGGGCTACATAAGGATTTGAATTGTTTCTATGTTGATGACTGCCTTGTGTCAGTGTCCTCTGAGAAGAAGCAGTGACTCTCTATCGTAGCCTTGGATCATTTCCTGCTACAGGCGGCTTTCGACTCAAAACATGGATAAGCAACATAGTGTGCAAGCTGTTACGCCAGAACAGCATGATGTATTTCCTGTGTGCAGGAAGCATTTTCCCTGTTTTTATGAGGCTGAGTTGCTCGCTGGACTCTCCGCCCAGCACCGATGCCTCAGTAATTAGATTTCAGGAGATCACCAATTTAAATAATTTCTCCTTTGGCTCCTCCCACTTCCTCCAAACTAAAGGTGTAGCTATGGGCACCTGTATGGGTCCTAGCTATGCCTGCCTTTTTGTTGGGTTTGTGGAACAATCTATGTTCCGTGCCTATTCTGGTATCTGTCCCCCACTTTTCCTTCGCTACATCGACGACCGCATTGGCGCTGCTTCCTGCACGCATGCAGAACTGGTTGACTTTATTAACTTTGCCTCCAACTTTCACCCTGCCCTCAAGTTTACCTGGTCCATTTCCGACACCTCCCTCCCCTTTCTAGATCTTTCTGTCTCTGTCTCTGGAGACAGCTTATCCACTGATGTCTACTATAAGCCTACTGGCTCTCACAGTTATCTGGACTATTCCTCTTCTCACTCTGTCTCTTGCAAAAACACCATCCCCTTCTCGCAATTCCTCCGTCTCCGCCGCATCTGCTCTCAGGATGAGGCTTTTCATTCTAGGATGAGGGAGATGTCTTCCTTTTTTAAAGAAAGGGGCTTCCCTTCCTCCACTATCAACTCTGCTCTTAAACGCATCTCCCCCATTTCACGTACATCTGCTCTCACTCCATCCTCCCGCCACCCCACTAGGAATAGGGTTCCCCTGGTCCCCACCTACCATCCCACCAGCCTCCGGGTCCAACATATTATTCTTCGTAACCTCCGCCACCTCCAACGGGATCCCACCACTAAGCACATCTTTCCCTCCCCACCTCTCTCTGCATTCTGCAGGGATCGCTCCCTACACAACTCCCTTGTCCATTCGACCCCCCCATCCCTCCCCACTGATCTCCCTCCTGGCACTTATCTGTGTAAGCGGAACAAGTGCTACACATGCCCTTACACTTCCTCCCTTACCACCATTCAGGGCCCCAAACAGTCCTTCCAGGTGAGGCAACACTTCACCTGTGAGTCAACTGGGGTGATATACTGCGTCCGGTGCTCCCGATGTGGCCTTTTATATATTGGCGAGACCCGACGCAGACTGGGAGACCGCTTTGCTGAACATCTACACTCTGTCCGCCAGAGAAAGCAGGATCTCCCAGTGGCCACACATTTTAATTCCACATCCCATTCCCATTCTGACATGTCTATCCACGACCTTCTCTACCGTAAAGATGAAGCCACACTCAGGTTGGAGGAACAACACCTTATATTCCGTCTGGGTAGCCTCCAACTTGATGGCATGAACATCGACTTCTCTAACTTCCGCTAAGGCCCCACCTCCCCCTCGTATCCCATCTGTTACTTATTTTTATGCTCACATTCTTTCTCTCACTCCCTTTTCTCCATCTGTCCCTCTGAATATCCCTCTTGCCCATCCTCTGGGTTCCCCCCCCCCTTGTCTTTCTTCCCGGACATCCTGTCCCATGATCCTCTCGTATCCCCTTTTGCCTACCACCTGTCCAGCTCTTGGCTCCATCCCTCCCCCTCCTGTCTTCTCCTATCATTTTGGATCTCCCCCTCCCCCCCACCAACTTTCAAATCCCTTACTCACTCTTCCTTCAGTTAGTCCTGACGAAGGGTCTCGGCCAGAAACGTCGATTGCACCTCTTCCTACAGATGCTGCCTGGCCTGCTGCGTTCACCAGCAACTTTGATGTGTGTTGCTTGGATCAGACTGCTCCACACAGACAGGCAGGGCTGTCCCCTCTCCCTTGTCTTGTTCGTGTACTGCATAGATCCCTTTGCCGAAGCCATCAGGAGGGATGAGGGCTTAAGAGAGGTGACGCTGCCAGGCAGTGGAGGGACCCAAGTAAAAACCTCCCTGTACATGGACGACGTCACTGTCTTCTGCTCTGATCCAAGGTCAGTTCGCAGGTTGATTGGCAACTGCGAATAGTTCGAGCTAGCGTCGGAGGCCAGGGTCAACCGCACGAAGAGCGAAGCCATGCTCTTCGGCAACTGGCCCGACGATCCACCGTCCCCTTCACCATCAGGTCTGACCACGTGAAGGTGTTGGGGACCTGGTTCGGAGGGGCTGAGGCGTGCGAGAAGAACTGGCAGGAGCGGACTGCCAAGGTGAAGCAGAAACTGGGACTGTGGGGAGGGCGCTCCCTGTCGATAACGGGCAAGAACCTGGTCATCAGGTGTGAGGTGCTTTCAGGGCTGCTGTACTTGGCGCAGGTGTGGCCTGTCCCCTCTCCTGCAGCTCGGAAATCACCCGTGCTGTCTTCAGATTCGTCTGGGGATCCAAGGTGGAGCGGGTGAGACGTACCGTCATGCACAAGTCCCTGGACAATGGGGGGCAAAAACGTCCCCAATGTCGCCCTCATCCTGATGGCCAGCTTCGTGTGTGGCTGCATCAGGCTGTGCGTGGATCCCAGATACCTGGGCACAAAGTACCAAAGTTGCCCTGGCTACGAAGGATGGGTCTGGCCCCTTTCCCGCGCAACGCCCCTGTCAGCTGGTCGTTGTCTCCATACCTGTCCTTCGTAGAAAAATTATTCAAGGCCAACGCATTTGTAATGGCGTGGAGTCGGTGGCTCCCCTCTTTGCACACTGTGGGTTCTCAAAGAAGGTGTGGATGAGAATGGAAGGGACAGTGCTAATATTCATGCCCAGCAGCTGCGTTACCCAGGACTCCGTGATCTACGGGCTGTTACCGGGGACGTACACGGAGACAACCATCCGGTGCTGCTGGCAGATCATCAACTCGGTGAAAGACGCGCTTTGGTCTGCCCGAAACTTGGTGATCTGCCAGCACATGGAGATGTCCGTGACTGAATGCTGCCGACTGGCTCACTCTCGCCTGCAGGAGTACGTGCTGAGGGATGCACTCAAGCTTGGTGCGGCCACCGCGAAGGCGCGGTGGGGAAGGACCACAATTTAAGGTTCATCACCCGTGGGAGTGGGAGGGGTTGGGTGGGGAGGAGAATATCCCTCATCAGCGGTGTGGACAGATGAATCAACATGGTGCCCCAGGAGTGGGTGGAATTGTTAATTTGGAAGAGGAATTGGAGCCAACGCCTGCCTTTATTGTTGATAATTTTATTGTGAGTAGGTCTTAACTCTTGACCAAGGGTTGAGAGTAAATGAACGATTTATTGTAAACATCTTTCATTTGTACATGAACAGAGAGTCAACGCATAATTTTATTGTAAATAACTTTATTTATTGAATAAGGACTCAGGGTCAACGAATGTTCTTTCTTATATGTATATAACTTTATTTTGTAATACTTCTGAATAAACTATTTTTGGAGAAAAAAATAATCACAGCGTTGAATGTAAACGAAGATAATATTTATTCAGAAATTGATAAAATGCGATACAAGTGCAAGAAATGCAACAACAAAACAGAAAATAGCTGCAACTTAATAAATGAATAGTCCATAAATACGTTTAAAATCTGCAGAGTACCAAACAAGGCAGTCCCAGAGGGATGCGAGTAAAACGGTTAACTTTGCTGATCACCAGAAATATTTCCACCCATTTCGTGGCTAAATATTATTCAACCGACCAGTTTAGTTCTATTAAGACAAACAGGTTATTATTTATAAAAGTGGCTGGAAATGTCAGTTTCTGTTCCTTTGATGTGCTGCGCTGGATATGAAGACAGGACATCGGCTGGTGAAACTAGCTGGGTGGGTATTCATTCCGATGCCCTGATTCACTGTATTTTTGAATCGTTTCTGCTGAAGAATGTTTCCTGGCTGGAAATGCCAGTTAACGTTGCTGTGAAATTCTGAGGCGACGGTGAAGCCAGGGCGCAGGATGCTGAAACCAGTGGTGCAGGGTTTCATGTGGATACGCGGGTTTATGTTGTTACAGATTCTTTCCTGCTGCAGAGCCTTGGCGACGGCGCAAATACGCAATTTCTTTAACCACACATCTGATGTCGACTCCATTTCTGCAAGTCCCTCCCTCGCAGCGTGTCCTTTCATTTGCAAAGATACATCTTTCTCACTGACTTGTGAGGTTTCTTTCAAACTTTGGCTGCTTGCCTCTTCCTCACGATGGCCATCTGCTGTGTTGGTCTTTCTGCAGATAGCTCCAGAGAAGTTCTGGGCGACACGAATTCCACTCTGCACGAAATGCCAAACCAACCACACTGAAAACATTTTCTCAGCTCACAGCGCTCCGGAGAGATAACCACGTGTCTGAGTGCAGAAACGGGAGCGGTCGCCGCTATTTATTGGGTGGGAATCAGTGTCGTCACGTGACGAAGTGTCACATCAACAATGGTTACCATGGTGAAACCTGCAAAACAACAACTGAAGGACATTCCACCAATGGAGTGTTTGGGCAGACGTATTGTTCATGTCCAAACATGGCGTTACCATCGTTACAATAGCTCTATTTGACCACAATGCATGACGTAGGAAATTTGGGTGAAAGTAATCCTTTAGTTAATATTCGATCACGTGCAGCTGATGCAAAACAGTAATTGCTGATCATTTCAAAGTTATACAGAAAACCCCAAAGTGCAGGGCCCATTGGAATGGTCAGTGTATAATACAATAAACATGTGTAACAGGCCACACAGATAGCATGTTATATTTGGCATCGGTGCATGTCATATGCGGTCTGTCAGGATGCTGGTCCTAGCACTCTGCGATATTGACTGAAACGCCATCTCCATACACAGTAAGGCTGCCTCAAACACTCGGTTCTTCAGTTGAAAGAGTGTAATGAAGGAGATTACAATTGGAAACACTATTAAACTGCAGTTCTGATCAAAATAATACAATTTCCAAATCTCACTGACTGTTAGTACTGAAATGTTTCTCTTCCAGTTTCTCCCAGATGTCACTTTGCTCCCAGTCACACAGCGTTCCCTGTGTTTTCCTGTTTCCCATAAGGTTGTTCTGGAGTAATGTGTCCTAAATATCACCGTCTCTTTCTCAGGATGACCCACTGAGTTTGTCTCTTCTGCTAGGATGCACAACAGTTCTTTATGGGCTTTTATGATGGCCCAGTCCACATTTTGGAATGGAGAGAAAAGACTTTTACCCTAGGAAAGAGGGGTAAATATGAATGTATGTTAGTAGATCGCCTTGAACCGGCCTCTGCTGTTACTTCACCCATGCAACATAGGACTCAAGCTGGGTGGATCATGTCTGAGCTCCAGACAAGCTCACAATGCTGGTTTTTGTGAATTCGGGGTGGGGGATGCTGGATAGGGTAATGTACTCAGTAGAAATGTTCATAATTCACAGCCACCGACATTGAGTTGGGGTTCAGTTTAAAAGACTGGTCTGATGTGATGATGTAATTACGTAAAGCACTTTCACCATGATTTGTGTGCACTGTTTGGAGTACAATCAATGATTTACTGCGGTGTCTCAGAAACATTAGACGTTTCTGGTGTTTCATTTGTGAAAGTGTACAACCCACTCAGTCTTTCTTAGGCTGACAACCCTCCATGTCTGTCTCAGTCTATCCTCAGGCACTTCCTTCAATGGTATTGCCAGCACTGAAGGTTTTTTCTTGCCTGGTATCCATGTTCATTTACACAGTTCGATAAGGGATTAACTGTTCTTGCTGGTGTAAAATTTCGATAGGGTTGTTCTGTCCTATCTTTATTCAGAGCCTCACATTAGTCACCAGCTGCATTCATCATGTCAACAGCTCCAGACAGATTTACAAGATGCTAGGTTCCCCCCAAAATCACATTGCCTGCAACTCAGCTGATGAATATCATTAATATTTCGTTTCCAATACTCAGAAGTGATTTTGCTGTATCTAAGTGCAGAAAATAGAGCTGATACCGCTGTTTATTGAGTCAGTATCAAATTCATCCTGTGAAGTTCCACAGGAACAATGGTTACCATGGTGAAACACAGAAACATAGAAAACCTGAAGCACAATGCAAGCCCTTCGGCCCATTATGCTGTGCTGAACATGTGCTTACTTTACAAATTACCTAGAGTTACCCATAGCTCTCTATTTTTCTAAGCACCATGTAGTTATTCAGGAGCCTCTTAAAAGACCCTATCATATCCACCCCCACCATCGCCACCGACAGCCCATTCCACACACTCACCACTCTCTGTGTAAAAAACCTACCCCTAACATCTCCACTGTACCTATTTCCAAGCACGTTAAAACTCTACCCTCTTGTGCTGGCCATGTCAGACCTGGGAAAAAGCCTCTGACTATCCACACGATCAATGCATCTCATCATCTTATACATCTCTGACTGGTCACCTCTCATCCTCCATCGCTCCAAGGAGAAAAGACCAAGTTCAGTCAATCTATTTTCATAAGGCATGCTATCCAATCCAGGCAATATCCTAGTAAATCTCCTCTAAACCCTTTCTACAGTTTCCACATCCTTCCTGCAGTGAGGTGACCAGAACTGACACAGTACTCAAAGTGGGGTCTAACCAGGGTTCTATATAGCTGTAACATTATCTCTCTGCTCTTGAACTCAATCCCATAGTTGATGAAGGCGAATGCACCGTATGCCTTCTTAACCACACAGTCAACCTGCACAGCAGCTTTGAGTGTCCTATGTATTCGGACCCCAAGATACCACTGATCCTCCACACTCTCATGAGTCTTACCATTAATACTATATTCTGCCATCATATTTGACCTATGAAAATGAACCACCTCTCACTTCTCCAGGTTGAACACCATCTGCCATTTCTCGGCCCAGTTTTGCATCCTATCGATGTCCCGCTGTAAACTCTGACAGCCCTCCACAGTATCCTCAACACTCCCAAGCTTTGTGTCATCAACAAATTTACTAACCCATCCCGCCACTTCCTCATCCAGGTCATTTACAAAAATCACTCAGAGTAGGAGTACCAGAACAGATCCCTGAGGCACACCACTGGTCACCGACCTCCATGCAGAGTATGTCCCCTCTACAAACACTCTTTGCCTTCTGTGCGCAAGCCAGTTCTGGATCCACAAAGCGATGTCCCCTTCGATCCCATGCCTCCATACTTTCTCAATAAGCCTGGCATGGGGTACCTTATCAAATGCCTTGCTGAAATTCATATACACTACATCTACTGTTCTACCTTCATCGATGCGTTTAGTCACATCCTCATAAAATTCAATCAGACTCGTAAGGCATGACCTGCCCTTGACAAAGCCATGCTGATTATTCCTAATCATTTTATGCCTCTTCAAATGTTCATAAATCCTGTCTCTCAGGATCTTCTCCATCAACTTACCAACCACTGAAGTACAACTCATTGGTCTATAATTTCCTGGGGTATCTCTGCCCACTTTCTGGACAAGGGAACAAAATGTGCAATCCTCCAGTCCTCTAGAACCTTTCCCATCTGCACAGATGATGCAAAGATCACTTACGGAGCCTCAGCAATCTCCTCCTTTGCCTCCCACAGTAGTCTGGGGTACATCTCATCCATTCCTGGAGACTTAGAGAACTTGTAGCTTTCCAAAAACTCCAGCACATCCTTTTTCTTACTGTCTATATGCTCAAGCTTTTCAATCTGCTTCAATTCATCCCTTCAATTGCCAAGATCCTTTTCCATAGTGAATACTGAAGCAAAGTATTCATTAAGTACCTCTGCTATCTCCTTCAGTTCCATACACACTTTTCCACTGTCACACTTCATTGGTCTTATTCTCTCACATCTTATCCTCTTGGTCTTCACACACTTGTAGAATACCCTGGAGTTTTCCTTAATTCTGCTCACCAAAGCCTTCTCATGGCCCCGTCTGGCTCTCTTAATTTCATTCTTATGCTCCTTCTTGCTAGCTTTATAACTTCCTAGATCTCTAAAATTACCCAGTTTTTTGAACCTTTCATGAGCTCTTCTTTTCTACTGGACTAGATTTTCAACAGCCTTTGTACACGATGATTCCTGTACCTTACTACCTTTTACCGGTCTCATTGGAACGTACCTACGCAGAACGCTACGCAAATATCCCCTGAATATTTGCCACATTTCTGCCTTACATTTCGCTGAGAACATCTGTTCCCAATTTAAGCTTCCGAGTTCCTGCCTGATACCGCATATTTCCCCTTACTCCAATTAGAAATGTAAATGATTTCCAACTTTATCTGTTCTTATCCCTCTCCAATGCTATGGTAAAGGAGATAGAATTGTGATCACTATCTCCAAAATGTTCTCCCACTGAGAGACCTGACACCTGACCACGTTCATTTCCCAATACCAGATCAAGTGCAGCCTCTCCTCTTGCAGGCTTATCAACATAGTGTGTCCGGAAACATTCCTGAACACAACTGACAAACTCCACCCCAACTAAACCCTTGCTCTCGGGAGATGCCAATCTACATTTGGGAAATTAAAATCTTGCACCACGACAACCCTGTTATTATTACACTGTTCCAGAATCTGTCTCCCTATCTGCTACTTGATTTCTCTGTTACTTTTGGGTGGTCTATAAAAATCATCCCATGCAGTAGAGTTATTGACCCCTTCCTGTATCTAACTTCCACCCACAGAGACTCAGTAGTTAACCCCTCTATGACTTCCTCCGTTCCTGCAGCTGTGACGCTATCTATGATCAACAGTGCCACGCCCCCAACTCTTTGCCACCTTTCCTGTCATTTCTGAAACATTGAAAGCCTGGCACTCCAAGTAGCCATTCCTGACCCTGAGCCATCCAAGTCTCTGTAATGGCTACAACATCATAGCTCCAAGTACTGATCCACAGTCTTATCTCATCCACTTTGTTCATGATGCTTCTTGAATTAAAATAGACACATCTCAAACCATCGGTTTGAGCGCATCCCTTCTCTATCACCTGCCTATCCTCCCTCTCACACTGCCAACAAGCATTCTCTATTTGTGAGCTCACCGTCCCCTCCTCCGACTCTTCAGTTTGGTCCCACCCCCCCAACAATTCTAGTTTAAACTCTCCCCAACAGCCTTAGCAAATAGCCCTGCCAGGATATTGGTCCCCTTCTGATTAAAGTGCAACCCATCCTTTTTGTATAGGTTATGCCTGTCCCAAAAGAGGTCCTAATGATCAAGAAATCTGAATTCCTGCCCCCTGCTCCAATCCCTCAGCCACGCATTTATCCTCCACCTCATTCTATTCCTATACACACTGTCATGTGGCACAGAAAGTAATCGCGAGATTACTACCTTTGAGGTCCTGTTTCTCAGCCTCTTTCCTAACTCCTTGTAGCCTGTTTTCAGGACCTCCTCCCTTTTCTTACCTATGTCGTTGGTACCAATATGTACCATGACCTCTGGCTGTTCTCCTTCCCACTTCAGGATATCGTGGACGCGATCAGACACATCCCGGACCCTGGCACCTGGGAGTCAAACTACCATCCGAGTTTCTTTCCTGCATCCACAGAATCACCTGTCTGACCCCATAACTATAGAGTCCTCTATCACTGCTGCCATCCTCTTCCTTTCCCTACCCTTCTGAGCCACAGGGCCACACTCTGTGCCAGAGGTGTGACCACTGTTGTTTCCCCCAGGTAGGCTGCCTCCCCTAGTAGTACTCAAACAGGAGTACTTATTGTTCAGGGGGACAGCCACAGGGGGACAGCCACAGGGGTACTCCCTAGTATCTGACTCTTGCTCTTCCCTCTCCTGACTGTTACCCACTTCTCTGTCTCCCGAGGTCCCAGTGTGACTACCTGCCTATAGCTCCTATCTATCTCCTCCTCACTCTCCCTGACCAGACGAAGGTCATCGAGCTGCATCTCCAGTTCCCTAAGAGCTGCAGCTTGACGCACCTGATGCAGATGTGGCCGTCCAGGAGGCTGGGAGTCTCCCAGACTTCCCACATCTGACTCTGAGCACAGAACACCGGCCGAACAGATGTACTTCCTGTTTCTACCCGACACAAGTAACTAACCTCTCCTCGACTTGTTATCGCCGAAGCCCCGTTGAACCGAAGCCCTCCTAATCTGGCTCCCTCTACTCCACCACCCGCTCCTCCGACGTGTGAAACAAAAGCAGCACCACAACTGGATGGACGTTGGCCCAATGGAATGAGTATAGGCAGATGCATTGTTCATGTCCCATCATGGAACTGCCATCATTACAGTGACCATATTGGAGCACCATGCTTCAATGTGGTCATCTTCCTTCTGTGCAGTTGATGCAAAAGAGCTCGAGAGTAACTGGGGAAAATAGAACAATATTTACAAGTTATATGTGGCACAGTTCTACATAAATTTGTTTCATTTTCATGAGGGAATAGTCAATAAAGCTATAGAATAACAACCATAACAGAATCAATGGATGCCCACCAAACTTGGGAATTCAAGCAAAGTGCACATGTCAACAAACTGTACATATACAAAAATAAAATAATAATAGTAATAAATAAATGAGCAATAAACATCAAGGACACAAGAAGAATAGTTCTTGAAAGTGAATCTATTGGCTGTGAGAACATTTCAAAGATAGGGCAAATGAATTTGAGTGACGTTATCCCCTTTGATTTGAGAGCTTGATGGTTAGGGGGTGATATCTGTTCCTGAACTTGCTGGTGTGGGCCCTGAGGCTCCTGTTCCTTCTTCCTGAAGGCAGCAATGAGAAGACAGCATGCCCTGGGTTGTTGGAGTCCTTGATGATGGTTGCTGCTTTCTTGTGACAACATTTCAGGTAGATGTGCTCAATAGATTGGGCTGTATCTACTAATTCTGTGGGAATTTTAGTTCATGGGCATTGGGATTTCCACACCAGGCTGTGATGCAGCCAGTGAATATACTCTCCACTACACATCGATAGAAGTTTGTCAAAGTTTTAGATGTCATGCTGAATCTCCACAATCTCTTCAGGAAGTCATGGTGCTGCCGTGCTCATTTCATAATTGCACTTACGTGCTGGGCCCATGACACGTCCTCAGAAATAATAACCTCCAGGATTTTTAAGTTGCTGACCCTTTCCACATCTGATCCTGCAATGAGAGCTGGCTTAGTGACCTCTGATTTCTTTCTCCTGGAGTCAATATTCAGCTCCTTGATTTCGCTGACATAGAGTGAGAGGTTGTTGTTGTTGCACTACCCAGCAAGATTTCCATATTCCCTCTGTATTCTGATTTGTCACCACCTTTGATTTGGCCAACAACAGTGTGTGACATCTGCAGACTTGAATATGGCATTGGAGCTGTGCTTAGCCACTCAGTTATAAGTATAAAGTGAGCAGAGCAGGGGGCTAAGCACCCAGCCTTGTTGTGCACGTGCTGATGGAGATCGTGGAGGAGATGTTGTTGACGATATGAACTGACTGGACTCTGCAGGTAAGGAATTTGAGGATCCTTTTGCACAAAGACATATGGAGGCCACGGTCTAGGAGCTGATTGATCAGATTTGAGGAGATGATGGTTTTGAATGCTGAGCTGTAATCAATAGAGGGCATCTGGATGTCTGCATTTTACTATCCAGATGTTCTGGGTTTGAGTGAAGGGCCAATGAGATGACACCTGCTGTACATCTCTTCCTCTGGTGGACAAATTTCAGTGGATCCATGTTGTTTCTGAGCTAGGAGTTGATATATTTCATCACCAAACTCTCAAAACATTTTGTCGCTGTGGATAGAAGTGTTGATGGGCAATAGTCATGAAGGCAGATCACAACGCTCTTCTTGGGCACCAGTATAACTGAAGCCTGCTTGACGCAGGTGAATACTGCACACTGCGTTCGGCCTCCAAATGTCACTCCACTCTTTAAGAAGGGAGGAAGGCAAACGAAAGGAAATAGAAGCCAGTTAGCCCAATCTCAGTGGACAGGAAAGTGTTCAAGTCCTTTATTAAAGATAAGATTTCTTGGAGACTAATGATACAATAAGTCAAATTCAGCATAGTTTCTGTAAAGGGAAATAATGTCTGACAAATCTGTTAAAGGTCTTCGAGGAAGTAACAAGCAGGGTGGACAAAGGAGAGCCTATCAAGGTGGTGTCATTTACTTGGATTTTCAGAAGGCATTTGATCAGATGCCACACACAAGGTTGCTTAAGAAGATAAAATCCTATGGTGTTACAGGAAAGATACTGGTATGGATAGAGGGACTGGTGACAGGCAGGAGGCAGCGAGTGGGACTAAAAGGGGCCTTTTCTGTTTGGTTGTCAGTGACTAGTGGTGTTCCTCAGGGGTCAGTATTGGGACTGCTGCTTTTCACGTTGTTTGTCAGGAATTTGGATAATGGAATTGATGGCTTTCTGGTAAATTTTGCATGTGATACGAAGATAGGTGGAGAGGTAGGTCGTACTGAGGAAGCAATGTGATTTCCCCAGGACTTGGACAAATTGGAAGAACGCGAAAAAAGTGCCAGATGGAATACAAGGTGTGATAATGCATTTTGGTAAAAGGAACAATAGCGCAAACTATTATCTAAATGGGGAGCAGATGCAAACATCAGAGGTGTAGAGGGAATTAGGAGTCCTCGTGCGAGATTCCCAGAAGGTTAATTTACTGGTTGAGTCTGTGGTAAAGAAGGCAAATGAAATGTTGGCATTTATTTTTAGGGAAATGGAATATAAAAGCAAAGAGATAGTGTTGAGCCTTTATAAGACACTAGTTAGGCTGCATTTGGAGAATTGTCAACAGGTTTGGGCCCCTTGTATCAGAAAGGATGTGTTATCATTGGCGAGAGTCCAGAGGAGGTTCATGAGGATGATTTAGGAATGAGGGGGTTAACGTATGAGGGACATTTGGCAGCTTTGGAGCTGTACTCACTGGAATTGAGAAGAGTGCAGGGGGATCTCATTGAAACGTACCGAATGTTGAAAGGACTAGATCATCTGGATGTGGAGAGAGGACGTTTCCTGTGGTGGGGGTAACCAGAACTAGAGGGCACAGCCTCAAAATTGAGGGGTGACCTTTTACAACAGAGGTAAGGTGAATTTTTCTAACCAGAGATTAGTAAATCTGTGGAATGCTCTATCATAGCCTGTGGTTTGGGCCAGGTCCATGAGTATACTTAAGATGGAAGTTGATAGTTTCCTGATCAGTCAGGGCATCAAAAGATATATTGAGAAGGCAGGTATTGGGTTGAGTGGGATCTGGGATCAGCCATGATGGATTGGCAGAGCAGACTCGATGGGCTGAATGGCCTAATTCTGCTCCTATGTCTTGTGGTGTTATGGTCAAAGAGCCTTTACTACAACTGAGTGATCTTTTTTTCACAACATATTCATTGACTTGTGAGAATAAAATCAGGCCTATGAGGTGTTACGTAGTTAAACCATTTTTCCCAGTATGAATCAAATTGTTCCGACTTATGATTAACAGATGTTCTTATCCCTACTTTGTACATAGTTTTCTTCTTTCGATTGTTCTTTCTTTCCTCTCCTCTCTATAAGTGAATACCTCAGAGAAATATTCTGTGGAGATTTGTGACAAATATATGATATATATATATATAAAACATGAAATACATCTTATGGAAATGTTTGTTTGATAATGAACTTCAATAAAAAATAAATTACGATAAAAAAGAAAGCAAGGATCAGACAGCACCCTGGCAAGTTATAATCTGGGCAGGAAGCAGAAAAGAATTTAATATCCCAAGCATCCTAAATGTAGAGTCTGTGAAGAATACGAGGATAACTAGAGTGAGGGCAGGATCATTCAAGAACGGAAAAAGAAACATACCAGGAGTCAGAGAGGTTGGGGGGCCCTTAATGAATACTTTGCTTCAGTATTCACCAGTGAGCGGGACCTTGTCAAGTGTGATGACAGCATACAACAGTCTGAAGTTGTGGACGATTTTGACGTTAATAAAGAAGATGCGCTGGCACTCTTGAAAAGCATTAGGACAGGTTCGTCCCTGGCACCCAATATGAAATACTACAGGAAGTGAGGGAAAGGGGTTTTCTGTGCCATTGGCAATAATGTTTACATCCGCAGTGTTCATGGGAATAGTACCTGATGAATAGAGGGTGGCAAATGTCATTCCTTGGTTCAAGAAAGGAAATAGGGATTACAATGGTAATTCTAAGGATGGTCACATGGCTTTGTGAGGGACAGATCATGGCCCACAAGCCTGATTGATTCCTTTGAGGAAGTGACAAAACACAGAACAGAAGTAGAGTAGTGGATGAGATGTATATAGATTCTTGTAAAGTGCTTGACAAGTTTGCACATGGCAGGCTCATTCAGAGAGTCACTTGTTACTTGTTACGTACACCTGTTAGGGTGCATTCTCCAGTTCCTTATAAGGTAACCGTAGCCTTCAGCTGGGAGCAGATGTCATCAGGTGGTTCCCAACCTTCACCGAGTGTTTCGACCCTTAACCACGACACTCTCCAGTTGGTGGGCCGGCAGTGGTGGCCAAATCACTGCCCGTCTGCTCCTGGCTTCTAGCTCGCCTCCTCTCGCCTACTCCAAATCCAACAAGAAGCTCCTTCTGCCTCTTCCCCCATCCTACGAGCTGCTTGTTTTTTGCTCCTTTCGTCCAGGCGCAGATCTGACAACAACCGCCATGCTGATTTGGCTGGGAAACCTTTGCAGCCGATCTCCACAGGGATCAACCATGCCTGCCATCCCTTGTCTTTACACTCCTGCACTAAGGGCTGGTACTTCAAGGCCTTTCTCTAGTGGGCCTCTTCCCATCCCTCCTCCCATGGCACTACCGGAATTATTTTCTTGTCTTCCGTTGACCACAGTACAATGTCTGGGCGTAGGGTCGTGTGCACCACATCTGGGAACTGCAACCTCCTTCCCACATCGACCCTCATATCCCAGGACCTGGCTGTTAGCAGCAGATTGGGCTTTGGTTGTTTGGTTACGAAAGGCCTAGCTCCCTCTTTGATGAAGGTGATGGCCTTCCTCAAATCTGTGTCAGCCGTCCTCTTCTTGCATCTCTCCCACTCTAGTGTGTCAGCAAGAGCCAGAAGCACCTTATCATGGCGCCACCTATACTGTCCTTGAGTTAGAATTGTTTTACACCCAGACAGTATATGAGCCAGTGTCCCCTTTTGACCATAAAGCTTACAGTTCAGGTCCTCTCTCATCCCCCATGTGTACAGATGTAATGGTGAAGGAAGGGTGTCGTACACGGATCGCAAGAGGAAGGAAATACGGAAGGGCTCCAGTCTCCATAACTCTGCCCATGAGATCTTGCGCTTAGGCAGATCCCATTTTGTCCAGGCACCCTGGGACCCTTGTTCCACTGCCCTTGAAATCCACTTCTCTTCCTCACGGATCCGTACCTCTGCCTGTATCATGTCTCGCCTGTTCTTTATGCTTACATCTCCCCACTTCCGGAAGTGAACTGAGCCGAGGCCTTGCCGCCCGACACAGGGGTTGCCGATGATATCTCGCAGCTTCAGAGAACAGACTGCCTCCTCCACAGCTGCTTTGGCTGCCCACTTGCGCACAGATCTGGTTGTAATGCCTGCTTGCTTTACCAAGACATCATTAGAATCTCTCAAGCTTAATAATTCTGCATTTTGCCACCTTGAATTCCTCCATGACAGGGGAAGCTGCAGTTGCCCAGAACAAATAGGGGAGCTCCCAACCATCTCCTCAGGTGCTTGTTGGTTTTCCTCTCGATGCCCTCTACGACAGTCATGGGGAACTCATAAAGTGTGAAGAGCCAGAGAAGCCTGGGCAGAATGCCGTATTGGTACAGCCAGGCCTTGAATTTACCCGAAAGTCCAGATTTGTCGATCTTCTTCAGCCATTCCTCTGTCTGCTTCACAGCATTGGTGACATTGGCTCCATCTGTTAGTGACACATTAAACCACTTCTCCAAGCAGTTTATCGGGTTATCTTCGATGGAAGGGATGACCTCACCCTGAACCTGGAGGCTAAACTTGCTGGTAACTTTGCCCTTTCTGATCACCATGCACCTGGACTTCTTGGCCTTGAAGGACATCCTCGCCCAAGTGGCTACATTACCCAGGGTTTCCAATACCCATCTTGCTTGGACATGTGACACAGTTGTTATAGTTATGTCGTCCATGAATCCTCGTAGAGCCGGCTGAACAATGCCTGACTCCAGCGTCGGGCCGCGGGTTACATGTTCTGCTGCTGATAATAGGAGGTTCATTCCCATAATAAATAGGATGGGGGAGATGGTCCTACCTAGGAGATCCCCTTCTGGAGGTCCTGCCAACTAGTTATGAAATGGGCTGATGTAAGTCTGAGTTTGAATTCTCCTTAGGTAGCTGATGATCATGTCTCAAATAGCCACTGGGATGTAGTAATGGTCGAGTCCTTCTAGGATGAGGTCATGTAGAATAGACCCATAGGCGTTCTCGAGGTCTAACCAGACAACTGTTAGGTCGCCTTTTTTCTGTTTGGTCTCACGGATCAAATGGCTAATCATTGAGGTGTGTTCCAGACACCCTGAAAAGCCTGGAATACTGCCTTTCTGGATGGATGTGTTGATATAGCGGTTCTGCGTCATGTAAGAAGTCAGCCTTCTTGTGAGCACAGGAAAGAAAATCTTACATTCCACATCCAGGAGAGAAATTGTCCTAAACTGGGCAATTGTGGAAGAAACCTCTTCCTTTGGAATAAAGCATCCCTCCGCAAATTTCCAACTTGATGGAATAGTACCTTTGGCCCAGATCTTTCTCATGACCTTCCACAGCCTCTGAAGAAGCTTTGGGCATTTCTTCTACATCTTATAAGGTATGCCGCTTGGGCCTGGGGCAGCTGATGCTTTAGCTTTCCGGATGACGTCCTGGATTTCCTGCCATGTAGGCTCCTTCACATTCAGCTCAATTGATGGATTTTCCGGTCTATGCACAGCCTGATTGGTTCCTAGTCCCTGACCCTTCCATGGGTCGCTGTGTGCCTCCCGCTGGAACTCCTCTGCCATAGAGGCATACGGGATGATAAGAGACATGGATCGAGTAGATGGCCAGAGACATTTTCCCAGGGTGGAAATGACTATTACGAGAGGGTTTAATTTTACGACGATTAGAGGAAAGTATGGGGGCGGGTATGTTTTTCTTCACACAGAGAGTGCTGGGTGTATGGAAGGCTCCACCTGGGTTGTGGCAGAGTCAGATACAAAGGCTCTGAGACAGGTACATGGATGATCAGAAAATGAGGAGAAATGTGGGAGTCAAGGGTTAGAATGATAGGTTAAAAGGTCGACACAACATCATGGACCAAAGGGCCTACACTGCTGTAATGTTCTGGATTCAATGCTCAAGTCATGGAGAAGTTAGAAAGCAGTGGATATTTCTGATTGAGGTATTTTGAGGTCGAGACTGGAGCTACTGGACAGCTACTGTGTGAGAAAGTGGCTGAAAGGTACACCACATTGGTCCTGCAAACTGTACACACACAGCTGTCCTGAAAATACACATAATATCGTGAATCAGTTATTTAAGTTTCTCAAAAATTATGTTGAATTTGAATTTTCCAAGTTGTGATTTGGGAAGATTTGCAGGCCAACTTCTCTTCCTTAATTGTCCCATTCCATAATCTCTGACCTGATTTCACAGGTCCCACATCTCAGGCACCTTCTGTTCTACAGATGAAAGCCCCATAACAAAATGCAACACTTGCTCAGGCGTCCAGTCTTATAGACCTGTTCAATGTTGTGTTACTCATGTCGTACTCTCCCTACATCCCTCCCTCCCCATTTCATTTCAATTCCTCAGGCTTTTCACCATACTACAGGACTTCCTCTCATCTCACCACCTCCTCATCCAGAGGATATCCATTCTCCCACCCCTCTAACCACAGACCCTTTTCCCTCACAGGTTACAACACAGAATCTCTGACACTCCCTCCATTCATTGATGACCCTCGCAGTGGAGTTGACCGTAGTGGAGAATGGGCAATATTTAATGACCAGATATTCAGGTACTTGATATGGAGTACAGACTCTGTACTGTTATACTCACTGAGAGAAATAAGATCTATTGCTATTTCTACTGTACAAACACATTGCTATCTACTTCAAGTCTTTATGTAGCTCATCTGTGTTGACTACATGCACGTGGTAAGGCAGATGACCAACCTGCAGTTACTGTAGCCTTCGTGTTCTGTTTGATGAGTATTATAACACGTACGGGTCAGTGGCAGCAAACCGAACCAGCGTCCTGCTGCATACTCGCAGACCGGCCTTGTTGCAGACAGCCCAGACCAGTCTGTCTCATGGTCCGGTCCGTGAAATCTGTATTCCGGTTCATGGTCCAGTCCATCGACCCTTGCTCCAGGTTTTCCTATCTACTCTGTTTCTGTCCTTGTTGAGCCAATTGAGGCAGCTGATGCTCGTTGGGGCTGGCTGCATAAATACCTTCAGAGAGCCAGGCGTGGCTGCGGGATTGTTCTTGTCCTTACTCCTTGTATCCCTTCCCCTGCCTTCTGTTTCCTCGCCTGAAGCCCTGCCTTGTCTTGCTGGTAACTCTCGCCTCACCTGAAGTCGTGTCTCACCTTGCTTTGCCGGAAGCACTGCCTTGTCTTGCTTTCTGGTCCTGGAGCCACCCTGTACCTAGCTCCCTTCCTATCCCTTGTCTCTGCCCAGGTAAGCCAGGCCATCTTGCTATTACCTGGGGTTGGTTTAGTCCCTTCCTGTCCCTTGCCTCTGTCGGGTAGTGATCCGTACCCTGCCCAGGAGGAGCCAAGCCTCGCCTCAAGTCTCAAGTCTCCTGCCTCCTGCCTTGCCTCGCCTGAAGTCTCCAGCCTCCAGCCTTGCCTCAAGTCTCCAGCCTCCAGCCAACCCTCGCCTCATCTCTTGCCTAGCCTCTAGCCTGAAGACTCCAGCCTCGTCCAGCCTGCCTGCCAAGCCTCGTCCTTGCCTAGTTCTGGGGTCCAAGCCAGAGGCAAGACCCAGGTACTGGTTCCTTGTCCAGTCTCTGGCTCGGAGTCCAAGCCCGGGCTCCTAGCTCTCTTGTTCAGTCCTGTTCCAGGTTCCTGGTTTTCCTGTCCATGTCCTTGCCATTGCCCTGTATTCTAGTCCTGTCCCTACTACTTCAGTGTCTGTGTCTGGCACTTGGGTCCGTTCCCAGCCACCACCTCATGACAATCTGTTTGTGATTTGGGGCTGGATGTGGTGCAGGACTCAGAGTGTCAGTAATTTTTGTGCCGTCAAGCAGGGGCAGAGATAACAACTGACGTACTACAACTACACCACCCCTTCCACCCCGCCCCACACGCACACACGCATACACAGGTTGAGCTGTTTTGCTGCCTCATTTGTCTCATCTAGCATATTTTCCCATTCATTTCATCATTTCATTCAGAATTCTACCTACATATATTAGTTTCCTTTTACGCATATATATCAGAAATATTTCATTAAAACTGTGAACTTATCATGGTCCATTCAGAAATCCTGTGGTCCCCAGTTTCTTGTTGTTTGCTTGTGGTCCGTATGAAATCTGCATGGCTCTCTGTGGGCTCATGTGGCCCAGGATGAGAACCACTGCCCGAGAGTATCACCCCCTTCCTCTCGGAAATCTCCATCAACAATGTCTTTCTCTCATTCAGAGATGTAGATTGTGGGAGCACTTTGTCAAGCACCTCTGCTCCATCCACAACAAGAAGGATTTTCCATTTGCCAACCATTTTAATTCCATTCCACATTCCCATTCCTACATGTTGATAAATGTCCTTCTCTAATGCCAAGTTGAGGCTGTCATCAGTACGGAGGAGCAACACCTCATCTTCCATCTGGGCAGCCTCCAATCTGATGGCAAATCTCTCCCATCCCTTTTCTCTTTTTGCATTCCTCATTCTGGCTCCCCTCTTACCCCCTCTTCACCTGCCTATTACCTCCCCCAGGTGCCCTCCTCCTTCTCTTTCTCCCATGGTCCTCCCTCCTCTCCAATCAGATTCCTTTTTCTCCAGCCCATTACCTTTTCCACCAATCACTTCTCAGCTCCAGCCCTCACCCCCCTTCCCCTTCACCTGGCTTCACCAATCACCTGCCAGCTTTCACTCCTTCCCCTTCCCCCCCACCTCCTTATTCTGGCTTCTGCCCCCTTCCTTTCCAGGTCTGATGAAGGATCGCTGTCCGAAACATCGACTTTATTCATTTCCATAGGTGCAACCTTACCTGCTGAGCTCCTCCATCATTTTGTCTGTGTTACTCTTTTGCTTTCGTGAGCATGGAACAGATGTATCAATTTAATACATCGCCCCTTCCCTTGGCCCCCCACATAGAATACGCCTTTGGTCTACAACGTGTACCACTCACTAGCTTCCATCTTGCTATTAATATCTTATAAGATGCCTTGGGTTACTCCTTAATCTTCTGCACATGTGATGTTTCATGGCTCCTCTTTCCTCTGCTCATATCGTTATGAAGCATACCCCCACACTCTCTGTATTCAATGGTCGAGATGCTTTCGATACTCTACACATTTCCAAATTAATCATCTCTTACTTTGGCATCTTGAATACGTTGGAATCCTTCCCTTTCAAAGTTCAACATTCAAAGCAAATTCATTATCAAAGTCGGCATATGTCACTATTTCATTTTATTGCAGGCATTCACAGTAGAACAAAGAAATACAATAGAATCAATGAAAAGCTACACACAAAGAAACAAACAACGATAAACTGTGCAAAGTTGAAATAAATAAGACCTTCAGATCATTGGACACAGCAGCAGAATTAGGCAATTCTGCCCATCGAGTTTGGACTGTATTATAGAGGTTAGTGCCACGCTGTGACAGCTCGAGGCAGCAGGTTTCAGCATTGAATTTCAACATCATCTGTAAGGAGTCTGTACGTCCTCCCGTGGAACATGTGGGTTTTCTCTGGGTGCTCTGGTTTCCTCCCACAGTCCAAAGACGTACTGGTTAGTAGGTTAGTTGGTCATTGTAAATTGTGCCATGATTAGGCTTGGGTTCAATTGGTTACTGAGCTATGCAGCTCGATGCAGCAGAAGGACATTCTTTGCTCTGTATCACTAGATAAATACATAAATAAACAGATAAGTAAATAAATAAATAGGCAGGTGGACACATTGATACATCGATAACAATGAAAAATACTGAGAACATGAATTGTTGAGTCATTGAAGATTCACACTTAATGGCAACACGTTGGCCCTTAATCACTTTTGAAAGCCCCCCAATTGTTAACTGTCAGTGACCACTGCTTTTGCTAGGTGCTATTTGAGCTGATTGAAACTGGTCTTCCCCCAATCCACAACCTTAATTTTAAGACCATTTTCATAACTACCCTGGAACTTCAAGAGTGACAATCACTCCACCCAGACGCTTGCTGGAGATGAGAGCTGGAGTTGTGGCCTGATCCACTACTGAAGCAGGTGACGTGTTAGGGAGCTGAGACTAACTCAACCAAAGTGGAACATTCCTTTCCAAGAGTTACAGTATTTATCTTAAACACCTTGTGCTCGCAGAAGAAGTGAGAGTGAAAGCTTATTGTCATCTGACTGTGCACATTTGTACAGCCAAATAAGAACATAAGAACATAAGAAATAGGAGCAGGAGTCGGCCATCTGGCCTGTCAAGCCTGCTACGCCATTCAATAAGATCATGGCTGATCTGACCATGGACTCATCTCCACCTACCTGACTTTTCTCCATAACCTTAATTCCCCTACTATACAAAAATCTATCCAAACTTGTATTAAATATATTCACTGAGGTAGTCTTCACTGTTTCATTGGACAGAGAATTCCATAGATTCACCACTCTGTGTAGATGGGAGGAGAAGATGGCAGCGCGATGCAGTGCACGTGGCCGCTCCGAAATTATATCGTATTTGTAAGTAGGTACCGTTCACAATCCTGATTTGATGGAGGCAGACGTGAGAAGCACAGAGGAACATTTGCAGAAACTTCTGAAATGTCTGCTTCACTGCCGCTGCTACTGTGCAATTGAGAATCTCCGAAGGGGAAGGCCCCGAATCCTCGGTTTTGCCTATTGCCTGTTGCTGGGACCGGGTTCAAAGTGCTCGGCAGAGATGGTGCTCGGTGCTCAGTGTTGGAGGGCTGGTTGGAAGCTCGAAGTTTTTGGACGGACTCAAGAGTCGGCTGTGGTTGGTTGCTTCCAGGATGCTGCATCGGCAAGTTTGCAGCGCTGGAAGCTCATGGCAGGGAGAGTTTTTCTTCCTTCTACCGTCTGCGTGAGATGATGGGACTTTCGAGAGACTTTGAGAAATTTTTTTACCGTGCCCATTGTCTGTTCTTTATCAAATTACGGTATTGCTTTGCACTGTTGTAACTATATGTTATAATTATGTGGTTTTTGTCAGTTTTTCAGTCTTGGTTTGTCTTGTTTTCTGTGATATCATTCTGGGGGAACATTGTATCATTTCTTAACGCATGCATTACTAAATAGCAATAAAAGACGACTGTGTGTCCTCCTAATCTAATAATCTTTGGGAAAAGCAGTTCCTTCTCATCTCCATCCTAAATGCTTGGATACGTACATGGAATTATGATGTAGTGGCCATTACAGAGACTTGGCTGGCACCAGGGCAGGAATGGATTCTCAATATTCCTGGATTTCAGTGCTTTAAAAGGGATAGAGAAGGTGGAAAAGGGGAGGGGGTGGCATTACTGGTCAGGGATACTGTTACAGATACAGAAAGGGTGGGTAATATAGCAGGATCCTCTTTTGAGTCGGTATGGGTGGAAGTCAGGAACAGGAAGGGAGCAGGTACTCTACTGGGGGTATTCTATAGGCCCCCTGGTAGCAGCAGAGATACAGAGGAGCAGATTGGGAGGCCGATTTTGGAAAGGTGCAAAAATAACAGGGTTGTTCTCATGGGTGACTTTAACTTCCCTAATATTGATTGGCACCTGATAAGTTCCAACGGTTTAGATGGGGCAGAGTTTAAGGGTGTCCAGGATGGATTCCTGTCACAGTATGTGGACAGGCTGACTAGGGGTAATGCCATACTAGATCTAGTACTAGATAATGAACCAGGACAGGTCACAGATCTCTCAGTGGGTGAGCATCTGGGGGACAGTGACCAGTGCTCCCTGGACTTTAGCATTATCATGGAAAAGGATAGAATCAGAGAGGACAGGAAAATTTTTAAATGAGGAAGGGCAAATTATGAGGCTATAAGGCTAGAACTTGCGAGTGTGAATTGGGATGATGTTTTTGCAGGGAAATGTACTATGGACATGTGGTTGATGTTTAGAGATCTCTTGCAGGATGTTAGGGATAAATTTGTCCCGGTGAGGAAGATAAAGAATGGTAGGGTGAAGGAACCATGGGAGACAAGTGAGGTGGAAAATCGAGTCAGGTGGAAGAAGGCAGCATACATGAGGTTTAGGAAGCAGGGCTCAGATGGGTCTATTAAGGAATATAGGGTAGCAAGAAGGGAGCTTAAGAAGGGGCTGAGAAGAGCAAGAAGGGGGCATGAGAAGGCCTTGGCGAGTAGGGTAAAGAAAAACCCCAAGGCATTCTTCAATTATGTGAAGAAAAAAAGGATGACAGGAGTGAAGGTAGGGCCGATTAGAGTTAAAGGTGGGAAGATGTGCCTGGAGGCTGTGGAAGTGAGTGAGGTCCTCAATGAATACTTCTCTTGGGTATTCACCAATGAGAGGGAACTTGATGGTGAGGACAATATGAGTGAGGTTGATGTTCTGGAGCATATTGATATTGAGGGAGAGAGGTGTTGGAGTTGTTAAAATATATTAGAACAGATATGTCCTGGGAGCTTGATGGAATATTCCCCAGGCTGCTCCACGAGGCGAGGGAAGAGATTGCTGAGCCTCTGGCTAGGATCTTTATGTCCTTGTTGTCCATGGGAATGGTACCGGAGGATTGGAGTGAGGCGAATGTTGTCCCCTTGTTCAAAAAAGGTAGAAGGGATAGTCCAGATAATTATAGACCACTGAGCCTTGCGTCTGTGGTGGGAAAGCTGTTGGAAAAGATTCTTAGAGGCAGGATCTCTGGGCGTTTAGAGAGTCATGGTCTGATCAGGGACAGTCAGCATGGCATTGTGAAGGGCAGATTGTGTCCAGCAAGCCTGATAGAGTTCTTCGAGGAGGTGACCAGGCATGTAGATGAGGGTAGTGCAGTGGATGTGATCAATATGGATTTTAGTAAGGCATTTGACAAGGTTCCACAGATTATTTCCTATTCGGCTGGTTTGAAAAGACGTGAAATACTTTTGTTGGTTGATAAAATTAAAGAAATCGATAAAAAATATGCTATTTCTCCCAGTAAGGAACTATACAAACACAGAGTTGAACTTCAATTGGAACATAGCTTATTATTAACATCCTCAATTGAAAATCAATTAATGAGAACTAGAAGTGATTTTTATATTCATAGTGATAAATCAGGTAAATTATTTCCTAATCAATTGAAATTTGATTCAGTTAAACGTCAAATTACTAAGATTCGTAAACACGATGATACTTTCACAGTTGATCATGTTGGGATAAACAAAACCTTTCAAGAATTTTATGCCTATCTATATCACTCGGATTTTCCTCATGATTCCAATTTCATGCATGATTTTTTAGGTAAGTTGAATTTCCTGAAATAATCACCCGAAGATTGTTTATCATTAGAAACTCCCATTACAGAGGAAGAAATAATAACCGCAATCTCATCATTGAATTCTGGTAAAGCACCTGGTCCGGACAGGTTTACAGTGGAATTTAAAAAATTTTTTTCCTCCATTCTCTCTCCAAGGTTGTCTAGAATATTCAAAGAAGCAATCAGTTTAGGTAAATTACCACAATCGTTTTACAAAGCCTCTATTTCCTTAATCTTTAAAAAGAATAAAGATCCTACTGATTGTGCATCATACAGACCAATATCTCTTTTGAATGTAGATTCAAAAATTTTTTCACAAATTCTAGCAACTAGGTTAGAGAGCGTATTACCTCAAATTATATCTATGGATCAAACCGGATTTATTAAAAATCGTTATTCATCCTTTAATATTAGGAGGTTAATGAATATTGTTCATACCTTACTACCCCAGAATGTATTATCTCACTAGATGCTGAGAAAGCCTTTGACAGAGTCGAATGGCCTTATTTATTTAATGTTCTTGAGAAATTTAATTTTAGTTTGACATTTATATCTTGGATTAAATTGTTATATCACTCCCCGGTAGCCTCGGTTTGTACTAATAATGATAGATCTCCTATTTTTCGTCGTACTAGGCAAGGATGTCCTCTTAGTCCTTTACTTTTCAATATCACCCTTGAACTTTTAGCAATTGCTATCCGTGACTCGCCCAATATTTTTGGTATTACCCATGGAAGCGAAATATATAAATTATCACTATATGCAGATGATTTGTTATTATACATCTCCAATCCGGAGAAGTCAATTCCTGCTATTCTAGGTTTGTTGGCTCAATTTAGTAATTTTTCTGGTTACAAATTGAATCTTAATAAGAGTGAATTATTCCCCCTAAATAAGCAGGTACCTATTTATGGACGTTTACCATTTAAATTGGTTACTGATTCTTTTATATATTTAGGGATAACAATTACGAAAAAGTATAAAGATTTATTTAAAGCTAATCTTTTACCTTTAATTGATCAGATTAAAATTTGTTTACCAAATGGTCGCCAATCTCTTTGCCTTTGATTGGTCAGATTAATGCTATTAAGATTTGGCAGTTGGTCTGTGCAATCAAGTCAATCAAGTTTTGAATAGATCAGCAGTAAGCTGTTAATTAGACAATCAAGATTTGAATAGCTCAGACTCAGCAGAAAGCAGCTGATTGGGCAGTTGAGGTCAGGTGACCAAAGATTTTGAAAAGTTCAAACGGATAAATAGAGGGATAGCTCAAGCGAAGCGACCGGTGGAAAGCGGCCAGAGCGTGAGTGGGCCAGTGAAGGAGTGGAGCTTTGAGGCTTTGACGAGAAGAGGCGGAGGGCAAACTAGCTCGCAGTTAGTCTTTAAAATGCCTCCTGAGACGGTGATGTACCTCTCATGTGAGGTGTGGCAGTCTTGGGGGAATTCCCCTCTCCCGCAGAGTCACATCTGCCAGAAGTGCATTGGGCTGGGCGATCTGGAAGACCATGTAAGGAATCTGGAGCAGCAGCTGGATGACCTTCGACTCATAAGGGAGAATGAGGCAGTCATAGATGAGAGGTACAGGGAGGTAGTCACACCTAGGCTGTCGGAAGCGGGTCGTTGGGTGACAGTCAGAGGAGGGAAAGCGAAGGTGAGCAGACAAGTAGTGCAGAGCACCCCTGTAGCCATTCCCCTGAATAATAAGTTTACCATCCTGGATACTGTTAGCGGGGACGACCGACCAGGTGTGAGCCACGGTGGCAGGGCATCTGGCACTGAGTCTGACCCGGTGGTGCAGAAGGGTGGGACGGAGAAGAGGAGAGCTGTCGTCATTGGAGACTTTATAGTCAGGGGAGCAGACAGGAGATTTTGTGGATGTGAGAAGGACACCCGCATGGTTTGTTGCCTCCCGGGTGCCAGGGTCCGGGATGTCTCTGACCGGGTGCACGACATCCTGGTACGAGAGGGAAAGCAACCAGAAGTCGTGATACATGTTGGGACCAACGACATAGGCAGGAAGAAGGATGAGGTCCTGAAGCGTGAGTTTCGGGAATTAGGCAGAAGGCTGAAGAACAGGTCCTCAAGGATGACGTTCTCAGGATTGCTGCCAGTGCTACGTGACAGAGATGGTAAGAATTGGAGAAGATGACAGTTGAATGCGTGGCTGAGGAGTTGGTGCAGGGAGCAGGGTTTTAGATTATTAGATCATTGAGATCTCTTCTGGGGAAGGTGGGACCTGTACAGATTGGATGGGTTGCACCTGATCTCGAGGGGGAGCAATATCCTTGCAGGTAGTTTTGCTAGCATGGTTCGGGAGGGTTTACACTAATTTGCGAGGGGGATGGGACCCAGAGCGATAGAGCAGTGAAAGAAGTGCATGGAGTAAAGCCAGATCTAACATACAGAGAGGCTTTGAGGAAAGAGAAGCAGAATAAACGGTGTAAAGACAGTAAGGTAGAAGGGCTGAAATGTGTGTACCTCAATGCAAGAAGCATCAGGAACAAAGGTGATGAACTGAGAGCTTGGATACATACATGGAATTATGATGTAGTGGCCATTACAGAGACTTGGTTGGCACCAGGGCAGGAACGGATTCTCAATATTTCTGGATTTCAGTGCTTTAAAAGGGATAGAGAGGTTGGAAAAAGGGGAGGAGGGGTGGCATTACTGGTCAGGGATACTATTACAGCTACAGAAAGGGTGGGTAATGTAGCAGGATCCTCTTTTGAGTCAATATGGGTGGAAGTCAGGAACAGGAAGGGAGCAGATACTCTACTGGGGGTATCCTATAGGCTCCATGGTAGCAGCAGAGATACAGAGGAGCAGATTGGGAGGCAGATTTTGGAAAGGTGCAAAAATAACAAGGTTGTTATCATGGGTGACTTTAACTTCCCTAATATTGATTGGCACCTGATTAGTTCCAAGGGTTTAGATGGGGCAGAATTTGTAAAGTGTGTCCAGGATGGATTCCTGTCACAGTATGTGGACAGGCCGGCCAGGGGGAATGCCATACTAGATCTAGTACTAGGTAATGAACCGGGTCAGGTCACAGATCTCTCAGTGGGTGAGCATCTGGGGGACAGTGACCATCGCTCCCTGGCCTTTATAATTATCATGGAAAAGGATAGAATCAAAGAGGAGAGGAAAATTTTTAATTGGGGAAAGGCAAATTATGAGGCTATAAGGCTAGAACTTGCGGGTGTGAATTGGGATGATGTTTTTGCAGGGAAATGTACTATGGACATATGGTCGATGTTTAGAGATCTCTTGCAGAATGTAAGGGATAAATTTGTCCCGGTGAGGAAGATAAAGAATGGTAGGGTGAAGGAACCATGGGTGACAAGTGAGGTGGAAAATCTAGTCAGGAGGAAGAAGGCAGCATACATGAGGTTTAGGAAGCAAGGATCAGATGGGTCTATTGAGGAATATAGGGAAGCAAGAAAGGAGCTTAAGAAGGGGCTGAGAAGAGCAAGAAGGGGGCATGAGAAGGCCTTGGCGAGTAGGGTAAAGGAAAACCTCAAGGCATTCTTCAATTATGTGAAGAAAAAAAGGATGACAGGAGTGAAGGTAGGACCAATTAGAGATAAAGGTGGGAAGATGTGCCTGGAGGCTGTGGAAGTGAGCGAGGTCCTCAATGAATACTTCTCTTCAGTATTCACCAATGAGAGGGAACTTGATGATGGTGAGGACAATATGAGTGAGGTTGATGTTCTGGAGCATGTTGATATTAAGGGCCTGACGGAATATTCCCCAGGCTGCTCCATGAGGCGAGAGAAGAGATTGCTGAGCCTCTGGCTAGGATCCTTATGTCCTCATTGTCCACGGGAATGGTACCGGATGGTTGCAGTGAGGCGAATGTTGTTCCCTTGTTCAAAAAAGGTAGTAGGAATAGTCCAGGTAAATATAGACCAGTGAGCCTTACGTCTGTGGTGGGAAAGCTGTTGGAAAAAATTCTTAGAGATAAGATCTATAGGCATTTAGAGAATCATGGTCTGATCAGGAACAGTCAGCATGGCTTTGTGAAGGACAGATTGTGTCTAACAAGCCTGATAGAGTTCTTTGAGGAGGTGACCAGGCATATAGATGAGGGTAGTGCAGTGGATGTAATCTATGTGGATTTTAGTAAGGCATTTGACAAGGTTCCACACGGCAGGCTTATTCAGAAAGTTAGAAGGCATGGGATCCAGGGAAGTTTGGCCAGGTGGATTCAGAATTGACTTGCCTGCAGCAGGCAGAGGGTGGTGGTGGAGGGAGTACATTCATATTGGAGGATTATGACTAGTGGTGTCCCACAAGGATCTGTTCTGGGACCTCTACTTTTCGTGATTTTTATTAACGACCTGGATGTGGGGGTAGAAGGGTGGGTTGGCAAGTTTGCAGATGACACAAAGGTTGGTGGTGTTGTAGATAGTGTAGAGGATTGTCAAAGATTTCAGAGAGACATTGATAGGTTGCAGAAGTGGGATGAGAAGTGGCAGATGGAGTTCAACCCGGAGAAGTGTGAGGTGGTACACTTTGGAAGGACAAACTCCAAGGCAGAGTACAAAGCAAATTGCAGGATACTTGGTAGTGTGGAGGAGCAGAGGGATCTCGGGGTACATGTCCACAGATCCCTGAAAGTTGCCTCACAGGTGGATAGGGTAGTTAAGAAAGCTTATGGGGTGTTAGCTTTCATAAGTCGAGGGATAGAGTTTAAGAGTCGCGATGTAATGATGCAGCTCTATAAAACTCTGGTTAGGCCACACTTGGAGTATTGTGTCCAGTTCTGGTCACCTCACATATAGGAAGGATGTGGAAGCATTGGAAAGGGTACAGAGGAGATTTACCAGGATGCTGCCTGGTTTAGAAAGTATGCATTATGATCAGAGATTAAGGAAGCTAGGGCTTTACTCTTTGGAGAGAAGGAGGATGAGAGGAGACATGATCGAGGTGTACAAGATAATAAGAGGAATAGATAGAGTGGATAGCCAGCGCCTCTTCCCCAGGGCACCACTGCTCAATACAAGAGGACATGGCTTTAAGGTAAGGGGTGGGAAGTTCAAGGGGGATATTAGAGGAAGGTTTTTACTCAGAGTGGTTGGTGCATGGAATGCACTGCCTGAGTCAGTGGTGGAGGCAGATACACTAGTGAAGTTTAAGAGACTACTAGACAGGTATATGGAGGAATCTAAGGTGGGGGCTTATATGGGAGGCAGGGTTTGAGGGTCGGCCCAACATTGTGGGCCGAAGGGCCTGTACTGTGCTGTACTATTCTATAAGATGATTATTTTGCCCAAATTTTTATATGTATTTCAATCGGTTCCAATTTTTATCCCAAAATCTTTTTTCGATAACGTAGACTCAAAAATTTCCTCATATATATGGCAGAATAAAAATCCTAGGTTAGTTAAAAGGTATTTACAGAAACCTAAAAAGGAGGGGGGGCTTGCCCTCCTGAATTTCAGATTCTATTATTGGGCAATTAATATTCGATATTTAAAATTTTGGTTACGAGATTTGGATGTATCTTTAAATCCACAGTGGGTAAATCTTGAATGTAATTCATTACCAGGGTTTTCCTTGGGTTCGGTTTTAGGAACTTTGCTTCCTTTTACTTCTTCCAAATTGTATAAACAAATGAATAATCCAATAGTTAAGCATACTTTACGTATATGGTTTCAATTTCGAAGATTTTTTGGGTTTAATCAATTTATTTTAGCAAGTCCTATTATATTTAATTTTCTTTTTCAACTTTCCACTATGGATCAAGCTTACTTTGATTGGAAAACCAAAGGTATAATACGTTTTTGTGATTTATTTCTGGATAATTGTTTCATGTTTTTTGATCAACTTTCCAATAAACATAACTTACCCAGATCTCACTTTTTTAGATATCTACAGATTAGAAACTTTTTAATTACTGTTTCTCCTAATTTTCCACAGCCATATCCAATGGACACTTCGGAAAAAATTTTAGATTTAAATCTCTCTCAGAAAACTGTTGTAGCAATTATATATAATATAATTATGAATTTATGTCCTGATGTTTCCAATAAAATTAAAGCGACTGGGAAAGCGAACTTAACATTATTATACCGATTGAAAAATGGGAAAAAAGTTCTTCAATTGGTTAATCTATACTCTATATGTGCTAAACATGTGTTGATACAGTTTAAAGTAGTACACAGGGCTCATATGTCTAAAGATATAAACTATCTCGTTATTATTCTTATACAAATCCTATATGTGATAGATGTCATTCCGAGATAGCTTCTTTAACTCACATGTTTTGGTCATGTACTTTGTTGGAAAAATATTGGGAAGACATTTTTGACATTATTTCAATGGTTTTGAATATAGACTGACAACCTCATCCAATTACTGCTATCTTTGGATTACCAATGATAGATTCAAATTATCTCACCTCTTCAGCACGTCGGATGATTGCATTTCGTACTCTAATAGCGAGAAGATCCATTCCGTTGAATTGGAAAGAGTTTAACCCTCCTACTGCATTTCATTGGTTTTCACAAACTATGGTATGTTTGAATTTGGAAAAAATTAGAAGTGCGGTTTATGATCCTTCCATTAGATTTGAAAAAACTTGGAGGCCATTCAATCAGCATTTTCATTTGATGTAATTTGACCATTACCAAACTTGTTTTATTTCTCTGTACTGCTGGTTGAGAGGAATGGAGTCGTCGACACTAAGGTTTTCTTCTTTCCCATTTTTAAGTTGTTAGTATTGCCCAAGTCTTTTAGTCTAGTTGACTAATTCTGTTTAGTTTAGTTTTTTTGGGGGATGGGGTTTGTTTTTTTGTTTTTTTTTCTTTTTTTTCTTTTTCATGATATTTCTTCAGTTTTTTTTTGCTTTGTATTATTCACTATTATTCTGCACGATTGGGAGCTTTGTTAATTTTTACTATTTGGTTTTACAATTACTCATTTTAAATGCAACAATGTATCTCCTACTACTTGTATTTTAGCTTTGTTATGTTTTCATTCTATGAAATTAATAAAAAGATTGAAAAAGAAAAAGGAAGTGGTAAACAACACGCACAAAATTCTGGGGGGAACTCAGCAGGACAGGCAGCATCTATAGAAAAGGGTGACCAGCAGGTGTTTCAGGCTGAAACCCTTCATCAGGACTGGAAAAAAAGATGAGAAGTCGGAGGAAGAAGTTGGGGTTGAAGGAGGAAGAAGGACAAGGTGAAACTGGGAGAGGAGAGGGGTGAACTAAAGAGCTGGGAAGTTGATTGGTGAAAGAGATGCAGGTCTGGGGAAAGGGGAATCTGATAGGAGAAGAGAGAAGATCATGGAAGAAAGGGAAGTGGGAAGATCACCAGCTGGACGTGATGGGCAGGTAAGAAGAGAAGGTGAGGGAGGGAAACGGGAATAGGGAATGGTGCAGGAGATGAAGGGGCATTTACTGAAAGTTCAGGAAATCAAACGTTCATGCCATCAGGTTGGAGGCTACTCAGACGGAATCATAATGTGTTGCTCCTCCAACTTGAGTGTGGCCTCATCGTGGCAGTAGAGGAGGTCATCGACTGACATGTTGGAACGTAGAACTGAAATGGATGGAAAATTCCGTGTTTTCTGGCAGACAGAATGTAGGTGCTCTGCGAAGCGGTCTCCCAATCTACGTGGGGTCTCAGTGCTACACAGGAGGCCACACCGGGAGCACCCGATACAATAAACTCAGTCAGCTCCATCACAGGCACAAGACTCCCCAGCACTGAGGATATTGCAGTAAGTGATGTCTCAAAAAGGCAGCATCCATCATTAAGGACCCCCAGGAAATGCCCTCCTCTCATTGCTATCATCAGGGAGGAGGTACAGGAGTCTGAAGACAAACACTCAATGTTTCAGGAACAGCTTCCTGCCCTCTGCCATCAGATTTCTGAATGGACAATGCACCCATGAACACGACCTCAGTATTTTTTCCTGTCTGTTTGCACTAATTATTTAATCTAATTTTCTTTTCTATATACACTTCTTATTGCATTTATAGTTTTAATTTTTGTGTATTTCAATAACTGCTGCCACTGAACAACAAACTTCATGACATCTGCCAGTGATATTATATTAATTCTGATTCTGATATCAGTTGTGCATGGTGACCCAGCCAGTAGAGCTGCTGCTCCCAATGCCAGAAATCTGGGTTCGATTCTATCCCTGGTTTGTGTGGAGGTTGCACGTTCCCCACCACCTTCCACCGTGGCTGCGTGGGTTTCCTCCGGGTGCTCCGGTTTCCTGCCCCATCCCAAAGACGTACAGGTTCGTGGGTTAATTGGCCGCTATAAATTGCCCCTGTTGTGCAGGTGAGTGGTTGACCACGGGGAGAGTAAATTGGGTTAGGGTAGGGCTGATGGTCAGAGTGTCTCAATGGGCTGAAGGGCCTTTCCCTTGGCAGCATGACCATCTGATTCACTCACTCTTCTGTTATTTGTGTCTGAATAGACCTCTCGCCAGAGAGAGGGAAGGGTGGGGAGGAGTTAGAGAGTGAAAGAAGGAGGGAAGACGAGAGTGAGAGAGGGGTGGAGGGAGGGGCTAAGAGAGGGAGAGATGGAGACAGTGAATGAGTTCTGGAAAGAGAGAGAGGTGGGCAGAAAAGGAGGAGAGAGAGTGAGGGAAGGAGGCAGAGACACTGAGGGAGGGAGTGGGGAGGAACAGGGAGAGAGAAGGAGTTGCTTCAATAGTTTTTAATTTGGAAACACCACGTGGATGAGGCCCTTCCAGCCCTTCGAAGTGCATCACCCAGCAATCCAACTACTTAACCCTAACCTAATCACAGGACAATTTACAACAACCAATTAATCTACCAACCAGTATGTCTTTGGATTTTGGGAGGAAACTAGAACACCCAGAGGAAACCCACTGGACGGGGAGAACATCAGAATTGATGACATCAGAATTGAACTCTGAACTCCGACACTCCGAGTTGAAGGGGCATCGTGCTAACCGCTACACGGCTGTGGTACTTTCAAGTAATACTTTCTGTATTACTTCCAATCCTCACAGAGCGATCAGAAGTGGAGAGAGTGAGCAGCTTCAAGTTGCAGTGTGTCAAGATCTCTGAGGGTCTAACCTGATCCCAACATATCGATGTAGTTATAAAGAAGGCAAGACAGCGGCTATACTTTATTAGGAGTTTGAAGGGATTTGGTATGTCAACAAATACACTGAAAAGCTTCTATAGTTATACCGTGAAGAGCATTCTGACAGGCTGCATCACTGTCTGGTATGGAGGGGCTACTGCACAGGGCCGAAAGAAGCTGCAGAAGGTTGTAAATCTAGTTGGCTCCATCTTAGGTACTAGCCTGCAAAGTACCCAGGACATCTTTAGGGAGCGGTGTCTGAGAAAGGCAGCGTCCATTATTAAGGACCTCCAGCACCCAGGGCATGTCCTTTTCTCACTGTTACCATCAGTTGGGGTATGGGGTGTCAGGGAGGGGTAGCACCTCTGGTGGGGGAACATGTCACCTCCTTTTCAAGGCAGTTAGTCCACCTTTGGTCCCTACCTGGCACTCAGCTCTCATCTGTGGCTCCCCGTAGCTGTTTGCATGCGACAGTGGCCACACCCTGGGCAGCGGCTTTGACAAGCTGGCTAAAACGCGTGAGGGTAGCCAACTGGTCTCAAACCCTCGGTGAGATAGGGAATTGTCTATCCCAGCACGTGAAGACAGACTCCAGCAGATTGAGTGGATGAGACCAATGGAAGGTCCAACGGTCAAGAAGGCAGTCTCTGCACGTGTTGCGGAATGTGTAGAGCACAACTAAACACGGAAGACGTCCTGGTCATCCACTGAGCCTAGTCCTATCTCCAGTCGTCTAGACTCTTGTCTTGCCACTGGATCCAGATGGGAATTGGGAAGAGAGAGTGAGGCTGATGCTGCACAACTCTCCCTCACTTAAATCCAAATCACGCGCTGGTCTCAACACCATCATCATCATAATGACGTCGAGGTCTTCATTGACGACGACGATGGACGAACAACCATTAGGTAGGAGGTACAGAAGCCTGAAGAGACACACTCAACAATTCAGGAACAGCTTCTTCCCCTCTAACATCCAATTCCTGAATGGACATGAATCTTTGGACACTACCTCACTTTTTTTTAATATACAGCATTTGTTTTAGCACTTAAAAAATCTATTCAATATATGTAATAGATGTACTTATTTATGTATTAACATTATTATTTTATTTTATTATTTTTTTCTCTCTGCTAAACTAGGTATTGCATTGAACTGCTGCTGGCAGGTTAACAAATTTCACGTCACATGCCGCTGACAATAAACCTGATTCTGATTCTGAGTAATTTTGGTAATCCTTGCAAATGCAGAACATTGAGGTCACACAGTGATTACCTAAGTCAGGCGATAGAACGCAATGGTTCTATACTTCAGGCCAGGCTGCAGGGAATTTGGAGAATTGTCTGCAGTTTTGGTCACCTGTCTACAGGAAAGACGTGAACAAGGTTGAAAGAGTACAGAGAAAATTTACAAGGACTTTGCTGATATGGAGGACCTGAGTTATAAGGAAAGATAGAATAGGTTCAAACTATATTCCTTAGAATGTAGAAGATTGAGGAGATTTGATAGAGGTGTGCAAAATCATGAGGGGTTTAGATAGGGTAAGTGTTAGCAGGCTTTTTCCACTATATATATCCTTCTATATGTTGGCGAGACCTGACGCAGTCTGGGAAATCGTTTTGCTGAACACCTACACTCTGTCCGCCAGAGAAAGCAGGATCTCCCAGTCGCCACACATTATAATTCCACATCCCATTCCCATTCTGATATGTCTCTCCACGGCCTCCTCTACTGTAAAGATGAAGCCACACTCAGGTTGGAGGAACAACACCTTATATTTCGTCTGAATAGCCTCCAACCTGATGGCATGAACATTGACTTCTCTAACTTCTGTTAATGCCCCACCTCCCCCTCATACCCCATTCGTTATCTATACACACACATTCTTCCTCTCACTCTCCTTTTTCTCCCTCTGTCCCTCTCACTATACCTCTTGCCCATCCTCTGGTCCCCCCCCTCCCACTTTTCCTTCTCCCTGGGCCTCCTGTCCCATGATCCTCTCATATCCCTTTTGCCAATCACCTGTCCAGTTCTTGGCTCCATCCCTCCCCATCCTGCCTTCTCCTATCATTTTCGATCTCCCCCTCCCCCTTCCACTTTTAAATCTCTTACTAGCTCTTTCTTCATTTCGTCCTGACGAAGGGTCTCGTCCTGAAACATCGACTGTACCTCTTCCTAGAGATGCTGTCTGGCCTGCTGCATTCACCAGCAACTTTGAGATGTGTTGATTGAATTTCCAGCATCTGCAGAATTCCTCGTGTTTGTGTTTTTCCACTGAGGTTGGATGTGACCACAACCATGGATGGGTTAGGGGTGAATGGTGAAAAGTTTGAGGGGAACATGAGGGGAAACTTCTTCACTCAGAGGGTCGTGAGAGTGTGGAATGATCTGCCAGCACAAGTGGTGAATGCAAGCTCAGTTTCAATGTTAATGAGAAGTTTGGATAGGTAAATGGATGGTAGGGGTCTGGAGGGCTATGGGCCTGGTGCAGGTCAATGGGAGTAGGCAGATAAATAATTTTTGGCATGGACTAGATGGGTTGAAGGGCCTGTATTGTACTTTTCAATGACTCCATAACTGCAGTAGGACCTTAATAGATCTGGACGAAGATCCATTTGATTTTGGACGAAGGACAAATTGGGCAAGGGAAAAGCAGATGTAACTTAGCTGAGTCCAATAGTATATTATGTATCTTGGGATGTTAAACCAGGGCACGACTGACAAATTTTAATTTGACTTTCCGTTCCCATTCTGACATGTCTGGCCATGGCCACAGGTGAGACTAACCTCAGGTTGGTGGAGTGACATCTCATATTCTGTCTGGATAGCCTCCAACCTGAACATCGATTTTTCTAACTTTCAGAAATTTCTTCCCCCACCTTTTTCTTACCCCTTCTCTTTTCACCTTCTCCTTCACCTCCTCCTTCTCTTTCTCCCATGGTCTCGCTCCTCTCCTATCAGATTCTTCCTTCTTCAGCCCTTCTCCTCTTCCACCTATCACCTCCCAGCTTCTTACTCCCCCCACCCATGCATCTCTCTCCTCACCAATCACCTGCCAGCTTATCCTTCTCCCCTCCCTCACCTTGTTATTCTGCTTCTGCCCCCTTCCTTTCCAATCCTGATGAAAGGTCTCAGTCTGAATCGTCAAATGTTTATCTCCTCCATGAAAGCGGCTCGACCTGCTGAGCTCTTACAGTACTTTGTGTGTGTTGCTTTTGGATTTCCCACATCCAAAAAATCTTCTGTAGAGAGGAGAGGATTAGACAGGAGCAAGGAACTTAGAACATTACAGCATAGTACAGGCCCATTGGCCCACAATGCTGTACTAACCTTTTAAACTACTCAAAGGTCAATCTAACCTTTCCCTCCCAGGTATCCTCCATTTTTCTATCATCCATGTGCCTATCTAAGAGTTTCTTAAATGCCCCAGATGTATCTTCCCCTACCACCATCCTGATAAGGTGTCCCATGAACCCACCACTCTGTATATAAAAACATTACCTTTGACATCCACTATACTTTCCCCCAATCAATTTAAAATTATGCCCCTTTGTATTAGCTATCTTGGCCCTGGGAAAAAATCTGACTGTCCACTCTGTCTGTGCCTCTTATCGTCTTGTACACCTCTATCAAGTCACCTCTTATCCTCCTTTGCTCCAAAGAGAAAAGCCCTAGTTTACTCCACCTTTCCTTATAGGACATGCTCTCTAATCCCGGCAGCATCCTGGTAAATATGCTCTGGACCCTCTCCAAAACATCCACATTTTTCCTATAATGAGGCAACCAGAATTAAAGACAATATTCCGCGTGTGTCCAACCAGGGTTTTACAGAGCTGCAATATCACATCACAGTCCTTGAAACCAATTCCCCCGACTAATGAAGGCAAAAACACCATACCATACACCTCCTTAAACATCTTGTTGTGCGGGGGTGGGGGGTCAGCTTCTTTGTCATTTCTGACGACCCTTTGCCCATCTCGGTCTGACACTGAACTGCATCTGTCTGCCTTCATGTTGCTCTGTTTGCTGGCATCTACTTGGTAGGCAAGCAACCCAGGCTAGTTACTTAAGACCCAAGAGAGACTCGAGATTCTGGTATCCACAGCAATTGAGAGGATCTTCAATGTCTCTCTTCCACCCATACGAGGTATCTACCAGGAGCAGGGCGCTTAGCATTGTCAGTGATCCCTCCCATCCATCCAGAAATTTCTTTGACTCTCCTCCCATCAGGCAGGAGATACCATAGCTTTAGCACAATAACTGTTCGGGTGGGAAACTGTTAGCTTCTTCCCCCAGGATGTCAGACAACTGGACTCTCTGACACCACTCAGATCTCACCACATACGAAGTGCAGTACCGTTTTGCAGTTTACTTTTTAACTCATCCATCTACAGTTTTATTTGTAAATTTATTTGTGGTAATCTTACTTTATGTGCTGTGCGTGAATTATGTTTACAGTGCTGTGCACTTTCATCCAGAGGAATTTTGAGCGATATGCATGTGGACGATTGAATAACAATAAACTTAAAATTCAACGCAATCTGCTGGCAGAACCTGATGGGTCAAGCAGCGTCTGTGCAGGAGAAAATAACCACTTGTTGTGCGGGGGTGCAGGTCAATGGGAGTAGGCAGATAAATAATTCCCCACCTCCAATAGAGATTTTGGACCCTCTGATTGCTGCTGCTGTCTATTTGCTATTCTGTGACTGTCCTCCTCGGTCCATACGGCTGGAAGACAGGAGACCCTGCAGATGCCACCATCTGCAGCAACCCACAATGTGCTGCAGCAACTCAGCGGGCCGTGCGGCATCTGTGTGGAGGGAAATGGACTCTTCCTCTGGACCCTCAGTGAAGTGCCTCGACCCAAAACCTCAACTGCATATTTCACTCCATAGACGCTGCCTGATCCGCTGACTTTGTCCAGCACTTTGTGTGCATTGCTGTCAGGAATGTACCCTGGTCAGACTGTTGTACCTGGGGGAGATATACCAGCTGTATGTGCTTTTGCCAATAACACCTGTAAAGTTGGTCTTGCAAAAGCCAAGCTCTTCCAAGCAGTGTTCTGCCCAGTGGGCCTCATGACCATGCTGAACCTCACAGGGAAAAGGACACACATTCACTTACGCACCATGGGTCAGGAGAAGGTTGGGAGTAGCTGCGTTGTTTCAGGATTGGAAGCAGCTGGTTTAGACGGTGAAAATCATTGTGAACTGCCTAGCATCTGTACACCGGGAAACATACAGAAGCGAATATTCCCCACCAGAAAGATCTCCAGGGCTGGTCTCACCTGAAGCAGGTCCACTTGCCAGAAAATGAGCTGCTGATAGGGACAAATGTGCCCAGAGCACTGGAGCTATTGCAAGTGATTGACAGTGTGAATGATGACCCTATGCAGTCAGAACAACGTTGGGTTGGACTGTGAATGGACCACATGGTGATGGAAGAGACTGTGTACAGCCAGAGTGGACAGTTAACAGGATCGTAGCTTTGAGCTTTGGCAGCGGCCGTTGATGACAGACTTCCCTGAATGCAGTCAGGTGTTCTTGTCAGTGATTTGGATGATTGAATTGATGGCTTTCTTGCAAAGTTTGAAGACAGGTGAAGGAGCAGGTAGTTTTGTGGAAGAAGAGAGCCGACAAAAGGACACAGATTAGGAGAACGGGCAAAGAAATAGCAGTTGGAATATAGTGTTGGGAAGTGTATGGTCAGGCAGTTTGGTAGAAGACATGAAAGAGCTAGACTATTTTCTAAATGGAGAGAAAACACAAAAAAACTAAGGTGCAAAAGAACTTTGGAGTCCTTGTGCAGAATTCCCTAAAGGTTAATTTGCAGGTTGAGCCTATGATAGGAAAGCAAATGCAATGTTGGCTTTCATTTTAAGAGGACTAGAATATAAAAGCAAGGATGTAATGTTGAGACTTTATAAAGCACTGGTGAGGCCTCACTTGGAGCATTGTGAGCAGGTTTGGGTTTCTTACCTTAGAACGGATGTGCTGAAACTGGAGAGGGTTCAAAGGAGTCTCACGAAACTGATTCCGGGATTAAATGGCTTGTCATATGAAGATTTTTTGATGGCTTTTGGGCCTGTATTCACTAGAATTCTGAAGTATGAGGGATGACCTCCTTCAAACCTATTGAATGGTGTAAGGCCTTGATAGAGTGGATGTGGAGAGGATGTTTCATATGATAGGAGAGTCTAAGACCAGACAACACAGCCTCAGAATAGATGGGCATCCTTTCAGAATAGAGATGAGGAGGAATTTCTTTAGCCAGAGAGTGGTGAAATCAGTGGAATTCTTTGCCACAGCAGCTATGCGGGCCAAGTCTTTAAGGCAGAAGTTGATGGAGTCTTGATTGGTCAGGATGTGAAGGGATATAGAAAATTGAACATAGAGTAGTACAGCACAGTACAGGCCCTTCAGCCCACAATGTTGTGCCAACCCTCAAACCCTGCCTCGCATATAAGCCCCCAATTTAAATTCCTCCATATACATGTCTAATAGTCTCTTAAACTTCACTAGTGTATCTGCCTCCACCACTGACTCAGGCAGTGCATTGCACACACCAACCGCTCTCTGAGTAAAAAACCTTCATCTAATATCCCCCTTGAACTTCCCACCCCTTCTCTCCAAAGAGTAAAGCCCTAGCTCCCTATGGTAGGAGGTAGGAGATTTGGGCTGTAAGGAAATTTGAATTAGCCATGAGGAAATGGTGGAGCAAACTTGATGGGCCAAGTGGCCCAATTCTGTTCCTATATCTTATGGTAATATGAACAATCTGGTTTGTCAAGAGAAGACCAGAAGTTTATGGAGCTGGTTACAAATTCTGCAAAACTGGCAGATGGTCATGACTAGATTATTTTACCTTTGAGAAAGAAGGATGTTAACATGCCAAATAATTAGAAGGTTGCTGAACAGCATGCTCTGAATCTAAGGAAGAGTTTTAAGAAAGATTTATCATTTCACACTCACCACACAGCTTTCATGAGGGAAGTCATCTCCAAGCATTATGCCTAAAGATTGCCAGCTGGGGATCTGGAATGCAGTGATGGGAAAGACTAGTATATTCCACATTGTGGTGTTTATCACCCCACAAGAGAAACTGTGTTGTGCTTGACTGTGGAATGACTTTTCAGGAAATATCACTTAATGCTCAGCTCTTGCACGGACCAGATCTTACTAACTATCTAACCAGAGTCATAACCTGATTCAGAAAGTAACTGGTGATCATGGCAAATACTGAATCAATGTTTCATCAGGTTAAAGTGCCAGAAGAACAGGTAGATCTGCTGAAGTTTCTTTGGTGGTCTGATGGTGACCTCAGCCAAGATATGGTGGACTTTGGAATGGTGGCACATCTCTTTGGAGCAACTTCATCGCCGAGTTGTCCCAAAGTCACTCTTAGGAAAGGTGGAGAAGACAATGAAGAACAGTTCAGCTGCGAGATGGTAGATAAGGATTTGAATTGTTTCTATGTTGATGACTGCCTTGTGTCAGTGTCCTCTGAGAAGAAGCAGTGACTCTCTATCGTAGCCTTGGATCCTTTCCTGCTACAGGCGGCTTTCGACTCAAAACGTGGATAAGCAACATAGTGTGCAAGCTGTTACGCCAGAACAGCATGGTGTATTTGGATTTGGATCAAGATATATCTTAATGTGAGATATATCTTAATATAACTTAATTTAATGTGGATAAATGTGAGTTTATCAACTTTTGTGGCAAGAGCAGGAAAACAGATTACTATCTGAATGGTGGCTGATTAGGAAAAGGGGAGGTGCAACGAGACCTGGGTGTCATTGTACACCAGTCATTGAAAGTGGGCATGCAGGTACAGCAGGCGGTGAAAAAGGCGAATGGTATGCTGGCATTCATTGCAAGTGGATTCGAGTACAGGAGCAGGGAGGTACTATTGCAGTTGTACAAGGCCTTAGTGAGACCAAACCTGGAGTATTGTGTGCAGTTTTGGTCCCCTAATCTGGGGAAAAACATTCTTGCCATAGAGGGAGTACAAAGAAGGTTCACCAGATTGATTCCTAGGATGGCAGGACTTTCATATGTTGAAAGGCTGGATCGACTCGGCTTATACCGTCTGGAATTTAGAAGATCGACAGGTGATCTTATTGAAACGTATAAAATTCTAAAGGGATTGGACAGGCTAGATGTAGGAAGATTGTTCCCGATGTTGGGGAAGTCCAGAACGAGGGGCCACAGTTTGAGGATAAAGGGGAAGCCTTTTAGGACCGAGTTGAGGAAAAACTTCTTCACACAGAGAGTGGTGAATCTGTGGAATTCTCCGCCACAGGAAACAGTTGAGGCCAGTTAACTGTCTATATTTAGGAGGGAGTTTGATATGGCCCTTGTGGCTAAAGGGATCAGGGGGTATGGAGAGAAGGCAGGTACAGGGTTCTGAGTTGGATGATCAGCCATGATCATATTGAATGGTGCTGCAGGCTCGAGGGCTGAATAGCCTACTCCTGCACCTATCTTAAAAAAAAAGCGAGAGGTTACAAATCTCAGTGACAGTCCGGTCAGTTCATCAGCAGAGGCCGTTAGTACTTGGGCATGTACTCATGCTGGGCCATGTGCTTTTCGTGCATTCGGCCTCCAAATGTCACTCCACTCTTTAAGAAGGGAGGAAGGCAAAAGAAAGGAAAGTAGAAGCCAGTTAGCCTAATCTCAGTGGACAGGAAAGTGTTCGACTCCATTATTCAGGATAAGGTTTCTTGGAGACTAATGATACAATAAGTCAAATTCAGCATGGTTTCTGTAAGGGGAAATCATGCCTGACAAATCTGTTAGAGTTCTTCGAGGAAGTAACAAGCAGGGTGGACAAAGGAGAGTGTATCAGAGTGGTGTCATTTACTTGGATTTTCAGAAGGCATTTGATCAGATGCCACACACAAGGTTGCTTAAGAAGATAAAATCCTATGGTGTTACAGGAAAGATACTGGTATGGATAGAGGGACTGGTGACAGGCAGGAGGCAGCGAGTGGGAATAAAAGGGGCCTTTTCTGTTTGGTTGTCAGTGACTAGTGGTGTTCTTCAGGGGTCAGTATTGGGACTGCTGTTTTTCACATTGTTTGTCAATAATTTGGATAATGGAATTGATGACTTTCTGGTAAATTTTGCATGTGATACGAAGATAGGTGGAGAGGTAGGTAGTACTGAGGAAGCAATGCGATTGCAACAGGACTTGGACAAATTGGAAGAATGCAAAAAAAGTGCCAGATGGAATACAAGGTGTGATAATGCATTTTGGTAAAAGGAACAATAGTGCAAACTATTATCTAAATGGGGAGCAGATGCAAACATCAGAGGTGTAGAAGGAATTAGGAGTCCTCGTGCAAGACTCCCAGAAGGTTAATTTACTGGTTGAGTCTGTGGTAAAGAAGGCAAATGCAATGTTGGCATTTATTTCAAAGGATATAGAATATAAAAGCAAAAAGATAATGTTGAGCCTTTACAAGACACTAGTTAGGCTGCGCTTGGAGAATTGTCAACAGGTTTGTGCCCCTCATATCAGAAAGGATGTGTTGTCATTGGCGAGAGTCCAGAGGAGGTTCATGAGAATGATTTAGGAATGAGGGAGTTAACATATGAGGGACGTGTGGCAGCTTTGGACCTGTACTCACTGGAATTGAGAAGAGTGCGGGGGGATTTCATTGAAACGTACCGAATGTCGAAAGGACTAGATCATCTGGATGTGGAGAGAGGACGTTTCCTATGGTGGGGGTATCCAGACCTAGAGGGCACAGCCTTAACACTGAGGGGTGACCTTTTACAACAGAGGTAAGGAGGAATTTTTCTAGCCAGAGATTAGTAAATCTATGAAATGCTCTGCCATAGACTGCGCTGAGGGCCAAGTCCATGAGTATATTTAAGGGGGAAATTGATAGTTTCCTGATCAGTCAGGGCATCAAAAGATATGTTGAGAAGGCAGGTATTGGGTTGAGTGGGATCTGGGATCAGCCATGATGAATTAGCAGAGCAGACTCGATGGGCTGAATGGCCTAATTCTGCTCCTATGTCTTGTGGTGTTATGGTCAAAGAGCCTTTACTACAACTGAGTGATCTTTTTTTCACAACATATTCATTGTTGGGGAAAGGGAATTATGATGCTATGAGGTTGGAAATTGGGAGAGTAAATTGGGAATGGATGTACTCAGGGAAAAGCTCAATGGAAATATACGGGATTTTAGGAACCTCTTGCGTGGGTTCTGGATAGGTTTGCTCCACTGGGACATGGAAGGTATGGTAGGGTGAAGGAATCATTGTTGACAAGAGATGTGGAACATCTGGTCAAGAAGAAGAAAAAAAGTTTATTTGTTGTTTAAGAAGCCAGGATCATAGTAGGGAATGATTTTTTTTACAACATATTCATTGACTTGTGAGAATAAAATCAGGTCTATGAGGTGTTATGTAGTTAAACCATTTTTCCCAGTATGGATCAAATTGTTCCAACTTATGATTAACAGATGTTGTTATCCCTACTTTGTACATAGTTTTCTTCTTCCGATTGTTCTTTCTTTCCTCTCCTTTCTATATGTGTATACCTCAGATAAATATTACGTAGAGATTTGTGACAAATATATGGTTTATATATAAATATGAAATTCATCTTAGGGAAATGTTTGTTTGATGATGAACTTCAATAAAAAATGAATTACAAAAAAAAGAAAGCAAGGATCAGGCAGCACCCTGGCAAGTTATAATGTGGGCAGGAAGCAGAAAAGAATTTAATATGCCAAGCATCCTAAATGTAGAGTCTGTGAAGAATACGGGGATAACTAGAGTGAGGGCAGGATCAATCAAGAACGGAAGAAGAAACATACCAGGAGTCAGAGGTTGGGGAGCCCTTAATGAATACTTTGCTTCAGTATTCACCAGTGAGCGGGACCTTGTCAAGTGTGATGACAGCATACAACAGTCTGAAGTTGTAGATGATTTTGACGTTAATAAAGAAGATGCGCTGGCACTCTTGAAAAGCATTAGGACAGATTTGTCCCTGGCACCGAATATGAAATACTACAGGAAGTGAGGGAAAGGGGTTTTCTGTGCCGTTGGCAATAACGTTTACATCCTCAGTGTTCATGGGAATAGCACCTGATGAATAGAGGGTGGCAAATGTCATTGTGTGGTTCAAGAAAGGGAATAGGGATTACAATGGTAATTCTAGGGATGGTCACATGGCTTTGTGAGCGACAGACCATGGCTCACAAGCCTGATTGATTCCTTTGAGGATGTGACAAAACACAGAATGGAAGTAGAGTAGTGGATGAGGTGTATCTAGATTCTTGTAAGGTGCTTGACAAGTTTGCACATGGCAGGCTCATTCAGAGAGTCAGAAGGCATGGAATTCACAGACACTGGGCTGTGTGGGTTCAGAATTGGTTTGCCTTAGAATGCAGAGATGGAGCATCTTCTGTCGAGAGGTTGGTGACCAATGGTGTTTTACAGAGATTATACTGGCTCCCTGTTGTTTGTGATTTTTATAAATGCCTCGGTTGAGGAAGTGGAATGGTGCATCAGGAAATTTGCAGATGGCATGAAGGTTGGTGATTTTGTGGATGGCGTAGGAGGTTGTCAGTGGTTATAACGGAATTTGTTAGACAGGGCATTTTGTCAATAAATTTGCAAATTTCCCCTGTTCTGTCAGGCAGAAAATACAAAATGACTGAAAGCACACACTAGGCTCACTCTCCTACGTTCCAGAGAAAATAATCCAAATTTATCCCACTTATTTATCCTTGCAGTTAACGCTCTCAAATCCAGGCAGCATCCTGGCATGAATCTGCACAACCATCTCCAGTGTTCACGCTGTTGCCCAATCACTATCCTGTAACCATCGCCAGTTTCCGGTCATTAAAAGAGTTTTTGTGTAGTTCAGAGAAGTTCTCAGAGGTCATATCATGGACACCATTGAGCCAGTTGTATTCCCTCTATATTCCCATTAATTTCCACCCCAGATTATACCACTTGACTGCACTCTGGAGTGGGCGGTGAACCGACCAACTCACAAACCTGGGATGTGAGAGGAAGCAGGAGTACGCAGGAAAACCCACAGGGTCTCAAGGAGAATGTACAAATTCCACAGATTCACGATTAACCCCTTGTCGCTGGGGCTGGGAGAGAGCCACTCTACTGGATTGCGTTGTGATATTTTCTCTCTCTCACCTGCCTATTTGGCTTCTCTTCTATGAGGATTGTGGAGGCTCGGTCAATGACAATAAATAAAGAGACAATCAAGGGTTCAAAGGTACAATTTAATGTCAGAGAAATGTATACAATATACATCCTGAAATGATTTTTCTTCACAACCATCCATGAAAACAGAGGAGTGTGCCAAAGAATGAACGACAGTTAAACGTTAGAAACACAAAGTCACCCCCAATTCCCCTCCCTCCCACACGTAAGTGGCAGAGAGCAACGATCCCCCCCCATCGGCAAAAAAAGCATTGGCACCCGTTACCAAGTACTCAAGTGTGAGAAAAGCAATAGCAAAGGCACAGACTTGCAGTTACCCCAAAGACTTCTCATTTCATCCAGTATTTGACATACCACAGGCTCTCCCTCTCTCCCTAATAAGGGAAAAGGAGGTGTCTCCTTTTTTCAAGTGACCGGGGAGACATAACAAACAGCTCGCTGGCTTACGATGTTAAACGTCCTTTCGAACTGTGTGCCTGAAGATCGCAAAAATCTCGGGTCCCAACTCCCCCTCCTATCGTGACAACGACTCTCGATCTGCCCATCTCCAGATCCCCAAGATCCTGGGCTTCCGAATCAAAGCCAGACTCTTAGGCCGAGCCTTTGGTATGCCAGACAACAATGGCTGATCGAGGAACCCTGAGACCGGGTCCCATTCCCACAAAGAATCGATACATTTTGAACAATCGGGGGTGGGGGTGGTGTCTCTCTGAAGAATTATAAGGCCGGAGGCAGATAAGCCACAATTATATTGAATGATCAGATAGGCTTGAGGGGATGGGGCTGGAAGAGAGAGTATGGCCTGGCAGGGAGAGAGAGTAAGGCCTGATGGAGAAGGTTTTTGCCTGGCTTTTGTTCTGGAGTGCTATATTGCTGTACATCTACCTGCAGGATGGTGGAGGGGTGCCACTTGAGTTGGTCTACCTGCCTTGAGAAGGATCTGTAGTGGGGAATATACGGAACTATATACGAGTTCAAAGATATACCTTCCCTGCTTTGTGTGTTTTTTGGTGATCTCTGTTGTATCTGGGTGTTTGGGAGTCCCCAGTCTGGATTAAATTAACAGGGAACAGTCTTAGTCTCAATGCTCTAATTGTATAGATCCAATCAGTATTTTTAAGGCCTAGTTTTTAATTTTGAACATTTGGGGAGGAGGTTTTATTTTTCGGCCTAGTTCTTGGGCTTCAGTTAGACCATTTGAGGAGCTGCTTTGTAATGTTTCAATCCATTTCTTCTCTGCTCTTTTTCTTTGAGGTTTGGCCAGTTCATGTTAGTTTGCAGGAACATTATCTACAAAGTCTGGATCCTATTGTGCTTGAAATGTCTACTCTAGTCTTCCCTTGCAATATTGATGAGGTGCCCCAAGCGTCTGACTCTTAGGCTGTTGTCTGTCTCCCCTGAGACCATCTGCATTACTCCAGTATGGGAGTCTCATTCCAAATTGCTGGTCATAAGTTCAGCTGCCAAAATCCTACATTTTGGAATTGTCTTGCAAAGGCTTTCCACCTCCCCACTTCTCTTCCAGATGCTGTAGCATATACCTAGCTTTGACGAAGACTTTGGTCTTCTGGCTGAAATAAAGACCCTATTGTCTTCACCTCCACCACTGTTGCTGGCAGCCCATTCCATGCACTCAGCACTCTCTGTGCAAAAACTTACCCCTGACATCTCCTCTGTACCTACTCCCAAGCACTTTGAACCTGTGCCCTCTTGTGGCAGCCATTTCAGCCCTGGGAAAAAGCCTCTGACTACGCACACGATCAATGCCTCTCATCACCTTATACACCTCTAACAGGTCACCTCTCATCCTCCGTCACTCCAAATCTGATCCACTGCTTCCTCAACATACAACCAACAAAAGCACCTTATTTGTTGGATGGGGCATTTTGTCAATAAATTCACAATTTTCCCCATTCTGTCAGGCAGAAAATACAAAAAGACTGTAACCACACACATGTGTGGAATGAACTCTTCAAGTATTGCATGGGGAGCCAGAAAGCATTGGGCTCCAAGGTTTTTAAAAGCATCTGAATTGGTTACTTGCTGTTTTAATGAGGGTCGTTAATCATTTAGCATTCCACATGCCTTTCTTTCTCTAGCAACTTGCTCTTCCTAATGCAGTCTCCTGGTGCTTTCTGTTTAAGCTTGTTAAGTTTATTTTGAAGGGCTTGGGGATTCCATGATACTTGTATTGTTTAAGTGGATGCCTGATTAGTGCTAATCGCGGGGTCCTAGTTTTGGGAATGTTACTTCCTGCAGTGTTGCTCGGTTGAGTTACCGATGTTCAGTTGGAATTATTATGAATAAACTCTTATTGCATTAACCCATAGGCCTCTATTTTACTAAGCTCCATGTCAGTATGCAGGAGTCTCTTAAAAGACCCTATCTTACCAGGCTCCACCACCATCGCCAGTGGCCCATTCCACGCACTCACCACTTTCTGCATAAAAAACTTACCCCTAACATCTCCTCTACACTTGCTTCCGAGCACCTTAAACCTGTGCCCTCTTGTGGCAGCCATTTCAGCCCTGGGAAAAAGCCTCTAACTATCTACACGATCAATGTCTCTCATCATCTTATACACCTCTATCAGGTCACCTCCGTCGCTCCAAGGAGAAAAGGCCGAGTTCACCCAACCTATTGTCATAAGGCATGCTCCCCAATCCAGGCAACATCCTTGTGAATCTCCTCTGCACATTTCCTATGGTTTCCACATCCTTCTTGTAGTGAAGCAGCCAGAATTGAGCACAGTACTCCAAGTGGGGTCTGACCATGGTCCTATATAGCTGTAACATTACCTCTCGGCTCCTAAACTCAACTCAATCCAACGATTGATGAAGGCCAATGCACGGTCTGCCTTCTCAACCACAGAGTCAACCTGCGCAGCAGCTTTGAGTGTCCTATGGACTCTGACCCCAAGATTCCACTGATTTTCCACACTGCCAAGAGTCTTACTATTAATACTATATTCTGCCATCATATTTGACCTACCAAAATGAATCACCTCACACTTACCTAGGTTGAAATCCATCTTCCACTTCTCAGCGCAGTTTTGCATCCTATCAATGTCCTGCTGTAACCTCTGACAGCCCTCCACACTATCCACAACACTCCCAATCTTTGTGTCATCAGCAAATTTACTAATCCATTCCTCCACTTCCTCATCCAGGTCATTTATAAAAAAACAGTGATCACCGACCTCCAGGCAGAGAATGACCTGTCTACAACCACTCTTTGCCTTCTGTGGGCAAGCCAGTTCTGGATCCACAAAGCGATGTCCCCTTGGATCCCATGCCTCCTCACTTTCTCAATAAGCCTTGCATGGGGTATCTTATCAAATGCCTTGCTGAAATCCATATACACTGCATAGAAACATAGAACATAGAAAATAGGTGCAGGAGTAGGCCATTCGGCCCTTTGAGCCTGCACTGCCATTTATTATGATCATTTGTTTCTGAATTAACTATGTCACTCTCCATCTACTGCTCTACCTTCATCAATGTGTTTCATCACAGAGTGTGGGAATAAAGGGATCCTATTCTGGCTGGCTGCCGGTTACCAGTGCAGTTCCTCAGGGTCAGTGTTGGGACTGCTGCTTTTTATAATGTATGTCAATGATTTGGACTATGGTATTAATGGATTTGTGGCTAAATTTGCTGATGATACAAGGAAAGGTGGAGGAGCGGGTAGTGTTGAGGAAACAGAGAGCCTGCAGAGAGACTTAGATAGTTTAGGGGAATGGGCGAAGAAGTGGCAAATGAAATACAATGTTGGAAAGTGTATAGTCATTCACTTTGGCGGAAGAAATAAATGGACAGGCTATTATTTACATGGGGAGAGAATACAAAATGCAGAGATGCAAAGGGACTTGGGAGTCCTTGTACAGGAATCCTAAAGGTTAACCTTTATGTTGAGTCGGTAGTGAAGAAGGTGAATGCAATGTTGGCATTCATTTTTAGATGTATAGTATATAAGAGCAGGGATGGGTTGTTGAGGCTCTATAAGGCGCTCGTGAGACCACACTTGGAGTTTCGTGTGCAGATTTGGTCTCCTTATTTTAGAAAGGATATACTGACGTTGGAGAGGGTTCAGAGAAGATTCATGAGAATGATTCCAGGAATAAAAGGGTTACTGTATGAGGAACATCTGGCAGCTCTTGGGATGTATTCCCTGGCGTTCAGGAGAATGAGGGGGTATCTCATCGAAACATTCCGAATGTTAAAAGGCCGGAAGACTTTAGATATGGCAAAGTTATTTCCCATGGTAGGGGAGTCTAGGGCAAAAGGACATGACCTCAGGATTGAAGGATGTCCATTTAGAACAGAGATGCGGAGAAATTACTTTTGTCAGAGGGTAGTAATTCTGTGGAATTTGTTGTCACAAGCAGCTGTGGAGGCCAAGTCATTGGGAATATTTACGGCAGATATAGACAAGTTCTTGATCAGCCAGGGCATCAAGGGGTATGCGGAGAAGGCAGGGGTGCGGGGATGACTAGAAGAATTGGATCAGCCATGATTGAATAGCGCAGCAGACTCGATGGGCCGAATGACCTACTTCTGCTCCTATATCTTACGGTCTTATGGTGCTCACTATCTGGGACGTGCCCTCTTCTCATCAGGGAGGAGGTCCAGGAGCACGAAGACGCGCACTCAATGCTTTAAGGACAGTTTCTCCGCCCTCACATTTCTGAACGGTCCGTGAACTCATGAATAGAAAATCGTTATTTTTCTTGTGCAATATTTATTTGTAACACAGTAATTTGTTGATCCTGCGCTGTACTGCGGCTACAAAACAGCAGGTTTCACCATTTATGTCAGTAACAATAACCTGACTCTGACAGAGGCGAGACACGAAAGCACCGGCAGACCTCAAAATCCCGGCCACAAGCTCATCCCGAGACAGGAGAGACCTGTTGCTTTACTGAGTGATCAATTAAGTGCTCTACGCATGCCTACTTGAAACGCTATTGAGCGGCGAGCGATCGACAAGCTTGTGGTTTGTGCGCATGCGTACTCGTCGCATTCCTGGTCTGCACCAATAATTAAATCTTTTCATGTGTTGGACAAAAACTATTAAAAACTAAAATGCATTACTTAAAGTGAAGCAACACAATATTAAAGCAAAAAGCATTACTTGTTAGGGAAAATATTACAGCAGTGCTCAGGCAGGACAGATTGGAGGGCTTGCCTACTGAGTCCTCATGGGTGGAGCTGAGAAACAGGAAAGGTACGGCCACATTAGTGGGATCGTATTACAGACCACCCAATAGTCAACGAGAATTTGAAGAGCAAATCTGCAGGGAAATAGCAAGCAACTGCAGGAAACATAAAGTTGTGGTGATAGGGGATTTTAATTTTCCATATATTGATTGGGACTCCCATACTGTTAAGGGTCTGGATGGTTTAGAGTTTGTAAAATGTGTTCAGGAAAGTTTTCTAAATCAATATATAGAGGGACCAATGAGAGGGGATGCAATATTGGATCTCCTGTTAGGAAACGAGTTAGGACAAGTGACGGAAGTCTGTGTCGGGGAGCATTTTGGTTCCAGTGATCATAACACCATTAGTTTCACCTTGATCATGGACAAGGATAGATCTGGTCCTCGGGTTGAGGTTCTTAACTGGAAGAAGGCCAAATTTGAAGAAATGAGAAAGGATCTAAAAAGCATAGATTGGGACAGGTTGTTCTCCGGCAAGGATGTGATTGGTAGGTGGGAAGCCTTCAAAGGAGAAATTTTGAGAGTGCAGAATTTGTATGTTCCTGTCAGGATTAAAGGCAAAGTGAATAGGAATAAGGAACCTTGGTTCTCAAGGGATATTGCAACTCTGATAAAGAAGAGGGAGTTGTATGACATGTATAGGAAGCAGGGAGTAAATAAGGTGCTTGAGGAGTATAAGAAGTGCAAGAAAATACTTAAGAAAGAAATCAGGAGCGCTAAAAAAAGACATGAGGTTGCCTTGGCAGTCAAAGTGAAGGATAATCCAAAGAGCTTTTACAGGTGTATTAAGAGCAAAAGGATTGTAAGGGATAAAATTGGTCCTCTTGAAGATCAGAGTGGTCGCCTATGTGCGGAACCAAAGGAAATGGGGGAGATCTTAAATAGGTTTTTTGCGTCTGTATTTACTAAGGAAACTGACATGAAGTCTATGGAATTAAGGGAAACAAGTAGTGAGATCATGGAAACTGTACAGATCGAAAAGGAGGAGGTCCTTGCTGTCGTGAGGAAAATTAAAGTGGGTAAATCCCCAGGACCTGACAGGGTGTTCCCTCGGACCTTGAAGGAGATTGGTGTTGAAATTGCAAGGGCCTGGCAGAAATATTTAAAATGTCGCTGTCTACGGGTGAAGTGCCGGACGATTGGAGAGTGGCTCATGTTGTTCCGTTGTTTAAAAAAGGATCGAAAAGTAATCCAGGAAATTATAGGCTGGTAAGATTAACGTTGGTAGTAGGTAAGTTATTGGAGGGAGTACTAAGAGACAGAATCTACAAGCATTTGGATAGACAGGGACTTATTAGGGAGAGTCAACATGGCTTTGTGCGTGGCAGGTCATGTTTGACCAATCTATTGGAGTTTTTCGAGGAGGTTACCAGGAAAGTGGATGAAGGGAAGGCAGTGGATATTGTCTACATGGACTTCAGTAAGGCCTTTGACAAGGTCCCGCATGGGAGGTTAGTTAGGAAAATTCAGTCGCTAGGTATACATGGAGAGGTGGTAAATTGGATTAGACATTGGCTCGATGGAAGAAGCCAAAGAGTGGTAGTAGAGAATTGCTTCTCCGAGTGGAGGCCTGTGACTAGTGGTGTGCCACAGGGATCAGTGCTGGGTCCATTGTTATTTGTCAGCTATATCAAAGATCTGGATGATAATGTGGTAAATTGGATCAGCAAGTTTGCTGATGATACAAAGATTGGAGGTGTAGTAGACAGCGAGGAAGGTTTTCATAGCCTGCAGAGGGACTTGAACCAGCTGGAAAAATGGGCTGAAAAATGGCAGATGGAGTTTAATGCAGACAAGTGTGAGGTATTGCATGTTGGAAGGACAAACCAAGGTAGAACATACAGGGTCAATGGTAAGGCACTGAGGAGTGCAGTGGAACAGAGGGATCTGAGAATACAGATATGAAATTCCCTAAAAGTGGCGTCACAGGTAGATAGGGTCATAAAGAGAGCTTTTGGTACATTGGCCTTTATTAATCGAAGCATTGAGTATAAGAGCTGGAATGTTATGATGAAGTTGTATAAGGCATTGGTGAGGCCGAATCTGGAGTATTGTGTTCAGTTTTGGTCACCAAGTTACAGGAAGGATATAAATAAGGTTGAAAGAGTGCAGAGAAGGTTTACAAGGTTGTTGCCAGGACTTGAGAAACTCAGTTACAGCGAAAGGTTAGGACTTTACTCCCTGGAGCATAGAAGAATGAGGGGAGATTTGATAGAGGTATATAAAATTATGATGGGTAGAGATAGAGTGAATGCAAGCAGGCTTTTTCCACTGAGGCAAGGGGAGAAAAAAACCAGAGGACATGGGTAAAGGGTGAGGGGGGAAAAGTTTAAAGGGAACATTAGGGGGGGCTTCTTCACACAGTGAGTGGTGGGAGTATGGAATGAGCTGCCAGACGAGGTGGTAAATGCGGGTTCTTTTTTAACATTTAAGAATAAATTGGACAGATACATGGATGGGAGGTGTATGGAGGGATATGGTCCGTGTGCAGGTCAGTGGGACTAGGCAGAAAATGGTTTGGCACAGCCAAGAAGGGCCAAAAGGCCTGTTTCTGTGCTGTAGTTTCAATGGTTCTATGGTTCTATCACAAAAATAAAGCTCCAAATATATCCCACAAGCAAATAAGTGAATATTCCACAAGAAAAACTTTAAATTGGTGATCTCCTGAAATCTAATAACTGAGGCATCGGTGCTGGGCGGAGAGTCCAGCTAGCGACTCAGTCTCGTAAAAACAGGCAAAACGCTATGGACAAGGCGTGAAAAATAACAGCAACATTTACAATTTTGGACCACACAGCCCATTGAAAGCTTCAATAGGATGTATGCTCTTTGCTGATTTCTCAGGAAAAGTTTCTTCAGGTATATCCAGCCCTGACCTCAAATCTATCAAATATATTGATGGCAGCAATGGATTTCATTTTTTTAAAAATGATGCCAGGTGCCTGTGTACTTTGGGTAGAGTTGGGAAAAAAACCCGATCCCCGAGAAGAATCAAGCAAATTCCTTTCACCTTGCTCATACAAGATCTCGTCAGGACTCGGTCATTTTTAATGTGGTAGGGATTTTGATCTCAGCAATGGTGAAAGTTTGACTGGTTAATGGACACGAAACAAGTAATTTAACCAGATGCCGTGAAAATCTCACACAGTTCTTGAAGGGGCAGCTGGGCTCAAATACCGCACTCAATAGGTACATTTTGACGTCAGAGAAATGTATACAATATACATCCTAAAAATCTATTTATTCATAAGCATCCATGAAAACAGAGGAGAGCCCCTAAAGAATGACTGTCAGTTAAAGGTTAGAACCCCAAAGCCCACTCCCCCACCCCCGCAGCCTCCCCATCCCTCTGCTGTTACAGGTGACGCACTGGCAGTTGATCAGCAGAGGCTTCTTTAATCCAGTCTGGGGGAATCTCCTGCTGTGATGGGGAAGGCATCAGGTTCGCTATTTCATGCCTGTTAATCACAGGCCTCATTCCTCCAGTGTCAGTTTGATATTTCTTTTGACTGGGATGTAGACTGCAAAGAGAATTTCCACGTCGGATAGAAGGGACAACACTTGACGTCCAGATGTCCCAGGTCAGGGAAGCAAGAATGAGTCAGAACCACCATGACGAGTTACAAACTGAACTCAGTACAGCACAGTATGGGCCTTTCTGCCTACAATATTGTGCCAATCTTTTAATGTACTCCATGATCAATCCAATCTTTTCCTCCTATATAACCCATAACCACATCCTGGGAAGTGTGTTCAAGGCACTGACTGCTCTTTGTGTAAAAAACATCTACTCCTGACATCTCCTCTAAACTTTCCTCCACTCATCTTATAAGAATGTCCTCTGATATTAGCAATTGCCTCTCTAGGTGAAATGCTCAGGCTGTCAACTAGATGTGTACCTCTCTCAATCTTAAACAACTCTATCAGCCTCCTTTGCCCCAAATGGAAAAAAATGACCTATCTCACCAGTCTTTCTTCATAAAACAGGTTATCTCATCCAGGCAACATCCTGGTAAAACTCATCTGCACCATCTCCAATAAACTGGACTGGTCAAAGAACATTGAGGCTGTCTACAAGAAGAGTCAGAGCCGTCTCTATTTCCTGAGGAGACTGCGGTCCTTTAACATCTGCCGGACAATGCTGAGGATGTTCTACGAGTCTGTGGTGGCCAGTGCGATCATGTTTGCTGCTGTGTGCTGGGGCAGCAGGCTGAGGGTAGCAGACACCAACAGAATCAACAAACTCTTTCGTAAGGCCAGTGATGTTGTGGGGATGGAACTGGACTCTCTCATAGTGGTGCCTGAAAAGAGGATGCTGTCTAAGTTGCATGCCACTTGGACAAGGTCTCCCATCCACTATATAATGTACTGTTTGGGCACAGGAGTACATTCAGCCAGAGACTCATTCCACCGAGATGCAACACAGAGCATCATAGGAAGTCATTCCTGCCTGTGGCCATCAAACTTTACAACTCCTCCCTTGGAGGGTCAGACACCCTGAACCAATAGGCTGGTCCTGGGCTTATTTCATAATTTACATATTACTATTTAACTGTTTCTGGTTCTATTACTATTTATTAGTTATGGTGCAACTGTAACGAAAACCAGTTTCCCCCGGGATCAATAAAGTATGACTATAACTATGACTAGATTCAAAAGACCTTGGACTAATCAGAAATCTGTACTGGAAACAAACTGCCGCTAGAAGAATAGACGGAGAAGTGAGTCAGTTTACCAAATTCAAGAATGTGTTTTCTCCCCTGATCTGTTTAATGTGTACAGTGAAACAATGTTACAAAAAATAAGAGATATCTGGGAGTCAAAGTTGGCGGTGAAAACATCAATAATTTTAGATATCTGGATGACAATTTTAATTGCAAGTATGGAGGAAGAACTACAAAACTTAATTGATATAGTTGTTGAAGAAAATGCAAAAATAGGTTTATCAATTGCAGAAAGACAATGTATGGTGATATCCAAAATGAAGGAGAATCCCATCTGCAGGCTGAGAATAAACAGGGAAGACATAAAACAAGTACAGAACTTTTGCTGCTTAGGAAGCTGGGTGACATCAGATGGCAGGTGCGACATGGACATCAAAATAAGAATAGGGATAGCAAAAGACTCCTTTACGAGAATGAAGAGTATACTGACCAACACTAAACTAGGCATGACAACCCGCCTCAGAGAACTGAAATGTTACGTTTATCCAGTTATGTTATATGGATCAGAATGTTGGACAATATCGAGTAACATGAGGAAACGAATTGAAGCAGCAGAGATGTGGTTTTTGAGGAGGATGAAAAGAGTATCATGGACGAAACGAATATCTAACGAGGATGTCATGAACAGAGCAAACACAAAAAGAGGAATAATGTACGAGATAATGAAAAGGCAACGTAACTCCATTGGACATGTGATTCGGAAAGTGGAGTTAGAATGCACGGTAAATATGGGAAAGATTGAAGGGAAGAAAGCAAGAGGAAGACAAAGACAAATGGTGATGGAGACAGCAGCCAGAGAACTGTAAATGAATACAAATGGATTGATCCACTTGACCCGAAACAGGAGTGTGTGGGCCATGGCAGACAAAGCTCAAACTGGGCACGGCACGTGTAGACGATGATGGCGGAGTCGATTTGCCGAGCGATGATCGGGCACGGTGCGCATGCGTACTGTCCGTGCCATCGATCTGTGCGCGATCGATTGATAGGCGTGTGGTTCCCGCGCAAGTTCAGCTCTCGCATCTCGGTCTGTTTTAATAATCACAGCGTTGAATGTAAACGAAAATAGTATTTATTCAAAAACTGACAAAATGCGAACAAGTGCAAGAAATGCAACAATAAAATATAAAATAGCTGCAACTTAATAAATGAATAGTCCATAAAAACGATAAAAATCTGCAGAATACCAAACAAGGCAGTCCCAGGGGGTGCGAGTAAAACGTTTAACTTTCCTGGTCCCCAGAAATAATTCCACCCATTTCGTGGCTAAATATTATTCAACCGACCAGTTTGGTTCTATTAAGACAAACAGGTTATTATTTATAAAAGTGGCTGGAAATGCCAGTTTCTGTTTCTTTGATGTGCTGCGCTGGATATGAAGACAGGACATCGGCTGGTGAAACTAGCTACGTGGGTATTCATTCCGATGCCCTGATTCACTGTATTTTTGAATTGTTTCTGCTCCAGAATGTTTCCTGGCTGGAAATGCCAGTTAACGTTGCTGTGAAATTCTGAGGCGACGGTGAAGCCAGGGCGCAGGATGCTGAAACCAGTGGTGCAGGGTTTCATGTGGATACGCGGGTTTATGTTGTTATGGATTCTTTCCTGCTGCAGAGCCTTGGCTACGGCGCAAATACGCAATTTCTTTAACCAGACATCTGATGTCGACTCCATTTCTGCAAGTCCCTCCCTCGCAGTGTGTCCTTTCATTCGTAAAGATACATCTTTCTCACTGACTTGTGAGGTTTCCGTCAAACTTTGGTTGCTTGCCTCTTCCTCACCATGGCCATCTGCTGTGTTGGTCTTTCTGCAGATTGCTCCAGAGAAGTTCTGGGCGACACGAATTCCACTCTGCACGAAATGCCAAACCAACCACACTGAAAACATTTTCTCAGCTCACGGCGCTCCGGAGAGATAACCACGTGTCTGAGTGCAGAAACGGGAGCGGTCGCCGCTATTTATTGGGTGGGAATCAGTGTCGTCACGTGACGAAGTGTCACATCAACAATGGTTACCATGGTGAAACCTGCAAAACAACAACTGAAGGACATTCCACCAATGGAGTGTTTGGGCAGACGTATTGTTCATGTCCAAACATGGCGTTACCATCGTTACAATAGCTCTATTTGACCACAATGCATGACGTAGGACATTTGTGTGAAAGTATTCCTTATCCTTTAGTTAATATTCGATCACGTGCAGCTGATGCAAAACAGTAATTGCTGATCATTTCAAAGTTATACAGAAAACCCCAAAGTGCATGGCCCATTGGACTGGTCAGTGTATAATACAATAAACATTTGTAACAGGCCACACAGATAGCATGTTATATTTGGCATCGGTGCATGTCATATGCGGTCTGTCAGGATGCTGGTCCTAGCACTCTGCGATATTGACTGAAACTCCATCTCCATACACAGTAAGGCTGCCTCAAACACTCGGTTCTTCAGTTAAAAGAGAGTAATGAAGGAGATTACAATTGGAAACACTATTAAACTGCAGTTCTGATCAAAATAATACAATTTCCAAATCTCACTGACTGTTAGTACTGAAATGTATCTCTTCCAGTTCCTCCCAGATGTCACTTTGCTCCCAGTCACACAGCGTTCCCTGTGTTTTCCTGTTTCCCATAAGGTTGTTCTGGAGTAATGTGTCCTAAATATCGCCGTGTCTTTCTCAGGATGACCCACTGAGTTTGTCTCTTCTGCTAGGATGCACAACATTTCTTTATGGCCCTTTATGATGGCCCATTCCACATTTTGGAATGGAGAGAAAAGACTTTTATCCTAGAAAAGAGGGGTAAATATGAATGTATGTTAGTAGATCGCCTTGAACCGGCCTCTGCTGTTACTTCACCCATGCAACATAGGACTCAAGCTGGGTGGATCATGTCTGAGCTCCAGACAAGCTCACAATGCTGGTTTTTGTGAATTCGGGGTGGGGGATGCTGGATAGGGTAATGTACTCGGTAGAAATGCTCATAATTCACAGATACCGACATTGAGTTGGGGTTCAGTTTAAAAGACGGGTCTGATGTGATGATGTAATTACGTAAAGCACTTTCACCATGATTTGTGTGCACTGTTTGGAGTACAATCAATGATTTTCTGCAGTGTCTCAGAAACATTAGACGTTTCTGGTGTTTCATTTGTGAAAGTGTACAACCCACTCAGTCTTTCTCAGGCTGACAACCCCCCATGTCTGTCTCAGTCTATCCTCAGGCACTTCCTTCAATGGAATTGCCACCTCTGAAGGTTTTTTATTGCCTGGTATCCATGTTCATTTACACCGTTTGAGAAGGGATTAATTGTTCTTGGTGGTGTAAAAGTTCAACCAGGTTGTTCTGTCCTATCTTCATTCAGAGCCTCACATTAGTCACCAGCTGCATTCATCTTGTCAACAGCTCCAGACAGATTTACAAGATGCCAGGTTGCCCCCAAAATCATCATGCCTGCAACTCAGCTGATGAATATCATTAATATTTGGTTTCCAATAGTCAGAAGTGATTTTGCTGTATCTAAGTTTAGAATATGGAGCTGTTACTGTTGTTTATTGAGTCAGTATCAAATTCCTCCTGTGAAGTTCCACATGAACAATGGTTACCCTGGTGAAACATAGAAAACCTACAGCACAATACAGGTCCTTCGGCCCACAAAGCTGTGCCGAACATCGCCTTACCCTAGAAATTACCTAGGGTTACCCATAGCCCTCTATTTTTCAAAGCACCATGTAGCTATCAAGGAACCTCTTAAAATACCCTATCATATCCATTTCCACCACTGCTGCCAGCAGCCCACTCCACGCACTCACCACTCTCTGCGTAAAAAACCTACCCCTAGCATCTCCTCTGTACCTATTTCCAAGCACCTTAAAACTATACACTCTTGCGCTGGCCTTGTCAGACCTGGGAAAAAGCCTCTGACTATCCACATGATCAATGCCCCTCATCATCTTATACATCTCTGACTGGTCACCTCTGATCCTCCATCGCTCCAAGGAGAAAAGGCCAAGTTCACGCAATCTATTTTCATAAGGCATGCTCCCCAATCCAGGCAATATCCTTGTAAATGTCCTCTGCACCCTTTCTATGGTTTCCACATCCTTCCTGTAGTGAGGTGACCAGAACTGACACAGTACTCTAAGTGGGGTCTAACCAGGGTTCTATATACCTGGAACATTATCTCGCTGCTCTTGAACTCAATCCCATGGTTGATGAAGGCCAATGCACCGTATGCCTTCTTAGTATTCACAACACCCCTAACCTTTGTGTCATCAGCAAATTTACTAACCCATCCCTGCACTTTTCTTATCCAGGTTATTTATAAAAATCACAAAGAGTTGGGGTCCCAGAACAGATCCCTGAGGCACACCACTGGTCACCAACCTCCATGCAGAATATGACCCTTCTACAACCACTCTTTGCCTTCTGTGGGCAAGCCAGTTCTGGATCCACAAAGCAATGTCCCCTTGGATCCCATCCCTCCTTACATTCTCAATAAGCCTGGCAAGGGGTACCTTATCAAATGACTTGCTGAAATCCATATGCACTACATCTACTGTTCTACCTTCATCAATGTGTATAGTCACATGCTCATAAAATTCAATCAGGCTCATAAGGCACGACCTGACTTTGACTAAGCCATGCTGACTATTCCTAATCATATTATGCCTCTTCAAATGTTCAGAAATCCTGCCTCTCAGGATCTTCTCCATCAACTTACCAACCACTGAAATGAGACTCATTGGTCTAAAATTTCCTGCGCCATCTCTGCCCACTTTCTGGAACAAGGGAACAAAATCTGCAACCCTCCAATCCTCTGGAACCTTTCCCGTCTGCATGGATGATGCGAAGATCATTGACAAAGGCTCAGCAACCTCCTCCCTCACTTCCCACAGAAGCCTGGGCTACATCTCATCTATTCCTGGAGACTTAGCCATCTTGTTGCTTTCCAAAAGCTCCAGCACATCATCTTTCTTACTGTCTATATGCTCAAGCTTTTCATTCTGCTGTAATTCATCCCTACAATTGCCAAGATCCTTTTCCATAGTGAATACTGAAGCAAACTATTCATTAAGTACCTCTGCTATCTCCTTCGGTTCCATACACACTTTTCCACTGTCACACTTCATTGGTCTTATTCTCTCACGTCTTATCCTCTTGGTCTTCTCACACTTGTAGAATACTTTGGAGTTTTCCTTAATTCTGCTCACAAAGGCCTTCTCATGGCCCCTTCTGGCTCTCCTAATTTCATTCTGAAGCTCCTTCTTGCTCGCCTCATAACTTTCTAGATCTCTAAAATTACCCAGTTTTTTGAACCTTTCGTGAGCTCTTCTTTTCTACTGGACTAGATTTTCAACAGCCTTTGTACACCACGATTCCTGTACCTTACCACCTTTTCCCAGTTTCATTGGAATGTACCTATGCAGAATGCCACGCAAATGTCCCCTGAACATTAGCCACTTTTCTGCCCTACATTTCCTGAGAACATATGTTCCCAATTTATGCTTCCAAGTTCCTGCCTGATAGCCTCATATTTCCCCTTACTTCAATTACAATCGTAAATGATTTCCTAACTTTTCTGTTCTTATCCCTCTCCAATGCTATGGTAAAGAAGATAGAATTTTGATCACTATCTCCAAAATGCTCTCCCACTGAGAGACCTGACACCTGACCATGCTCATTACCCAATACCAGATCAAGTACAGCCTCTCCTCTTGCAGGTTTATCTACATAGTGTGTCTGGAAACATGCCTGAACACACTTAACAAATTCCACCCCAAATAAACCCCTCGCTCTAGGGAGATGCCAAACAATATTTGGGAAATTAAAATCTTGCACCACAACAACCGTGTTATTATTACACTGTTCCAGACTCTGTCTCCCGATCTGCTCCTTGATTTCTCTGTTACTATTGGGTGGTCTATAAAAAACATCCCAGTAGAGTTATTGACCCCTTCCTGTATCTAAGTTCCACCCACAGAGACTCAGTAGATAACCCCCCCATGACTTCTTCCTTTTCTGCAGCCGTGACGCTATCTCTGATCAACAGTGCCACGCCCCCACCTCTGCTCCCCTCCCTGTCATTTCTGAAACATCGAAAGCCTGGCACTCTAAGTAGCCATTCCTGCCCCTGAGCCATCCAAGTCTCCGCAATGGCCACAACATCATAGCTCCAAGTACTGATCCACAATCTTATCTCATCCACTTTGTTCATGATGCTTCTTGAATTAAAATAGACACATCTCAAACCATCGGTTTGAGCGCATCCCTTCTCTATCACCTGCCTATCCTCCCTCTCACACTGCCAACAAGCGTTCTCTATTTACGAGCTCACCATCCCCTCCTCCCACTCTTCAGTTTGGTCCCACCCCCCAGCAATTCTAGTTTAAACTCTCCCCAATAGCCTTAGCAAACCGCCCTGCCAGGATATTGGTCCCCTTCTGATTAAAGTGCAACCCATCCTTTTGTACAGGTTATGTCTGTCCCAAAAGAGGTCCTAATGATCAAGAAATCTGAATCCCTGCCCCCTGCTCCAATCCCTCAGCCACGCATTTACCCTCCACCTCATTCTATTCCTATACTCACTGTCGTGTGGCACGGACAGTAATCCCGAGATTACTACCTTTGAGGTCCTGTTTCTCAGCCTCTTTCCTAACTCCTTGTAGCCTGTTTTCAGGACTTCTTCCCTTTTCCTACCGATGTCGTTGGTACCAATATGTACCATGACCTCTGGCTGTTCTCCTTCCCACTTCAGGATATCGTGGACGCGATCAGAAGCATCCAGGACACTGGCACCTGGGAGGCAAACTACCATCCGAGTTTCTTTCATGCATCCACTGAATCACCTGTCTGACCCCCTAACTATAGAGTCCTCTATCACTGCTGCCATCCTCTTCCTTTCCCTACCCTTCTGAGCCACAGGGCCAGACTCTGTGCCAGAGGTGTGACCACTGTTGCTTCCCCCAGGTAGGCTGCCTCCCCCAACAGTATTCAAACAGGAGTACTTATTGTTCAGGGGGACAGCCACAGGGGTACTCCCTAGTATCTGACTCTTGCCCTTCCCTCTCCTGTCTGTTACCCACTTCTCTGTCTCCCGAGGTACCTGCCTATAGCTCCTATCTATCTCCTCCTCACTCTCCCTGACCAGATGAAGGTCATCGAGCTGCATCTTCAGTTCTCTAAGGAGCTGCAGCTCGAGGCACCTGACGCAGATGTGGCCGTCCAGGAGGCTGGGAGTCTCCCAGACTTCCCACATCTGGCACTGAGGACCGAACACTGGCCTCACAGACGTACCTCCTGTTTTTACACGACACAAGTAACTTACCTCATCTCGACCTGTTATCGCCGAAGCCCCGTTGAACCGAAGCCCTCCTAATCTGGCTCCCTCTACGCCACCGCCCGCTCCTCCGACGTGTGAAACAAAAGCAGCACCACAACTGGATGGACGTTGGCCCAATGGAATGAGTAAAGGCAGATGCATTGTTCATGTCCCATCATGGAACTGCCATCATTACAGTGACCATATTGGAGCACCATGCTTCAATGTGGTCATCTTCCTTCTGTGCAGTTGATGCAAAAGAGCTCGAGAGTAACTGGGGAAAATAGAACAATATTTACAAGTTATATGTGGCACAGTTGTATGTAAATTTGTTTCATTTTCATGAGGGAATAGTCAATAAAGCTATAGAATAACAACCATAATAGAATCAATGGATGCCCACCAAACTTGGGAATTCAAACAGAGTGCACATGTCAACAAACTGTACATATACAAAAATAAAATAATAATAGTAATAAATAAATGAGCAATAAACATCAAGGACACAAGAAGAATAGTCCTTGAAAGTGAATCTATTGGCTGTGGGAACATTTCAAAGATAGGGCAAATGAATTTGAGTGACGTTATCCCCATTGATTTAAGAGCCTGATGGTTAAGGGGTGATATCTGTTCCTGAACTTGCTGGTGTGGGCCCTGAGGCTCCTGTTCCTTCTTCCTGAAGGCAGCAATGAGAAGACAGCATGCCCTGGGTTGTTGGAGTCTTTGATGATGGTTGCTGCTTTCTTGTGACAACATTTCAGGTAGATGTGCTCAATAGATTGGGCTGTATCTACTAATTATGTGGGAATTTTTGTTCATGGGTATTGGGATTTCCACACCAGGCTGTGATGCAGCCAGTGAAATTACTCTCCACTACACATCTATAGAAGTTTGTCAAAGTTTTAGATGTCATGCTGAATCTCCACAAACTCTTCAGGAAGTCATGGTGCTGCCGTGCTCATTTCATAATTGCACTTACGTGCTGGGCCCATGACACGTCCTCAGAAATAATAACCTCCAGGATTTTAAAGTTGCTGATCCTTTCCACATCTGATCCTGCAACGAGAGAGGGCTTAGGGACCTCTGATTTCTTTCTCTTGAGGTCAGTATTCAGCTCCTTGATTTCGTTGACATAGAGTGAGAGGTTGTTATGTTGCACCACCCAGCCAGATTTCCGTACTCCCTCTGTATGCTGATTTGTCACCACCTTTGGTTTGGTCAACAACAGTGTGTGTCATCTGCAGACTTGAATATGGTATTGGAGCTGTGCTCAGTCACACAGTCATAAGTATAAAGTGAGTAGAGCAGGGGGCTGAGCACACAGCCTTGTTGTGCACGTGCTGATGGAGATCGTGGAGGAGATGTTGTTGCCGATATGAACTGACTGGACTCTGCAGGTAAGGAATTTGAGGATCCATTTGCACAAGGACATATGGATGGCCACGGTCTAGGAGCTGATTGATTAAATTGGAGGGGATGATGGTTTTGAATGCTGGGCTGTACTCGATAGAGGGCATCTAGAAGTAGGCATTGTAATGTCCAGATGTTCCGGGTTTGAGTGATGGGTCAATGAGATGGCATCTGCTGTGGATCTCTTCCTCTGGTGGACAAATTGGAGTGGATCCATGTTGCTTCTGAGCTAGGAGTTGATATGTTTCATCACCAAACTCTCAAAACTGTGTGTTGCTGTGGATAGAAGTGTTGATGGGCAATAGTCACAAAGGCAGATCACAACGCTCTTCTTGGGCACCAGTATAACTGAAGCCTGCTTGGCGCAGGTGAATACTGCACACTGGGGAAGCGAGAGGTTAAAAATTTCAGTGCGTACTCCGGTCAGTTCATCAGCAGTGGCCATTAGTACTTGGGCATGTACTCAAGCTGGGCCACGTGCTTTTCGTGTGTTCGGCCTACAAGTGTCACTCCACTCTTTAAGAAGAGAGGAAGGGAAAAGAAAGGAAAGTAGATGCCAGTAAGCCTAATCTCAGTGGACAGGAAAGTGTTCGAGCTTATTATTAAGGATAAGGTTTCTTGGAGACTAATGATAAAATAGGTCAAATTCAGCATCGTTTCTGTAAAGGGAAATCATGCCTGACAAATCTGTTAGAGTTCTTCGAGGAAGTAACAAGCAGGGTGGACAAAGGAGAGTGTATCAGAGTGGTGTCATTTACTTGGATTTTCAGAAGGCATTTGATCAGATGCCACACACAAGGTTGCTTAAGAAGGTAAAATCCTATGGTGTTACAGGAAAGATACTGGTATGAAAAGAGGGATTGGTGACAGGCAGGAGGCAGCGAGTGGGAATAAAAGGGGCCTTTTCTGTTTGGTTGTCAGTGACTAGTGGTGTTCCTCAGGGGTCAGTACTGGGACTGCTAATTTTCACATTGTTTGTCAATAATTTGGATAATGGAATTGATGGCTTTCTGGTAAATTTTGCATGTGATACGAAGATAGGTGGAGAGGTAGGTCGTACTGAGGAAGCAATGTGATTGCCCCAGGACTTGGACAAATTGGAAGAATGCGAAAAAAGTGCCAGATGGAATACAATGTGTGATAATGCATTTTGGTAAAAGGAACAATAGTGCAAACTATTATCTAAATGGGGAGCAGATGCAAACATCAGAGGTGTAGAGGGAATTAGGAGTCCTCGTGCAAGACTCCCAGAAGGTTAATTTACTGGTTGAGACTGTGGTAAAGAAGGCTAATGCAATGTTGGCATTTATTTCAAGGGAAATAGAATATAAAAGCAAGGAGTTAATGTTGAGCCTTTATAAGACATTAGTTCAGCTGCACTTGGAGAATTGTCAACAGGTTTGGGCCCCTTATATCAGAAAGGATGTGTTGTCATTGGCGAGAGTCCAGAGGAGGTTCATGAGGATGATTTAGGAATGAGGGGTTTAACATATGGGGGACGTTTGGCAGCTTTGGACCTGTACTCACTGGAATTGAGAAGAGTGCAGGAGGATCTCATTGAAACGCACCAAATGTTGAAAGGACTAGATCATCTGGATATAGAGAGAGGATGTTTCCTATGGTGGGGGTATCCAGAACGAGAGGGCAGAGCCTCAAAATTGAGGGGTGACCTTTTACAACAGAGGTAAGGAGGAATTTTTCTAGCTAGAGATTGGTAAATCTGTGGAATGCTCTGCCATAGCCTGTGGTGGGGTTCAGGACCATGAGTATATTTAAGGTGGAAGTTGATAGTTTCCTGATCAGTCAGGGCATCAAACGATATGTTGAGAAGGCAGGTGTTGGGTTGAGTGGGATCTGGGATCAGCCATGATGGATTGGCAGAGCAGACTCGATGGGCCTAATTCTGCTCCTGTGTCTTGTGGTGTTATGGTCAAAGGGCCTTTACTACAACTGTAAATGTTAGTTCTACGTTCATTTTTGGGGAAAGGGAATTATGATGCTATGAGGCCGGAAATTGGGAATGGATGTAATCAGGGAAAAGCACAATGGAAATGTACGGGATATTTAGGAACCACTTGCATGGGTTCTGGATAGTTTTGTTCCATTGGGACATGGAAAGTATGGTTGGATGAAATATCATGGTTGACAAGAGCTGTGGAACATCTAGGCAAGAAGAAGAAGAAAAAAAAGTTGATTTGTTGTTTAAGAAGGAAGGATTATAGTAGGGAGTGATATTTTTACAACATATTCATTGACTTGTGAGAATAAAATCAGGCCTATGAGGTGTTATGTAGTTAAACCATTTTTCCCTATGAGGTGTTATGTAGGTAAACCAGTATGAATCAAATTGTTCCGACTTATGATTAACAGATGTTGTTGTCCTGACGTTGTATATAGTTTTCTTCTTTTGATTGTTCTTTCTTTCCTCTCCTCTCTATAAGTGTATACCTCAGATAAATATTATGTAGAGATTTGTGACAAATATGTGATATATATATAAAACATGAAATACATCTTATGGAAATGTTTGTTTGATGATGAACTTCAATAAAAAATAAATTACAAAACAAAAGAAAGCAAGGATCAGACAGCACCCTGGCAAGTTATAATCTGGGCAGGAAGCAGAAAAGAATTTAATATGCCAAGCATCCTAAATGTAGAGTCTGTGAAGAATACGAGGATGAGTAGAGTGAGGGCAGGATCATTCAAGAACGGAAGAAGAAACATACCAGGAGTCAGAGAGGTAGGGAGGCCCTTAATGAATACTTTGCTTCAGTATTCACCAGTGAACGGGACCTTGTCAAGTGTGATGACAGCATACAACAGTCTGAAGTTGTAGATTATTTTGACATCTAGAAAGAAGATGCGCTGGCACTCTTGAAAAGCATTAGGACAGGTTCGTCCCTGGCACCCAATATGAAATACTACAGGAAGTGAGGGAAAGGAGTTTTCTGTGCCATTGGCAATAATGTTTACATCCTCAGTGTTCATGGGAATAGTACCTGATGAATAGAGGGTGGCAAATTTTATTCCTTGGTTCAAGAAAGGGAATAGGGATTACAATGGTAATTCTAGGGATGGCCACATGGCTTTGTGAGCGACAGACCATGGCTCACAAGCCTGATTGATTCCTTTGAGGATGTGACAAAGCACAGAATGGAAGTAGAGTAGTGGATGAGGTGTATCTAGATTCTTGTAAGGTGCTTGACAAGTTTGCACATGGCAGGCTCATTCAGAGAGTCAGAAGGCATGGAATTCACAGACACTGGGCTGTGTGGGTTCAGAATTGGTTTGCCTTAGAATGCAGAGATGGAGCATTTTCTGTCGAGAGCTTGGTGACCAATGGTGTTCTACAGAGATTATACTGGCTCCCTGTTGTTTGTGATTTTTATAAATGCCTCGGTTGAGGAAGTGGAATGGCGCATCAGGAAATTTGCAGATGGGATGAAGATTGGTGATGCTGTGGATGGCTAGGAGGTTGTCAGTGGTTATAACGGAACAATAGTATGATGCAGAGCTGGGCTGAGAAGTGGTAGATGGAGTTCAACACGGAGATGTGTGAAGTGATTCAGTTTAGCAGATTGAATTTGAAGGGAGAATACTGGGTTAATGGAAGAATTTGTAGCAGTGCAGATGAACAGAGGAATCTCTGGTTCCATATTCATTGATCCCTCAAAGTTGCTGCACAAGTTGACCGGGCTTTCAAGAAGGTGTATGATGTGTTGGCCTCATTATTTGTGTGATAGAGTTCAACTGCGAGATAATGCCACAGCTCTATAAAACCTTGGTTGTATCATACTTGGAATAACATGCAGTTGAAGTCTCCTCATTCTAGGAAGGATGTGGATGCTTTAGAGAGGGTGCAGAGGATATTTAGCCAGATGCTGAGATGCTGCCTGGATTGGAGAGCATGTCTTCTGCGGAGAGGTTGAGCAAGCTGGGGCTTTTCTCTCTGGATCAAAGGAGGATGAGAGGTACTTCATAGAGGCATACGAGATGATAAGTGGCATGGATCGAGTAGACGGCCAGAGGCATTTTCCCAGGGTGGAAATGACTATTACGAGAGGGCTTAATTATACGATGATCAGAGGAAAGTATGTTGGGGGGTATGTTTTTCTTCACACAGAGAGTGCTGGGTGTATGGAAGACTCCACCTGGGTTGTGGCAGAGGCAGATACAAAGGCTCTGAGACAAGTACATAGATGATCGGAAAATGAGGAGAAATGTGGGAGTCAAGGGTTAGAATGATAGGTTAAAAGGTCGACAGAACATCATGGACCAAAGGGCCTACACTGCTGTAATGTTCTGGATTCAATGCTCAAGTCATAGAGAAGTTAGAAAGCAGTGGATATTTCTGATTGAGGTATTTTGAGGTTGAGATCGGAGCTACTGGACAGCTACTGTGTGAGAAAGTGGCTGAAAGGTTCACCACATTGGTCCTGCAAACTGTACACACACAGCTGTCCTGAAAATACACATAATATCATGAATCAGTTATTTAAGTTTTTCAAAAATTACATTGAATTTGCGAGGTAACCCATTTTGCAAGTTGTGATTTGGGAAGGTTTGGAGGTGATCTTCTCTTCCTAAATTGTCCCATTCCACGATCTCTGACCTGATTTCCCAGGTCCCACATCTCAGGCACCTTCTGTTCTACAGATGAAAGCCCCATAACAAAATGCAACACTTGCCCAGGCATCCAGTCTTATAGATCTGTTCAATATTGTGCTACTCATGTTGCACTCTCCCCACATCCCTCCCTCCCCATTTCATTTCAATTCCTCAGGCTTTTCACCATACTACAGGACTTCCTCTCATCTCACCATCTCCTCATCCAGAGGATATCCATTCTCCCACCCCTCTAACCACAGACCCTTTTCCCTCACAGGTTACAACACAGAATCTCTGACACTCCCTCCATTCATTGATGACCCTCGCAGTGGAGTTGACAGTAGTGGAGTATGGGCAATATTTAATGACCAGATATTCAGGTACTTGATATGGAGTACAGGCTCTGTACTGTTACACTCACTCAGACTATTAAGATGTATTGCTATTTCTACTGAGCAAACACATTGCTATTTACTTCAAGTCTTTATGTAGCTCATCTGTGTTGACTACATGCACATGGTAAGGCAGATGACCAACCTGCAGTTACTGTAGCCTTCGTGTTCTGTTTGATGAGTATTATAACACGAACGGGTCAGTAGCAGGCAAACCGAACCAGCGTCTTGCTGCATACTCGCAGACCGGCCTTGTTGCAGACAGCCCAGACCAGTCTGTGTCATGGTCCGGTCCGTGAAATCCGTATTCCGGTTCACGGTCTGGTCCATTGACCCTTGCTCCAGGTTTTCCTATCTACCCTGTTTCTGTCCTTGTTGAGCCAATTGAGGCAGCTGATGCTCGTTGGGGCTGGCTGCATAAATACCTTCAGAGAGCCAGGCGTGGCTGTGGGATTGTTCTTGTCCTTACTCCTTGTATCCCTTCCCCTGCCTTCTGTTTCCTCGCCTGAAGCCCTGCCTTGTCTTGCCGGTAACTCTTGCCTCGCCAGAAGTTCTCGTCTTGCCTTGTCTTGTCCTGGAGCCACCCTGTACCTAGCTCCCTTCCTGTCCCTTGTCTCCGCCCAGGTAAGCCAGGCCGTCTTTGCCATTACCTGGGGTTGGTTCTGTCCCTTCCTGTCCCTTGCCTCTGTCGGGTGGTGATCCGCGCCCTGCCCAGGTGATCTGCGCCCTGCCCAGGAGGAGCCAAGCCTTGTCTCAAGTCTCAAGTCTCCTGCCTCCAGCCTCGCCTCGCCTCAAGTCTCCTGCCTCCAGCCTCCAGCCTCCAGCCAAGCCTCGCCTCATCTCTTGCCTAGCCTCGAGCCTGAAGACTCCAGACTCTAGCCTCTAGCCTCTTGCCAAGCCAAGTCTCTAGCCTCTAGCCCCTAGCCTCTTGTCAAACCAAGCCAAGTCTCTAGCCTCTAGCTTCAAGCCTGAAGAGTCCAGCCTCCTGCCTCCTGCCAAGCCTTGCTTCTAATCTCTAGCCTCAAGCCTGAAGACTCCAGCCTCATCCTGCCTGCCTGCCAAGCCTAGTCCTTGCCTAGTTCTGGGGTCCGAGCAGGAGTAGGCCATCTGGCCTGTCAAGCCTGCTCCGCCATTCAATAAGATCATGGCTGATCTGACCATGGACTCATCTCTACCTACCTGCCTTTTCTCCATAACCTTAATTCCCCTACTATACAAAAATCTATCCAACCTTGTATTAAATATATTCACTGAGGTAGTCTTCACTGTTTCATTGGGCAGAGAGTTCCACAGATTCATCACTCTGTGTAGAGGAGAGGAGAAGATGGTGGCGTGACGCAGCGCGCGCGGCCGTTCTGAAATTATATTGTATTTATAAGTAAGTACCGTGCATAATCCTGATTTGATGGAGACAGACGTGAGAAACACGGAGGAACATTTGGAGAAACTTCTGAAATGCCTGCTTTGCTGCCGCTGTTACTGTGCAATTGAGAATCACCGAAGAGGAAGGCCCCAGATCCTCGGCTTTGCCTATTGCCTGTTTCCGAGGCCGGGTTCGAAGCGCTCGACAGAGATGGTGCTCAGTGCTTGGTGTTGGAGGGCTGGTTGGAAACTTGAAGTTTTCGGACGGACTCAAGAGTCGGCTGTGATTGAGTGCTTCCAGGGTGCTGCATCGGCAAGTTTGCAGTGCTGGAAGCTCATGGCAGGGAGAGTTTTTCTTCCTTCTACCGTCTGTGTGAGATGATGGGACTTTCAAGAGACTTTGAGACTTTTTTTTACTGTGCCCATCATCTGTTCTTTATCAAATTACGGTATTGCTTTGCACTGTTGTAACTATATGTTATAATTATGTGGTTTTGTCAGTTTTTCAGTCTTGGTTTGTCTTGTTTTCTGTGATATCGTTCTGGGGGAACATTGTATCATATCTTAATGCATGCATTACTAAATGACAATAAAAGAGGACTGCATGTCCTCATAATCGAATAATCTAATAATCTTTGGGAAATGCAGTTCCTCCTCATCTCCATCCTAAATGCTTGGATACATACATGGAATTATGATGTAGTGGCCATTCCAGCGACTTGGCTGGCACCAGTGCAGGAATGGATTCTCAATATTCCTGGATTTCAGTGCTTTAAAAGGGATAGAGAGGGTGGAAAAAGGGGAGGAGGGGTGGCATTACTGGTCAGGGATACTATTAAAGCTACAGAAAGGGTGGGTAATGTAGCAGGATCCTCTTTTGAGTCAGTATGGGTGGAAGTCAGGAACAGGAAGGGAACAGTTTCTCTATTGGGGGTATTCTATAGGCCCCCTGGTAGCAGCAGAGATACAGAGAAGCAGATTGGGAGGCAGATTTTGGAAAGGTGCGAAAATAACAGGGTTGTTATCATGGGTGACTTTAACTTCCCTAATATTGATTGGCACCTGATTAGTTCCAAGGGTTTAGATGGGGCAGAATTTGTTAAGTGTGTCCAGGACGGATTCCTGTCACAGTATGTTGACAAGACGACTGGGAGGAATGCCATACTAGATCTTGTACTAGGTAATGAACCGGGTCAGGTCACAGATCTCTCAGTGGGTGAGCATCTGGGGGACAGTGACCACCACTCCCTGGCTTTTAGCATTATCATGGAAAAGGATAGGATCAGAGAGGAAAGGAAAATTTTTAATTGGGGAAGGGCAAATTATGATACTATAAGGCTAGAATTTGCGGGTGTGAATTGGGATGATGTTTTTGCAGGGAAATCTACTATGGACATGTGGTCGATGTTTAAAGATCTCTTGCAGGATGTTGGGGATAAATTTGTCCCAGTGAGGAAGATAAAGATTGGTAGGGTGAAGAAACCATGGGTGACAAGTGAGGTGGAAAATCTAGTCAGTTGGAAGAAGGCAGCATACATGAGGTTCAGGAAGCAAGGATCAGATGGGTCTATTGAGGAATATAGGGAAGCAAGAAAGGAGCTTAAGAAGGGGCTGAGAAGAGCAAGAAGGGGGCATGAGAAGGCCTTGATGAGTAAGGTAAAGGAAAACCGCAAGGCATTCTTCAATTATGTGAAGCAAAAAAAGATGACAGGAGTGAAGGTAGGACTGATTAGAGATAAAGGTGGGAAGAAGTGCCTGGAGGCTGTGGAAGTGAGCGAGGTCCTCAATGAATACTTCCCTTTGGTATTCACCAATGAAAGGGTACTTGATGATGGTGAGGACAATATGAGTGAGGTTGATGTTCTGGAGCATGTTGATATTAAGGGAGAGGAGGTGTTGGAGTTGTTAAAATACATTAAGACGGATAAGTCCCCGGGGCCTGACGGAATATTCCCCAGACTGCTCCATGAGGTGAGGGAAGAGATTGCTGAGCCTTTGGCTAGGATCTTTATGTCCTCGTTGTCCACGGGAATGGTACCGGAGGATTAGAGGGAGGCGAATGTTGTCCCCTTGTGCAAAAAAGGTAGAAGGGATAGTCCGGGTAATTATAGACCACTGAGCCTTACGTCTGTGGTGGGAAAGCTGTTGGAAAAGATTCTTAGAGATAGGGTCTCTGGGCATTTAGAGAATCATGGTCTGATCAGGGACAGTCAGCCTGGCTTTGTGAAGGGCAGGTTATGCCTAACAAGCCTGATAGAGTTCTTTGAGGAGTTGACCAGGCATATAGATGAGGGTAGTGCAGTGGATGTGATCTATATGGATTTTAATAAGGCATTTGGCAAGGTTCCACATGGTAGGCTTATTCAGAAAGTCAGAAGGCATGGGATCCAGGGAAGTTTGGCCAGGTGGATTCAGAATTGGCTTGCCTGCAGAAGGCAGGGGGTCATGGTGGAGGGAATACATTCAAATTGGAGGGTTGTGTTAGTGGTGTCCCACAAGGATCTGTTCTGGGACCTCTACTTTTCGTGATTTTTGTTAACAACCTGGATGTGGGGGTAGAAGGGTGGGTTGGCAAGTTTGCAGACGACACAAAGGTTGGTGGTGTTGTAGATAGTGTAGAGGATTGTCAAAGATTGCAGAGAGACATTGATAGGGTGCCGAAGTTGGCTGAGAAGTGGCAGATGGTGTGTACCGGAGGAGTGTGAGCTGGTACACTTTGAAAGGACAGGCTCCAAGGCAGAGTACAAAGTAAATGGCAGGATACTTGGTAGTGTGGAGGAGCAGAGAGATCTGGGGGTACGTGTCCACAGATCCCTGAAAGTTGCCTCATAGGTGGATAGGGTCGTTAAGAAAGCTTATAGGGTGTTAGCTTTCATAAGTTGAGGGATAGAGTTTAAAAGTCGCGATGTAACGATGCAGCTCTATAAAACTCTGGTTAGGCCACACTTGGAGTACTGTGTCCATTTCTGGTTGCCTCACAATAGGAAGGATGTGGAAACATTGGAAAGGGTACAGAGGAGATTTACCAGGATGCTGCCTGGTTTAGAGAGTATGCATTATGATCAGAGATTAAGGGAGGTAGGACTTTACTCTTTGGAGAGAAGGAGGATGAGAGGAGACATGATAGAGGTGTACAAGATAAAAAGAGGAATAAATAGAGTGGATAGCCAGTGCCTCTTCCCCAGGGCACCACTGCTCAGTACAAGAGGACATGGCTTTAAGGTAAGGGGTGGGAAGTTCAAGGGGGATATTACAGGAAGGTTTTTTACTCAGAGAGTGGTTGGTGCGTGGAATGCACTGCCTGAGTCAGTGGTGGAGGCAGATACACTACTGAAGTTTAAGAGACTACTAGACAGGTATATGGAGGAATTTAAGGTGGGGGCTTATCTGGGAGGCAGGGTTTGAGGGTCGGCACAACTTTGTGGGCTGAAGGGCCTGTACTGTGCTGTACTATTCTATATTCTATGTTCTAAATCTACTCTTCTTAATCTTGAGGCCATGTCCCTTCGTTCTAGTCTCACCTACCAGTGGAAACAACTTTTTTGCCTCTTTCTTATCCATCCTCTCCATAATGTTATATGTTTCTATAAGATCTCCTCTCATCCTTCTGAATTCCAGTGTGTACAGTCCCAGCAACTCAATCTCTCCTCATGATTTAGCCCCCTTATCTCTGGAATCAACCTGGTGAACCTCCTTTGCACTGCTTCCAAAGCCAGTATATCCTTCCTCAAGTAAGGAGGCCGGAGCTGCACGCAGTACTCCAGGTGCGACCTCACCAGTACCCTGTATAGTTGCAGCCTAACCTCCCTGCTCTTAAATTCAATCCCTCTCGCAATGGAGGCAAACATTCCATTTGCCTTCTTGATAGCCTGCACCTGCAAACCAACCATTTGTGATTCATGCACAAGCACTCCCAAGTCCTTTTACACAACAGCATGCTGCAATCTTTTACCATTTGAATAATAATCTGATATTCCATTTTCCTTCCAAAGTGGATGATCTCACATTTACCAACATTGTACTCCATCTGCCAGACCCTTGCCCACTCACTTAACCTATCCATATCTCTCTGCAGACTCTCCGCATCCTCTGCACAATTTGCTTTTCCACTGAATTTTGTGTCATCAGCAAACTCAGATACACTACACTCAGTCCATCTCCTCTTCCAGATCGTTAATGTATATTGTGCACAGTTGCAGGACCTGCACCAAATAAATGAAACAACATTCCTCCAGACCAAAGTGCACAACATGTAACTCACACACAGAACACATAAAGTAATATTATCACAAGCTCATTAAAAAATAATAGGGTGCACATATGATACAAGATAAAAATTGAACAATGTAACAGTACTACTGGCCCTTCATACTTGATGGGATGTGGGTGGTGACAGGGAGTTCATTAGTCTTATGGCCTGGGACAAGTTGTATCAAATCCTAACGTTCTTGTCCTAATGCTATGGTACCTCCTGCCTGATGGTAGGGGTTGTTGACAAATGAATTACTGAAATTGAAAGCCCAAGTCAAAGTAACTTTATTATTGAAGTCTGCATATATCACTATACAACACTGAGATGCATTTACAGGAATATAAAGAAATGCAATCGATTTAAGGAAAGCTACGCTTAATTAAAGACTGACAACCAACCAGTGTGATTTGTGCAAATAATGATAAATGATAGATTTTGAGAACGTGAGTTGTAGAGTCTTTGAAAGTGAGTCTGTAGGTTGTGGGATCAGTTCGGTGTTGAGGTGAATGAAGTTATTCACGTTGGTATAGAAGCCTGATGGTTGACTGGTAATAACTGTTCCCGAACCTGGTGTTGTGGGAATTGAGACTCCTGTACCTTCTTCCTGATGTCAGCAGCAAGAAGAGAACATGACTTGGATGGTGGGGTCTGTGAAGAATGGTCTGTGAAAGATGGTGGGATTATGAAGGACCCCATGCACTCCTCATGCAAACTCTTCTCCCTCCTGCCATCTGGCAAAAGGCACTGAAGTATTTAGGCTCTCATGACCAGACTATGTAACAGTTTCTTCCCCGAAGTCATCAGACTCCTCAATACCCAGAGCCTGGACTGACACCAACCTACTGCCCTCTACTGTGCCTATTGTCTTGTTTATTACTTATTGTAATGCCTGCACTGTTTTGTGCATTTTATGCAGTCCTGGGTAGGTCTGTAGTCTAGTGTAGTTTTTGTGTTGTTTTACATAGTTCAGTGTAGTTTTTGTATTGTTTCATGTAGCACCATGGTCCTGAAAATGTTGTCTGGTTTTTACTGTGTCCTGTACCAGCAGTTATGGTTGAAATGACAATAAAAAGTGACTTGACCTGACTTGACGTGACTGTGATGACGGATACTGCTTTGTTGTGTCAACACTTTGTGTGGAAGTTCTCAATGGTGGAGATGGCTTTGCTTGTGATGGATTGGGCTCTATCCACTGCTTTCTGTAGACATTGTCATTGCTGGGAACTGGATGGTAAGATAATTGGGAGAAATGTACATAATTCAAATCACTGGCACTCAGTTGGGGTTTCACTTTAAGAGGCTGGTCTGACGTGACGTCATAATTATATAAAGTTTTTACTGTGCTTTGATTTCAGTGTTTGGAAAAGAATAAATGAGTTGATGTGCATGTCTTGAACATAAATGCCTCTGCCATTTTTATCAGCAAAAATCTACACTTCCAGTAACTGACACTGGGGGGCAGTGTACAGCCGTCGATTCACCTACTGACCCACATTTCTGTAGGAAGAAAGCATCTGTGTACATACATCTATTGATGCTTCTGGACACATCTTCAGTGACGTTCCTGGAATCATTGGGTGTTTTGGGTCTTTCAACATCATACAACCTCCTCCAGGTGACCCAGCCGGGTCTGATCAGACCCCAGCTTGTGTCCAGATGGCTAGCTACTTATGACTCCACGGCTCCCCTCTTTTGAGCCACAGCTATCTTGAGGCCCTCTCTGCCGCATCAGTGGTACTGCGGATGGCTCTCCTCTTCCTCTCTCCCTCGATGCCCCAAATGCTGAAGGCTCTAACTGAAGAACGGACTATGAATCCCCTACAACCAGCCTCCACTGGGAGACACCTCGCTCTCCATCCAGCCTGCTGACAGTTGCTGACCAGTCCTGTGTACTTGGAGAGCTTCCTTTCAAAGGCCTCTTCCAAGCTATCTTCCCATGGGACTGTCAGCTCCAGCAGCACCACTTGCTTAGTAGACTCAGACACTAGGACAATGTCTGGTCGCAGGGTGGTCGCTGCGATATTGTTGGGGAACTTCAGCTGCCCTTCGAGGTCCACCAACAGCTGCCAGTCCCTTGCAGAGGTCAGAATGCCTGCAGATGTTCTTTTGGCGGGTATTGGCTGCTCCCCAACTCTGACAAAGGCAATGGTCTTCTTGGAGGGTCGGGACCGCTTCGCGCACTCAACTCCTGCGCTGACGGCTTCAGCGATGGTCTTCAGGACCTGATCATGCCTCCATCGATTCTGTCCCTCACCAAGTGCCCTTGCACAGCCGCTGAGGATGTGCTCCAGGGTTCCTCGCTTGGAGCACAGTGGGCACGCAGATGACTCTGCCTTGCCCCATGTGTGCAGGTTTGATTGGCTTGGAAGCACATCGCACACTGCCTGGATGCGATGTGGTTCGGCTTTCCAAAGATCAGCCCAGGTCACTTTCCTCTCAACCGCATTCTCCCACCTTGTCCAAGCTCCCTGTTGCTTCATTCCCACTGCCTTGCAGGCTCTCATCTCCTCCACTACTGCTCTCACCTCCTCCTGAACTAGACGACGCCTTTCCTTCCCTCTGGTGTCCATTTGGGGAGTTGCAAAGGATCCTAGCCCAGCTCGGCCTTGTGTGACCACTACCACCAGCCTCCTGTGATGCAGCCTCGCCTCTGCCTCCTGAACAGCTTCCTCTACCCTCCACTTCCTGCCAGTACTTATTTGGATCCCTGCTCTAGCCACCTTCGGGTCACTTGAGTCCCTATACTGTAGCACTCCTCTGGCTCCTGTTACCTTGAATTCTTCCCCCAAGGATTTGAAGGGCAGTTGCAGTTTGTTGTGGTGTCCATAGAGTGCGATGCTGCTCAGGCTCTTTGGCAGCCCCAGCCATCTCCTGAGGTAGTTGCTAACCCTCCTCTCTAAGGTTTCGACTGTCGAGATTGGAACTGCATAGACGAGGAGGGGCCACAGGATTCTGGGAAGAATGTCATACTGATACACCCAGACTTTAAACTTCCCAGGTAGGCCAGACTTGTCCACAGATTTCAGCCAGCCATCCAATTCCATGCACGTTGCCTGAATGGATGTTGTGTCCCTTAAAGAGCTGTCAAAAACTTTGCCTGAGATCTTGACTGGCTTTTCTGTGATGGTTGGGATGGCTGTGCCTGCGATGCTGAACCAGAACTTGTTCTCCACCTTCCCTTTCCTCAGCACCATCGATCTTGATTTGGCAGGTTTGAAACACATCTGGGCCCACTCCACCAGCTTTTTGAGCCCTTGCAGAATCCCCCGGCAGCCTGGGACTGATCCTGAGGTGACTGTGAATTCATCCATGAATGCCCTGATAGGTGGTTGCCATTGAGCGGAATTCATTCTGGGTCCTCTGCACTCTGGTTCAGCAGACTTAGTGAGCATGTTCGTGGCTAGGGAGAACAGTGTCACTGAGATAGTGCACCCTGTGATGATGCTGACCTCCACCTTGTGCCAGGTTGATGTAATTGCTCCTGAAGAGACCCTCATCCTGAAGTTGCTGATAAGGTCTCTGATTCTGCTGGGGACGTGATATTTCGTCAATGTGAGCTGCACCAGCTTGTGCAGAATGGAGTCATATGCATTTGCCAGGTCGAGCCACAACACTGACAGGTTGCCCTTGTTCTCTCTGGCCTCCCTGATGAGCTGTGTCACCACACCGGTATGCTCCAGACAGCCTGGCATCCCTGAAATGCCACCCTTCTGGACTGATGTATCAATATAGGTGTTCTTTGCTAGGTAGGTGCACAACCGGTTGGAAACTGCACTGAAGAAGATCTTCGCCTCGACACACAGCAGGGAGATGATGCGAAACTGATCTATCTGGGTGGCATTTTCCTCCTTCGGGATCCACACCCCTTCAGCCACTCTCCACTGTTCTGGGATCTTCCCCCTTCTCCAGAAGGTTCTCAGGATCTTTCACAGACGCAGCAGGAGTTTGGAGCAGTTCTTGTACACTTTGTACGAGGTGTTGCTTGGTCCAGGAGCCAAGCTTGCCCTTGCTTTGCGGACGACCTCTCTGACTTCCTTTAGTTGCAGCTCTGACATGTCGAACTGCACATCCGGTTCAGGTGGGTCTATTAGGATGTCGCACTCTCCCAACTCCTGCTCTCTTTCAGGATCATTATATATCTTCTTCAGATGTTGGTCTACGTCTTCCTGCGAACAGGCCAGTTTCCCACTGCGCTTCTCCCCCAGCAACTCCTTGGTGAACTTGAAGGGGTTGGCGATAAAGGCAGCACGTTTTCGAGCCCTTTCACGACGCCGCCTCTGATGCCACTCTGCCCGGCGGAGGACCGTGATCTTCTTTCGTAGTAGGCACATCAGCTGGGCCAAGCCAATGCGCTCCTCTTCTCCTGCCTCCTTGTATTGGGACTTCAGCGCTTTCATCTCCTGCCTGATGTTGTGGATCCTCAATGCTCTTTGCTTCTTTGAGTAAGATGTTTTGGAGCCTTCCTTCTCCTCTTCTCTGAACCGTTCAGCTGTGATACTGACAATAATTGTTGTCATGGCTTGCAGCTTCCTATCAACCCCTCCCTTCGCCGTTGCCTCCAGAATTTGGTTAACATTTTCAACAAACTGCTTCCACAGTGAAGTCATGTTAGCTGCAGGCCATTTGATCCGCCTCCTGTTAGACTTCATGTTTGAGGGATTAGTTTGCAACACTTGGGAGGTTCCAGGCACTATAGGGTGACTCCGGGCCTGGCCCCTCCTTCGTCTCACCAGGTTGGACACCTGCGCGTTGTGCTGCTCCTGCTCCCGCCAAACACTTCATCCTCGCTTGGTGGATCTTCAAGCCGCGATCGTTCTTGCAGATTTTACCACATGCAAGGGCACCCAGAATCAGAGGGTTTAATATCACTGCCATATGTCATGAAATTTGTTGTTTTTGTCCGCAGTACATTGCAATAAGAAGTTTTATATATATATTAAACAAGTAGTGTGAAAAGAGAGGAAATATTGCTCAGGCAGTGTTCATAGTTTCATTGTCCATTCAGAAATCTGATGGTGGAGGGGAAGAAACTGTTGCTGATTTGTTGAGTGTGTGCTTTCGGGCTCCTGTACCTCCTCCCTGATGGTAGCAATGAGAAGAGGGCCTGTCCCGGGTGACCATGGTCTTAATTGATGCATGCTGCCTGTAGAGGGCTGGCCAAAACTCAGCCTGTGCTCCAACAGAGATGTAACTATGTTTTATACAGCTGCAACATGTCTTGCCAAATCTTCTACCCAGTGACTGATGAAGGCATGCATGAAGGTACGGCCTCTCTCCCAGCCTATCCAGAGGGTTGTAGACTCAGCCAGCTTCATTAGGTTCACTAGTCTCCCCACCATTGAGAACGTCTTCAGAAGGCAGTTCCTCAAACAGGCATGATCGTGATGGGCCATCACCCTCCAGAAGCCCTCTTCTCATCACTACCATCAGAGAGGAGGTGCAGGAGCTTGAATGGACACACTCAATGTTTTAGGAACAGCTTCTTCTCTGCGATCAGAGTCCATCAATCCTCACTAATTTGCTCTCTTTTCCACTACGTATTTACTGTTAATAAATTTCTAATTGTAAGTCGTTGTATATTTTATGTGTTGCACTGTCCTGCTGCCACAAAACAACACATTTCGTGACATACAGCATGTCACCGATAAATAAAGCTGATTCTCACTCCACTTAAATTGCCATTTTTCCTCATTTTGCATTTGCACAGTTTGCTGTTTTCTGCAGACTGTTTGTTCATCTGCCCTGCTGGCTGTGTTCTTTCATTGATTCTCCGGTGTTTTCAATACTCACTGTGAAAACGAATCTCAGTGTTGTATATGGTGACACGTATTTACTCTGATAATATATTTACTTTGAACTTTGAACTTTGAACTTTCAGTTTACTAACCCTCAACTCTGCATCTTTGGGATGTGGGCGGGGACCGGAGCACCCGGAGGAAACCCATACGGACACGGGGGAAGTAGAAACCCCTTACAGGCAGTGACGGGTATTGAACTCCAATCACTTGTTGTAGTAATAGCATTCTGCTAACCACTACTCTACAGCCCTGCCCTTGCACTGGAGCACTGCTGTTTCCATCCACTTGTGTAAACTATCAGTTAATCATTAGTCTATTGCTACCATCAGGGAGGAGGGACAGGAGCCTGAAGACGCAAACTCAACTTTTCAGGAACAGCTTCTTCCCCTCCGCCATCAGATTTCTGAATGGACAATCAACCCATGAGCACCCGTGAGTGTATTTTTCCCTCCATTGTCTGGTATGGAGAGGCCGCTGCACAGGGTCAGACAAAGCTGCAGAAAGTGGTAAACAACACGCACAAAACGCTGGAGGAACTCAGCAGGATAGGCAGCATCTATAGAAAAGGGTGAAGAGCAGGTGTTTCAGGCTGAAACCCTTCGTCAGGACTGGAAAAAAAGATGAGAAGTCAGAGGAAGAAGTTGGGGTTGAAGGAGGAAGAAGGACAAGGTGAAACTGGGAGAGGGGAGGGGTGAAGTAAAGAGCTGGGAAGTTGATTGGTGAAAGAGATACAGGGCTGGAGAAAGGGGAATCTGATAGGAGAAGAGAGAAGATCATGGAAGAAAGGGAAGGGAGAAGATCACCAGATGGAGGTGATGGGCAGGTAAGAGAAGGTGAGGGAGGGAAATGGGAATGGGGAATGGTGAAGGAGATGAAGGGGGCATTTACTGAAAGTTCAGGAAATCAAACGTTCATGCCATCAGGTTGGAGGCTACTCAGACAGAATCATAAGGTGTTGCTCCTCCAACCTGAGTGTGGCCTCATCGTGGCAGTAGAGGAGGTCATGGACTGACATGTCGGAACATAGAACTGAAATGGATGGGAAATTCCGTGTTTTCTGGCAGACAGAATGTAGGTGCTCTGCGAAGCGGTCTCCCAATCTATGTGGGGTCTCAGTGCTACACAGGAGGCCACACCGGGAGCACCGGATACAATAAACTCAGTCAGCTCCATCACAGGCACCAGATTCCCCAGCACTGAGGATATCGCAGTAAGTGATGTGTCAAAAGGCAGCATCCATCATTAAGGACCCCCATCACCCCCAGGAAATGCCCTCCTCTCATTGCTATCATCAGAGAGGAGGTACAGGATTCTGAAGGCACACACTCAATGTTTCAGGAACAGCTACCTGCCCTCTGCCATCAGATTTCTGAATGGACAATGCACCCATGAACACGACCTCAGTATTTTTTCCTGACTGTTTGCACTAATAATTTAATCTAATTTTCTTTTTTATATACACGTCTTATTGTATTTATAGTTTTTATTTTTGTGTATTTCAATAACTGCTGTCACTGAACAACAAACTTCATGACATCTGCCAGTGATATTATATTAATTCTGATTCTGATATCAGTTGTGCATGGTGATCCAGCCAGTAGAGCTGCTGCTCCCAATGCCAGAAATCTGGGTTTGATCCTGATCCCTGGTTTGTGTGGAGGTTGCACGTTCCCCACCACCTTCCCCCGTGGCCGCATGGGTTTCCTCCGGGTGCTCCAGTTTCCTCCCCCATCCCAAAGACGTACAGTTCGTGGGTTAATTGGCCGCTATAAATTGCCCCTGTTGTGCAGCTGAGTGGTTGACCACGGGGAGAGTAAATTGGGTTAGGGTAGGGCTGATGGTCAGTGTGTCTCAATGGGCTGAAGGGCCTTTCCCCTGGCAGCATGACCGTCTGATTCACTCACTCTTCTGTTGTTTGTGTCTGAATAGACCTCTCGCCAGAGAGAGGGAAGGGTGGGGAAGTGTTGGAGAGTGAAAGAAGGAGGGAAGACGAGAGTGAGAGAGGGGTGGAGGGAGGAATTAAGAGAGGGAGAGATGGAGACAATGAATGAGTTCTGGAAAGAGAGAGAGAGGTGGGCAGAAAAGGAGGAGAGAGAGTGAGGGAAGGAGGCAGAGACACTGAGGGAGGGAGTGAGGAGGAACAGGGAGAGAGAAGGAGTTGCTTCAATAGTTTTTAATTTGGAAACACCACGTGGATGAGGCCCTTCCAGCCCTTTGAAGTGCATCACCCAGCAATCCAACTACTTAACCGTAGCCTAATCACAGGACAATTTACAACAACCAATTAATCTACCAACCAGTATGTCTTTGGATTTTGGGAGGAAACTAGAACACCCAGAGGAAACCCACTGGACGGGGAGAACATCAGAATTGATGACATCAGAATTGAACTCTGAACTCCGACACTCCGAGTTGAAAGGGCATCGTGCTAACCGCTACACGGCTGTGGTACTTTCAAGTAATACTTTCTGTATTACTTCCAATCCTCACAGAGCGATCAGAAGTGGAGAGAGTGAGCAGCTTCAAGTTGCAGTGTGTCAAGATCTCTGAGGGTCTAACCTGATCCCAACATATCGATGTAGTGAGAAATAAGGCAAGACAGCGGCTATACTTTATTAGGAGTTTGAAGGGATTTGGTATGTCAACAAATACACTGAAAAGCTTCTATAGTTATACCGTGGAGAGCATTCTGACAGGCTGCATCACTGTCTGGTATGGAGGGGCTACTGCACAGGACCGAAAGAAGCTGCAGGACATTGTAAATCTAGTTGGCTCCATCTTAGGTACTAGCCTGCAAAGTACCCAGGACATCTTTAGGGAGCGGTGTCTGAGAAAGGCAGTGTCCGTTATTAAGGACCTCCAGCACACAGAGCATGTCCTTTTCTCACTGTTACCATCAGTTGGGGTATGGGGTGTCAGGGAGGGGTAGCACCTCTGGTGGGGGAACATGTCGCGTCCTTTTCAAAGCGGTTAATCCACCTTCGGTCCCTACCTGGCACTCAGCTCTCACCTGTGGCTCCCCATAGCTGTTTGCATGTGACAGTGGCCACACCCTGGGCAATGGCTTTGACAAGCCGGCTAAAACGCGTGAGGGTAGCCAACCAGTCTCAAACCCTCGGTGAGATAGGGAATTGTCTATCCCAGCACGTGAAGACATACTCCAGCAGATTGAGTGGATGAGACCAATGGAAGGTCCAACGGTCAAGAAGGCAGTCTCTGCACGTGTTGTGGAATGTGTAGAGCACAACTAGACACAGAAGACGTCCTGGTCATCCACTGAGCCTCGTCCCATCTCCAGTCATCTAGACTCTTGTCTTGCCACTGGATCCGGATGGGAATTGGGAAGAGAGAGTGAGGCTGATGCTGTGCAACTCTCCCTCACTTAAATCCAAATCACGCGCTGGTCTCAACACCATCATCATCATAATGACGTCGAGGTCTTCATTGACGACGACGATGGACGAACAACCATTAGGTAGGAGGTACAGAAGCCTGAAGAGACACAGTCAGCGATTCAGGAACAGCTTCTTCCCCTCTAACATCCAATTCCTGAATGGACATTGAATCTTTGGACACGACTTCACTTTTTTTTAATATACAGTATTTGTTTTAGCACTTAAAAAATCTATTCAATATATGTAATAGATGTACTTATTTATGTATTAACATTATTATTTTATTTTATTATTTTTTTCTCTCTGCTAAACTATGTATTGCATTGAACTGCTGCTGGCAGGTTAACAAATTTCACGTCACATGCCGCTGACAATAAACCTGATTCTGATTCTGAGTAATTTTGGTAATCCTTGCAAATGCAGAACATTGAGGTCACACAGTGATTACCTAAGTCAGGCGATAGAACGCAATGGTTTTATACTTCAGGCCAGGCTGCAGGGAATTTGGAGAATTGTCTGCAGTTTTGATCACCTGTCTACAGGAAAGATGTGAACAAGGTTGAAAGAGTACAGAGAAAATTTACAAGGACGTTGCTGATATGGAGGACCTGAGTTATAAGGAAAGATTGAATAGGTTCAAACTATATTCCTTAGAATGTAGAAGATTGAGGAGATTAGATAGAGGTGTGCAAAATCATGAGGGGTTTAGATAGGGTAAGTGTAAGCAGGCTTTTTCCACTGAGGTTGGTTGGGACGACAACCATGGATGGGTTAAGGGTGAAAGGTGAAAAGTTTGAGGGGAACATGAGGGGAAACGTCTTCACTCAGAGGGTCGTGAGAGTGTGGAATCAGCTGCCAGCACAAGTGGTGAATGCAAGCTCAATTTCAATGTTAATGAGAAGTTTGGATAGGTACATGGATGGTAGGGGTATGGAGGGCAATGTACCTGGTGAAGGTCGATGGGAGTAGGCAGCTTAAATAATTTTTGGCATGGACTAGATGGGCTGAAGGGCCTGTACTGTACTTTTCTCTAACTCTATAACTGCAGTAGGACCTTAATAGATGGCATTTGATTTTCGACGAAGGACAAATTGGGCAAGGGAAAAGCAGATGTAATTTAGCTGAGTCCAGTACTACATTATGTATCTTGGGATGTTAAACCAGGGCAGGACCGACACATTTTAATTTGACTTTCCGTTCCCATTCCGACATTTCTGGCCATGGCCACTGGTGAGACCAACCTCAGGTTGGGGGAGAGATATCTCATATTCTGTCTGGATAGCCTCCAACCTGAACATCGATTTTTCTAACTTTCAGGAATTTCTTCCCCCACCTTTTTCTTACCCCTTCTCTTTTCACCTTCTCCTTCACCTCCTCCTTCTCTTTCTCCCATGGTCTCTCTCCTCTTCTATCAGATTCTTCCTTCTTCAGCCCTTCTCCTCTTCCACCTATCACCTCCCAGCTTCTTACTCCCCCCACCCATGCATCTCTCTCCTCACCAATCACCTGCCAGCTTATCCTTCTCCCCTCCCTCACCTTGTTATTCTGCTTCTGCCCCCTTCCTTTCCAATCCTGATGAAAGGTCTCAGTCTGAAACATCAAATGTTTATCCCCTCCATGAAAGCTGCTCGACCTGCTGAGCTCTTACAGTACTTTGTGTGTGTTGCTTTTGGATTTCCCACATCCAAAAAATCTTGTGTAGAGAGGAGAGGATTAGAGAGGAGCAAGGATCTTAGAACATTACAGCATCGAACAGGCCCTTTGGCCCACAATACTGTACTAACCTTTTAACCTGATCCGCTGACTTTGTCCGGCGCTTTGTGTGCATTGCTGTCAGGAATGTACCCTGGTCAGACCGTTGTACCTGGGGGAGATATACCATCTGTATGTGCTTTTGCCAACAACACCTGTAAAGTTGGTCTTGCAAAAGCCAAACTACCCCAATCTTGCACAGAAATAGCTCATCATGTCGGGATGTATAATGTAAGACTATAAGAGCAAGGATGTACTGCTGAGGCTTTATAAGGCACTGGTCAGACCACACTTGGAGTATTGTGAGCAGTTTTGAGCTGCTTTTCTAAGAAAAGATGTGCTGGCATTAGAGAGGGTCCATAGGAGGTTCTTGACAACAATCCCAGGAATGAAAGGGTTAATGTATAAGGAGTGTTTGACGTCTGCTGGAGTTTAGAATGATGAGGTGGTGGGAGCGGGGGGCGGATCTCACTGAAACCTAATGAATATTGAAAGCTCCACATCGAGTGGTTGCGGAGTGGATGTTTCCTATAGTGGGTGAACCTCTTTGCGGTAAGTTTCTTAACAGGAAGGCTACAGTCCGTCCGTGTGAGCAGCAATCTCTCTCGTCCCCCCGTGCTGTGTGCTCAGCCCAATGCTCTTCACACTTCTGACACATGTCTGTGTCGCAGGATCCAGCTCAAGCCTTGTTATCAAGTTTGCAGATGACACAACCATGGTTGGCTTCATCAAGAACGCTGATGAGACGGAGTATGGAGAGGAAGTGGAGCGGCTGGTGGATTGGTGTGAGAAGAACATCCTAAGCCTGAATGTGGAGAAGACCAAGGAAATCATTGTGGACATCAGGACGGTGCAGATGAACCATTCCCCTCTGCAAATATATGGCTGCTCCGTGGAGAGAGTTAAGTGCACCAAGTTCCTGGGAGTCCACATCACGGATGACCTCACATAGACCCTGAACAAGATGACACAGCAGCATCTCCACTTCCTAAGAAGATTGAGGCAAGCAAGCAAGGCTCTCCCCACCACCCCCGCCCCCCCCCCCCCCCATCTTAACTGCGTTTTACAGGAGCACCATTGAGGGCATCCTGACAAGTTGCATCTCCATCTGGTATGGGAGCAGTCGATCATCAGATCGGAATTCCCTGCAAAGATCTGTGAGAACAGTTGAGAGGGTCATAGTGATCTCCATCGGGGACATTTATCAGGAGTGCTGCATGCACAGGACCCTCGGTATTATTAAGGATCCCACCCATCCATCCAACATCCTCTTTGACTTTCTGCCATCAGGCAGCAGACTCCGATGCATAATACAAGAAAGCTCGGGATGAAAAGCCGTTTCTTCCCCCAGGCCATTAGAATTTTGAGCTCCTGGCCACATCATATTCAAAGTGTCACTGCTTAACCTGTTCTGCACCTTACAATATTTAATATTAATGCACTTTAGTTTGTTATTTATGTGTGATTCATCTGTAAATTTTATCCTTACCTTCATAAATGCTCATGAGTTATACTGTGCTTTACATCCTGGTTTGGAGAAACATTGTCTCATTTCTACATACATTATATGGTTATATGACAATAAACTTGACTTGAAGTGGCTTGACTTGACTTGAAGTCTGGGATCAGAGGGCACAATCTCAGAATAGAGGGGCATCTATTTAGAACAGAGATAAGGAGGAATTTCTTTAGCCAGAGGGTGCTGAATCTGTGGAATTTGTTGCCACAGATGGCTGTGGCAAGTTATTGGGTACATTTAAAATGGATAGGTTCTTGATTAGTCAAGACATCAGAGGTTACAGGGAGAAGGTGGGAGAATAGGGTTGAGAGGAATAATAAATCAGCCATGGTGAAATGCCAGAGCAGACTCGATGGGTTGAATGGCCTAATTCTGCTCCTAAATCTTATGGGCTTCTGGTTTTATGGTATCTGTTGGACGGGAATCAGGCAATGGCAAAATTCAGCAGATCTGAAGAAGGGTCTCAGGTGAGAAATGTCTTATCTCTGAAGATCTATCCTGGCCCAGCTTATTAATGCAGTTACAAAGATGGGACGACAGCAGCTATACTTCACTAGGAGCTTGAGCAGATTTGGTACGTCACCAAAGATACTCACACATTTCTACAGCCTCTCTATGGTGTGGTTGAGAAATGAAACCAGAATGCAGCCACCAACCTGAGAAACAGGCTTTAAGATTAGATGTTTCTCCGTGTAGTTTAGAGGGGACACTGCACAGGGTTGGAAAAAGCTGTAGAAAATTGTAAACTCAGCCAGTTCCATCATGGGCACTGGCCTCCCCAGCATCCAGGTAATCTTCAACGGGTGATGCCTCAAAAATGCAGCGTCCATCATTGTGGACCCCCATCACCCAGGACATGCCCTCTTCTCATTGCTACCATCAGGGAGGAGGGACAGGAGCCTGAAGACGCTCACTCAACATTTTAGGAACAGCTCCTTCCCCTCCATCATCAGATTTCTGAATGGACAATGATCCCATGTAACACCATCTCAGTAATTTTTCCCTTTCTTTTTGCATTACTTACTTTAATATTTTATACCTATTTCTTCTTGTACCTCATAGATTTTATTGTTATGTATTGCAATGTACCGCTGTCGCAAAGCAACAAATTTCAGGATGTACAGCAGTGATATTAAACCTGATTCTGATTCAGAATGTTGACTGCTCCTCTTTGCACAGATGCTGCTTGACCAGGTGAGATTTCTCCAGACACTTCTTAGGTTTTTTTTTGCTCTGGATTTCCAGCACCTACTGTTTCTTTATGACTCCAGTTTGGAACCTGAAACGCCATCTAAAGCTGTCTCAGAAGTACGGGGTCGTGAACAGTGGGGCTCTCATTTCTGCTCTGCCTTGCAAGATGACTGTATGCCCTGAGCTCAACTGGTAACATCTAACCTTGAAGCCTGTTTCTCAGGTTGGCGGTTGCATTCTGGTTTGATTTCTTACCACACCATAGAGAGGCTGTTAACACGGTGAGCGAGAGAGAAACAAGGAAATGGGACGGAGTAGAATACCTTATTGGCGACTGGCCAACTGGACGGAAAGCTGCTGACTATAGGGTGAAGTAGCAATGTGCAGTTTGAGAGAGGTTGTGATGGTAATGATTTAGCTTACCCCTTCTCCACCTTCTCTATCCCTCCCTCTTTCTCTTCCTGTTCAGTCAGTGGTCTGTTACTTGTGAGGTTGTGCGTCTCCCTACTGAGTCGGAACAGATGGACCTGGTGCTGGTGGTCTGGGCCAGTTGGGCTTCCACTGAGGCAAGAGACTCTGCAGATGCTGGAAACCAGAGCAAAGCACACAGAATGCTGAAGATCAGGCAAACAAGATGAAGAAACAGTTGAGATTTCAGACTGAGACCTTTCATTAGGACAGGAAAGGATGGAGGCAGAAGCCTGGATAAGTTGGGGGGAATGAAAGGGATAAGAACTGGCAGGTGATAGGTGAGACCAGGTGAGGAGAAGAAGGGAATGAAGTGAGAAGCTGAGTGTGTGAGAAGTTTTGTATGTGTTACATTCTAAAAATGTAGTTAGATCACACTTGGACTGCTGTGTTCAGGTTTAGTCACCTCATTATAGGAAGGATGTAGAAGCTTTATAGAGGGTGCAGAGGAGATCTACCAGCATGCTGCCTTGTGCGGATAGGTGGAGCGAGCTAGGTCATTTCTCTTTGGATCAAAGGAGGATGACAGGTGACTTCATAGAGGCATGCAAGATGATAACAGGCATAGAGAGAGTCTCTCTCTCTCTCTCTCTCTCACTGCAATGTGAATACACCAGTTAAAGACATTTCCCGTGGGCGTGCTATTATTTAATTGATACGTAGTTGTACAGACACAACAAATTAACGATAAGTACGAATCCGATTGTCAGAGAACATCACCAGCTGCATCGACAGTTACAGGATGATTGCAGGACGAGACAGCGAGAGGGAATTTAAACAGTACAGAGGAAGCTGTCACGGACACTAACGAAAGGACTCGTGAGTAACTGCATAGTACACAGTGAAAGGCACACAACTAGAAAAGTTAGAGTGAAAATAATGTAGCAATGGCTTTAGTTAGAAAAGTTGACAAATTTGATAGTGTTAATGAAGGGAGTTGTATATTGAGAGGATTGAACTGTATTGCAAGGTGAATGAGATGGATGAGGAAAAGAAAGCCTCCACGCTTCTTAGCTTAAGGGGTGCTAGAACGTACAGGCTCTTATGCAACTTTATAAACCCCTGTAGAGCCAGCATGCAAGATGCTTGATGAAATTGTTGCAATTTTACAAAATCACTGGAGCCCTAAACTGCTGGAAGTAGCTGAGAGATTAGATATCCCAGAAGGATCCAGTCGAAGGATGAAAACATTTCTGAATATTTTGCAGAACTGTGCGAACTTTCCCAGTACTGTGACTTTAGAGATGGACTTTCTGATGCACTAAGGACAGGCTTGAATGTGGCATGGATAGTCAAAGTACTCAAATGAGGCTACTGTCAGAAAGAAACCTAACCTTAGAACAGGCATTGACCATTGCAATATTGTTAGAGAACCAAGCAAAGGATGTAGCAGAAGGACAGAAAAAGATTTTAGAATGTGAAATGCACAAAATGTTTCTGAATGGTGAAAAAAGCCAAAAATGCTATTGACGTGGCTCATCCTTCCATAGTGAAAATGATTGTTAGTTCAAAGAAAAAGTTTGCAGGAAGTGTCACAGACAAGGTCACATAGAGAGAGTGTGCAAGGCAGATAATAAGCACAACCAAAGAGAAAAACACGCAGAGTGAAAGGTTTCAAACACAAAATTAAACAAGTGCATAAAGAGATCAAATTTGAAACAAAATTGGACCACATAGAGTCTGACAAAGTTGAAATGTACTGCCTAGAACTGGATAGTATATCTGAAGAAGATCACAGAATTATCTGGATCACAATAGATGTGTCTGGTGTAAAACTGAAAATGGAGCTGGGTACAGGATCAACTTTGTCTATAATTTCAGAGGTTGACTACAACAGACTGTTTTCGAAGCTGCCGTAAAAAAGACCTCAGTGACGCTAAAGACCTACACAGGTACAAAGTGTTTCCCAAAGGCAAACTGAAAGTGGAAGTGACATGTGGAGGCCAAGCACAGCAGTTAGAGCTTCATGTGTTGAAATGTGGAGGGCCAGCACTGTTCAGACATGAGAGGCTGAGAAAAACTAGACTGGCACTCAATCGAAGCTCTCAATATGGCATCAACAGGTAACTACAGCCCAAAAGGTAGCACTGACAAGAGACTGGCACCGCAGCTTAATGCTAATGAAAAGATGTTTGAGAAGGGGATCGGTAAACTCAAAGGCATGAAGGCCAGAATAGAACTGGATAAAGCAGCAACACCAAGATTCCATAAAGTGGGTCCAGTGCCTTACGGACTGCACCCCAAAGTGGTGGTGAACTTGGGGGCACCTGGAATTCTTTCCAAGTTGAGTGGAGCGATTGGGCCATGCCCATTGTCCCGGTATTCAAGAAAGGGAAAGCTGGAACCATTCTCATTATGGGAATTTCAAAGTGAACATCAACCTGATTCTGCGTACCTTGCCATGAATAGAGATATTTTTGCATCTTTGGCAGGTGGGGAGAGGTTTTCAAAGGTTGACTTGTCACAAGCCTATCTGCAAATAGAGATTGAGGAGTCAAGCAGGAACTTCCTCACAATCAACACTCACAAGGGATTGTTCCAGTATAATTGTCTCGTCTTTGGCATCACATCAGCTCCAGCAATTTGGCAAAGAGCAAATGAAGTGCTCCAAGATGTCCCAGGAACACATGTTTCCCTGATGACACCATTGTGACTGGCAAGAAAGATGAAATGCTCCTTCAGAACCCTGACAAAGTGCTTACCAGGCTGAGTGAGTACGGTCTGCATGCAAAGAGAGACAAATGTGAGTTTTTCAAGAATGAAATCTCATATTGTGGACACGTCATTGACCAGTCACAAGAGAAGATTGAAGCAGTGCTACAGGCACCCAAACCGGAAAATGTGCCGCAACTCAGGTCATACTTCAGTCTTGTTACAGCCACCGGTTTCTCCCAAACATTGCCATAGTGCTGCACCCACTGGACGCACTGTTACAGACAGGAGCAAAGTGGGAATGGTCGGAGAGATGTGAAAGAGCATTCAAGGAAACAGAGACTACTAATATCAGATAAACTGCTCACCCATTAACACCTATCCCTGCCCATCAGACTGGCGTGTGAAGTGTTCCCTTAGGGCATTGGATCCATTTTGTCACACATTATGAAAGATGAATCTGAACGTCTGATTGCATTTGCTTCAAGATCACTGACAAGCACAGAATGCAACTATGCACAGATTGACCGAGAGGCCCTTAGTCTAGTATGGGGAGTAAAGAAGTTCCACCACTACCTCTACGGACAAAGGTTTATGCTAGTGACAAATCACTAGCCCCTTGAGCCCATTTTCAATCCCAGGAAGGGAATTCCGGTGATGAATGCTACCCAGTTGAGCACTGTTCCTGCGAGCTCACTCTTATGACATAGAGTTCAGGGGTACCAAACAACATGGCAACACTGATGGCTTGTCACGTCTTCCACTGCTGTCAACTGTACGGGGAAAGTCTTCATACTGTGACCCAGCAGAGACATTCCACACTGCATTGGTGGACCAGCTACCGGTAACAAATCCCGAAATACGAAGAGAAACGAGGAATCACCCAACATTGTCAAAAGTCAATGGCATCACCATGCAGGGATGTCCATTTCATGGTAACTTCTGTTTCCAGAGTTCTCAGTGAGATGGGACCAAATGTCAGTATGTTAAAGAACGCTGATGTGTGGATCTCGTGATTGTGGTTCCCTCTAAACTGCACAGCAGAGTGTTAGAGAATCTGCATGAAGGACACTTGGGTACAGTCAAAATCAAGAGTCTCACCTGGAACTACATGTGGTGGCCAGGAATAGATAGACAGATTGAAGACCTGACCAAAAGCTGTTCTGGATGCCACAAAGTTTAAAATGCATCCCTACGGGCACTGTTACACCCGTGGGAGTGGCCACCTTCACCATGGCAAAGAGTACATATTGACTTTGCTGGGACATTCATGAACTCCATGTTTCTGATTGCTGTGGATGCTCATTTGAAGTGGCTGGAGGTCATACCAATGAAGTCAACCACCTCAGCAAAGACTGTTTCTACTCTGAGGACAATCTTTGCCAGATGTGGTTTACCTGAACAAATTGTGAGTGACAATGGGCCACAATACACTATTCATGAAGAAAAATAGCATCAAACATTTCAAGTCAGCTCCACATCACACAGCGATGAATGTGTTAACTGAAGGGCTTATCCAAATCTTCAAGAAGTCTATTAAAACTATGGACAAGGAGAACATTTCTCTAGAATACATGGTGGACAACTTCCTTTTTGTGTATCAGAACTCTGTTCATGCAGCGACAAATCAAACACCTGCAAAGCTGTTCATGAGTAGGAATCTGAGATCTCACATTGACCTCCTGGAACCAGATCTACAGAGGGAAGTGCAGAATAAACAGTTCAACCAGTTGCTAAGTGAAGGAGCAAGACGCTTTGAGGTTAGACGGGAAGTCCTAGTACATGATTACTGAGAAGTCAAGTGGACATCAGGTAGTATAGCTACAAGATCTGGACCTCCAGAGACCATAGCCCACAGACTACAGAGCACAGACCATAGAGCTTAGGCCAGAGACCATAGACCACAGATTATAGAGCACATACTGTAAAACCTAGGCCAGAGACCATAGACCACAGACTGTAGATCTTAGGCCAGAGACGATTGACCATAGACAGTAGAGCACAGACCATAGAGCTTAAGCCAGAGACCATAGACTACTGACCATAGAGCCTAGGCCAGAGACCATAGACCACAGGCTGTAGAGCTTATGCCGGAGACTATAGACCACAGACTGTAGATCTTAGGCCAGAGACCATAGTCCTCAGACCGTAGAGCTTATGCCAGAGACTATAGACCACAGACTGTAGCGGATGTTGGAGATCATTCATGGAGACGTCATGTGGACCAGATACTGGATGCTCAACCAAAGAACACACCTGGGTCGACTGCATCCAACAAGATGGACACACTACAGCCACCAGACTTACCTGAGTCATGATCATATGACTGACAGCAATGTGATACTAGCAACCGAGAATGTAGTCTTTGACAAGACACCTGCCAAACCTGATTCCACTCCACAAGTCCAGAGGCGCTGTCCTGAAAGAACCAGAGTGCCACCCAAAAGACTGAACCTTTGGAACTGTGAAGTTAGTTATGGACTGTTATTGTGAAAACATGTTTATTTGAATATGGTTTGTAAAAGAGAAATTGAATGTCTTGTACATATACAGTTTTATTTTACATTAATCTAAAGGGGGAAGAAGTGTAAATGGATGGATCTATTTCTATAAGAGCAATGACTCCCCTTAGCACTACGTATGGACTGATATCTTACCCATGAGCATTGATCTGCTTGTTCTCTCTCTGTCTCTCACTGCAATGTGAATACACCAGTTAAATCCATCTCCCGCATGCATGCTTTTATTTAATTGATATGTAGTCGTGCACAGACACAACATAGAAACATAGAAAACCTACAGCACAATACAGGCCCTTTGGCCCACAAAACTGCGCTGAACATGTCCTTACCTTAGAAATTACCTAGGGTTACCCATAGCTCTCTATTTTTCTGAGCCCCATGTACCTGTCCAGGAGTCTCTTAAAAGACCCTATCGTATCTGCCTCCACCGCCGGCAGCCCATCCCACACACTCACCACTCTCTGCATAAAAAACTGATCCCTGACATCTCCTCTGTACCTACTTCCAAACACCTTAAAACAGTGCCCTCTCATGCTAGCCATCCCTTTGATCCACATCCATTGATTCTCTTAGTTTTCTTTGATCCAAGAAATCTATTGATCTCAGCCTTGAATATTGGAAAGACTGACCATCCACAACATGAAAGAGGTTTGCTCACCTCTTAAACTGATAACACATCTCTCAATTATGAGCATATCTGAGGAGGAAATTCATAATTCCCTCCGAGAATTTCAATATTTTTCTAAACCTCTCTTGCCCAATGGCTTCTCATGGGACAAATCTTTCAACCCAGAAATCAACCTATTAATCTGATATTGCACTTCCTCCAAAACACATAAATCATTCCTTAGAAATAAAAGAGCTCAGTACCCAGGTGAAATCCCATGCAAGTCCCTGATGATTTCCTCAAGCTTATGTTTCAGCCTCCTTTGCCTTTATAATTGCTTGCTCTGCACCCATGTTAACCTTTTGCTGTTGTCACCAGCTATATTTACTAGTCATTTAGAAAATTTGGCTTTACTGATCTGCCTGCCAAAGTCAATAACCCCATTTTACGCACTGAGCCTTTTGCTAGTTTTGCTCAGGACTATGTTATCCACATTTTTCTGAACACCCTATGGACCTTCATCACAGCATTTTTCACCACTTGATAGTAACAGTGGGGTTCCCTGATAATGGATGCTGCTTTCTTGTGACAGCGCTCCGTGTTGATGTGCTCAGTGGTGGAGAGGGTTTTGCCTGTGATGGACTGGGCGGTGTCCATCATTCGCAGTCGCGTTCTGTAGGGTGTGGGGTACGGAAGCGTTGGCTGATGGCAGATCGGCCCAGAGCACATCTGATGGAAGCAACAGCCTCCTTAGCTGCCCCTTCCCACCCCCTCCTGCTCTGCTTTACAGCTCCAGTCAATTGCCTGTAAGGAGTTTGTACGTCTTCCCCAACTGCGCTGGATTCCTCTGGGTACTTAGGTTTCCTCCCACAGCCCAAGGAGAAAGGTTAAATGGTCACGTGAGTGCAATTGGGTGGCACAGTCTTGTTAGCCTGGAGGGCCTGTAATCGTGCTGCATTTCTAAAAAAAAAGAACAGAAATACAGGGACTGGTGTCTGGGTTAACGGTGCTAAACTGCGTGCTAAGGCACCCCCTCCTGGCCATTTGGTTTATTACAAGCAGTGAATGGGCATTTCGAGACATGAGAGGCTGAGAGAGCCCTCTCGAACATCATGAGGGCACCCCAGAGACTATATCTCCGCTGCAGTCAATTTCATTTGAGTTGAAAAATAATCTTTATTCATAAAAATATACACAGGAAGTACAATGCAATCATCACACTGAGCACTGAGGTGAGGGAGGCTCCCCCTCCCCTCAGCCTAACCAATTTTAACAGGAGCACCATCGAGAGTGTGCCAACCAGTGCATCACCATCTGGTATAGGAATTACAAACCATCTGACCGCACAACCCTGTTCTGTTTTGTAACTCCAAAAACTAATCAGAAGGAAAACACAGAGCTGGGGATAACATGTACACTTTGATTCTCTTTAGTGAGGTGTGCACACATAACGTGATGGCATATGCTATTCATGTCCTTTTACTGATAACCCATAAGGAATGTGTCAACAACAAAGAATGCTTAATCAAATAACATTACTCAAATAGTAAGTACACAACACTCCTCCCTGCTTAGCTATAAAAACCCCAACTCCATTTAGAATGCATCTCAACTTATGTACATATATAGACATAGAGATATAGATACATACACACATACATATGTAAGGCCCTGGGAAAGGGTTCACTGCTGATGTAATGGTTTCTCTGTAGCTACAGTGTTTGGGTTATGATGAGAGATAACAGGGGCTTTGGAACGTACGCTGGCCAATGAGAGGAGGTGGTTTTTCTTTCTTATGTGCCCGAGAGAAGGGATTTTGCAGGCTTTGGTTTGGGAGAAGATGCCAGAATGGGGAAGTTGTAGTCTGCAGGACCGTACGGATTTGGAATGGGGTTGGGAGTCGCCTGGGGGAAATCAATGGAGAGCGACCAGACAGGAAAGTCGTGAGCTCCAACGTGTACATCAGACTGTTACATTAAAACGGGCCCTTTTCCTTTTTGTTTTCCTTACTAACCCTAAAGTCAAATTAAGAATTATAAGGCTCAATCATTTAATTGCATATTGTGTACCGTTTGTTATTTTGTGGTACTGACTTGTAACAGGGGAACACATCACGCAGCATCCACCTAAACAAGATTTCTCAAGTTTGGCTGGGCTGCAGACTGTCTCCCCCTAGATTAACACAGCTGGATTCAGGCCTAAAGACTTAATCATTGTGGAGGATTTCTTACTCTTGTTGGATAACATCTTTGCTTGACAGGAGGAGTCACTCTGCTTGGCAAGACTATAGCTGTGATGCACTCTCAGGTCCCAGAGCCTCCTCCGTAGTGGTTGTAGGTGTGACTCTTGGACTGCTGAAAGTAGCTCTGACAGGGGTAGCCACCTTTATTCTCTGCTTTCCCCAACTGATCGATGTGTTGTCTTCAGATGACATCAGATGCAATCTTGTGTGTAGGAGAGTGCTCCAGTTCTGTCCCTGATTATTTCAAGTACCCACATTTGATCACCTCTGTAGTCCCTCACCAAACTGCTTGTCCAGGAGTGAAACATTGAACCTCCTTGTTCGAGGGGCCCTCAATTTGACTCGGCTGTTGGTCCTGTATACTCCTTCTGAGATTGGGTTTGAGAAAATGCGGGTATGAATGCAACGGACAACTCAGGAGCACCATAGCTGGTGAATCGTTGGTTGTGGAGTGAGCTGCATTGTGATATGCAAGGAGGAAACTGGTGAGCTTCTGATTCAGTGTGAGTGTGGTCTGTTTTGCTGGCATCGCTCGCAGTGTGTTCTTTTCCACCAAGCCATTTGTAGCTGGAGGGGTACAGTGCAGATGTAATATGTCTTATTCCATTCATTTTCAGAAAGGACTGAAACAGTTCCACAACCAACTGTGGTCCATTGTTACGGGATAAGAGCTCTGGACACCAGACCTTGAGAAGAATCTTCTCAACACATCCACGGTGTGCAAGGTTGTAGTGAAGGCTATAGGGAACATTTCTGGCTGGCAAATCCAGCTGAATCCTCTGCCAGGGTGAAGCAGGACATTCACAGGTTTGCACTGCTTTTGTCATCCTGTCAATGTGTTTGCATCCTGACCAGTGCACAGCAAGCTGCTCGATCTGCTGATCTGTCCTAGTCCACCAGACAAAGCTTCAAGCCAGTGCTTTCATTTAAACCACACCTAATGACTGGCATGTAGCTCCTCCAGCACTTCAGCTCTCAGCTTGGATGGTACAACAGCTCTCAATTCCCACATAAGGCAACTCCCATCAAGGGCAAACCGGTGATGTTAAAAATGGGGGAACTGGAATTGCTGCTGCTGTACATTCCAGCTGTTTTAGGTGGCGATGTAGACCTGAGAAAGTCTGAGGTCTTTCTGGTTTCCCTTTAGATCATCTCCGGCATAATAGGGAGACTTTTGATTTGCATTAGGGATGATTTGCATCATCAAGAGGAGTGTCCTCTTTCGTAAATTTTTCTGGTTTCCCTTTTTGTGATGTTTCCTTTGCCAAGAGTTAACAGGACAATCACAGCATTTCTATGATTAGCTGTGCTCTTGAGTTCAATCTTGTAATTGTGTCCTCCAAGAAACAGAGCCCGTTGCTCTATTTGTGCTGCCGCTGCTAGTGGAACACCCTTCTGAGGATTAAAAATGGTCACTAGTGATTGATGATCAGTAACAAGAGCAAACGACCACCCCATACAGGTACTAGTTGAAATGTTTTACAACCCAAACCAGACTCAAAGCCTCTCTGTCAATCTGTGCATATTTTTTCTCTGCCCATGGACTGCACATGAACTTGGAAAGAATTCCTTCAGCCTCCATGTAATCTAGCTCATTGACTACTTTATCATGGATTTAATAAGGAACTGGATGGGCTTTGTAAAGTTTGGGTGTGGTATTTTCACTTAACACTATTTTACCCTTGATAATTTTGAGTCTTCCAATGTCACCCTTGAACACTGCTGTGGCATCATCCAGTACCTTTCCTAATTCACTTGCAGTTGACTCTATTGCAGGGGATCTGGCATGCAAATGATGGATGGATCTCCAATCAAGTTGAAGTTACCTCAGCCAATCATGGATCTCCAATCAAGCTGAAGTTACCTCAGCCAAGCATGGATCTCCAATTAAGTCGTAGTCAATCTACAATGCTTGGTCTCTTGTATTTAACACATACAAGCTCAATATGGCTTGTCGGTTGTTGTATTTCACTGTTACAAATGTCATTCCATCGGAATTATGTTTTCTCTAGTATATGTTCTTCACAGACTTCAGTTCAGTATCTTTGAAATGCTGTTCAGATTCATTTTGTGGAATGACTGAAATAGCCGAGCCAGAGTCCAATTCCATTTTAATTAATTTGCTGTTCACTTCTGGTTTAAGCTATATTGCTTGTCTATTGTTAGTTTTCCAATTAAATCTCAAGGCTGCGCAGTCCTGTGTCACTCTCATCATTAGCAGATTTTTCATCAACAGCATGCAGATGAGTACTCATTTTGAAACTCCAATGACTTTCGGTTTCACCTTTTTCTCTTCAAGATTGATCCAACAGGTCATTCTGTGCCTGTGCAGGGGGAAGTATGGGTTAATGTGGTAGGGTGATGGGGCTTCTCATTCATTTGGACTGTGCCTGCCTTTGCAGGGGGAAGTATCGGTTAATGTGGGAGGGTGATGGGGCTTCTCATTCATTTGGACTGTGCCTGCCTGTGCAGGGGGAACTATGGGTTAATGTGGGAGGGTGATGGGGCTTCTCATTCATTTGGACTGTGCTTGTGAAGGAGGAAGTATGGGTTAATGTGGGAAGGTGATGGGGCTTCTCATTCATTTGGACTGTGCCTGTGCAGGGGGAAGTATGGGTTAATGTGGGAGGGTGATGGGGCTTCTCATTCATTTAGACTGTGCCTGCCTGTGCACGGGGAAGTATGGGTTAATGTGGGAGGGTGATGGGGCTTCTCATTCATTTCGACTGTGCCTGTGCAGGGGGAAGTATGGGTTAATGTGGGAGGGTGATGGGGCTTCTCATTCATTTGGACTGTGCCTGTGCAGGGGGAAGTATGGGTTAATGTGGGAGGGTGATGGGGCTTCTCATTCATTTGGACTCTGCCTGTGCAGGGGGAAGTATGGATTAATGTGGGAGGGTAATGGGGCTTCTCATTCATTTGGATGGTGCCTGTGCAGGGGGAAGTATGGGTTAATGTGGGAGGGTGATGGGGCTCCTCATTCATTTGGACTGTGCCTGCCTGTGCAGGGGGCAGTATGGGTTAATGTGGGAGGGTGATGGGGCTTCTCATTTATTTGGACTGTGCCTGTGCAGGGGGAAGTATGGGTTAATGTGGGAGGGTGATGGGGCTTCTCATTCAATTGGACTGTGCCTGCCTGTGCAGGGGGAAGTATGGGTTAATGTGGGAGGGTGATGGGGCTTCTCATTCATTTGGACTGTGCTTGTGAAGGAGGAAGTATGGGTTAATGTGGGAAGGTGATGGGGCTTCTCATTCATTTGGACTGTGCCTGTGCAGGGGGAAGTATGGGTTAATGTGGGAGGGTGATGGGGCTTCTCATTCATTTGGATGGTGCCTGTGCAGGGGGAAGTATGGGTTAATGTGGGAGGGTGATGGGGCTTCTCATTCATTTGGACTGTGCCTGCCTGTGCAGGGGGCAGTATGGGTTAATGTGGGAGGGTGATGGGGCTTCTCATTCAATTGGACTGTGCCTGCCTGTGCAGGGGGAAGTATGGGTTAATGTGGGAGGGTGATGGGGCTTCTCATTCATTTAGACTGTGCCTGCCTGTGCAGGGCGAAGTATGGGTTAATGTGGGAGGATGATGGGGCTTCTTATTCATTTGGACTGTGCCTGTGCAGGGGGAAGTATGGGTTAATGTGGGAGGGTGATGGGGCTTCTCATTCATTTGGACTGTGCCTGCCTGTGCAGGGGGCAGTATGGATTAATGTGGGAGGGTGATGGGGCTTCTCATTTATTTGGACTGTGCCTGTGCAGGGGGAAGTATGGGTTAATGTGGGAGGGTGATGGGGCTTCTCATTCATTTGGACTGTGCCTGGCTGTGCAGGGGGAAGTATGGGTTAATGTGGGAGGGTGATGGGGCTTCTCATTCATTTGGACTGTGCCTGCCTATGCAGGGGGAAGTATGGGTTAATGTGGGAGGGTGATGGGGCTTCTCATTCATTTGGACTGTGCCTGTGCAGGGGGAAGTATGGGTTAATGTGGGAGGGTGATGGGGCTTCTCATTCATTTGGACTGTGTGTGCCTGTGCATGGTGAAGTATGGGTTAATGTGGGAGGGTGATGGGGCTTCTCATTCATTTAGACTGTGCCTGCCTGTGCAGGGGGAAGTATGGGTTAATGTAGGAGGGTAATGGGGCTTCTCATTCATTTGGACTGTGCCTGTGCAGGGGGAAGTATGGGTTAATGTGGGAGGGTGATGGGGCTTCTCATTCATTTGGATGGTGCCTGTGCAGGGGGAAGTATGGGTTAATGTGGGAGGGTGATGGGGCTTCTCATTCATTTGGACTGTGCCTGCCTGTGCAGGGGGCAGTATGGGTTAATGTGGGAGGGTGATGGGGCTTCTCATTCATTTGGACTGTGTGTGCCTGTGCATGGTGAAGTATGGGTTAATGTGGGAGGGTGATGGGGCTTCTCATTCATTTAGACTGTGCCTGCCTGTGCAGGGGGAAGTATGGGTTAATGTAGGAGGGTAATGGGGCTTCTCATTCATTTGGACTGTGCCTGTGCAGGGGGAAGTATGGGTTAATGTGGTAGGGTGATGTGGGTTCTCATTCATTTGGACTGTGCCTGCCTGTGCAGGGGGAAGTATGGGTTAATGTGAGAGTGGGATGGGGCTTCTCATTCATTTGGACTGTGCCTGCCTGTGAAGGGGGAAGTATGGGTTAATGTGGGAGGGTGATGGGGCTTCTCATTCATTTGGACTGTGCCTGTGCAGGGCGAAGTATGGGTTAATGTGGGAGGGTGATGGGGCTTCTGATTCATTTGGACTGTGCCTGCCTGTGCAGGGAGAAGTATGGGTTAATGTGGGAGGGTGATGGGTCTTCTCATTCATTTGGACTGTGTGTGCCTGTGCAGGGCAAAGTATGGTTTAATGTGGGAGGGTGATGGGGCTTCTCATTCATTTGGACTCTGCTTGTGCAGGGGTTAGTATGGGTTAATGTGGGAGAGTGATGGGGCTTCTCATTGATTTGGACTGTGCCTGTGCAGGGGGAACTATGGGTTAATGTGGGAAGGTGATGGGGCTTCTCATTCATTTGGACTGTGCCTGTGCAGGGGGAAGTATGGTTTAATGTGGGAAGGTGATGGGGCTTCTCATTCATTTGGACTGTGCCTGCCTGTGCAGGGGGAAGTATGGGTTAATGTGGGAGGGTGATGGGGCTTCTCATTCATTTAGACTGTGCCTGCCCGTGCAGGGGGAAGTATGGGTTAATGTGGGAGGGTGATGGGGCTTCTCATTCATTTGGACTGTGCCTGCCTGTGCAGGGGGAAGTATGGGTTAATGTGGGAGGGTGATGGGGCTTCTCATTCATTTGGACTGTGCCTGTGCATTGGGAAGTATGGGTTAATGTGGGAGGGCGATGGGGCTTCTCATTCATTTGGACTGTGTGTGCCTATGCAGGGCGAAGTATGAGTTAATGTGGGAGGGTGATGGGGCTTCTCATTCATTTGGACTGTGCCTGTGCAGGGGGAAGTATGGGTTAATGTGGGAGGGTGATGGGGCTTCTCATTCATTTGGACTGTGTGTGCCTGTGCATGGGGAAGTATGGGTTAATGTGGGAGGATGATGGGGCTTCTCATTCATTTCGACTCTGCCTGTGCAGTGGGAAGTATGGGTTAATGTGGGAGGGTGATGGGGCTTCTCATTGATTTGGACTGTGCATGTGCAGGGGGAACTATGGGTTAATGTGGGAGGGTGATGGGGCTTCTCATTCATTTGGACTGTGCCTGTGCAGGGGGAAGTATGGGTTAATGTGGGAGGGTGATGGGGCTTCTCATTCATTTGGACTGTGCCTGCCTGTGCAGGGGGCAGTATGGGTTAATGTGGGAGGGTGATGGGGCTTCTCATTTATTTGGACTGTGCCTGTGCAGGGGGAAGTATGGGTTAATGTGGGAGGGTGATGGGGCTTCTCATTCATTTGGACTGTGCCTGCCTGTGCAGGGGGAAGTATGGGTTAATGTGGGAGGGTGATGGGGCTTCTCATTCATTTAGACTGTGCCTGCCTGTGCAGGGCGAAGTATGGGTTAATGTGGGAGGATGATGGGACTGCTTATTCATTTGGACTGTGCCTGTGCAGGGGGAAGTATGGGTTAATGTGGGAGGGTGATGGGGCTTCTCATTCATTTGGACTGTGCCTGCCTGTGAAGGGGGAAGTATGGGTTAATGTGGGAGGGTGATGGGGCTTCTCATTCATTTGGACTGTGCCTGTGCAGGGGGAAGTATGGGTTAATGTGGGAGGGTGATGAGGCTTCTCATTCATTTGGACTGTGCCTGTGCAGGGGAAGTATGGGTTAATGTGGTAGGGTGATGGGGCTTCTCATTCATTTAGACTGTGCCTGCCTGTGCAGGGAGAAGTATGGGTTAATGTAGGAGGGTGATGGGGCTTCTCATTCATTTGGACTCTGCCTGTGCAGGGGGAAGTATGGGTTAATGTGGGAGGGTGATGGGGCTTCTCATTCATTTGGACTGTGCCTGCCTGTGCAGGGGGAAGTATGGGTTAATGTGGGAGGGTGATGGGGCTTCTCATTCATTTGGACTGTGCCTGTGCAGGGGGAAGTATGGGTTAATGTGGGAGGGTGATGGGGCTTCTCATTCATTTGGACTGTGCCTGCCTATGCAGGGGGAAGTATGGGTTAATGTGGGAGGGTGATGGGGCTTCTCATTCATTTGGACTGCGCCTGTGCAGGGGGAAGTATGGGTTAATGTGGGAGAGTGATGGGGCTTCTCATTCATTTGGACTGTGCCTGCCTGTGCATAGGGAAGTATGGGTTAATGTGGGAGGATGATGGGGCTTCTCATTCATTTCGACTCTGCCTGTGCAGTGGGAAGTATGGGTTAATGTGGGAGGGTGATGGGGCTTCTCATTCATTTGGACTGTGCCTGCCTGTGCAGGGAGAAGTATGGGTTAATGTGGGAGGGTGATGGGGCTTCTCATTCATTTGGACTGTGTGTGCCTGTGCAGGGCGAAGTATGGGTTAATATGGGAAGGTGATGGGACTTCTCATTGATTTGGACTGTGCCTGTGCAGGGGGAACTATGGGTTAATGTGGGAAGGTGATGGGGCTTCTCATTCATTTGGACTGTGCCTGTGCAGGGGGAAGTATGGGTTAATGTGGGAGAGTGATGGGGTTTCTCATTCATTTAGACTGTGCCTGCCTGTGCAGGGGGAAGTATGGGTTAATGTGGGAGGGTGATGGGGTTTCTCATTCATTTTGACTGTGCCTGTGCAGGGGGAAGTATGGGTTAATGTGGGAGGGTGATGGGGCTTCTCATTCATTTGGACTGTGTGTGCCTGTGCAGGGCGAAGTATGGGTTAATGTGGGAGGGTGATGGGGCTTCCCATTCATTTGGACTGTGTGTGCCTGTGCATGGTGAAGTATGGGTTAATGTGGGAGGGTGATGGGGCTTCTCATTCATTTAGACTGTGCCTGCCTGTGCAGGGAGAAGTATGCGTTAATGTGGGAGGGTGATGGGGCTTATCATTCATTTGGACTCTGCCTGTGCAGGGGGAAGTATGGGTTAATGTGGGAGGGTGATGGGGCTTCTCATTCATTTGGACTGTGCCTGCCTGTGCAGGGGGAAGTATGGGTTAATGTGGGAGGGTGATGGGGCTTCTCATTCATTTGGACTGTGCCTGTGCAGGGGGAAGTATGGGTTAATGTGGGAGGGTGATGGGGCTTCTCATTCATTTGGACTGTGCCTGCCTATGCAGGGGGAAGTATGGGTTAATGTGGGAGGGTGATGGGGCTTCTCATTCATTTGGACTGTGCCTGTGCAGGGGGAAGTATGGGTTAATGTGGGAGGGTGATGGGGCTTCTCATTCATTTGGACTGTGTGTGCCTGTGCATGGTGAAGTATGGGTTAATGTGGGAGGGTGATGGGGCTTCTCATTCATTTGGACTGTGCCTGTGCAGGGGGAAGTATGGGTTAATGTGGTAGGGTGATGTGGGTTCTCATTCATTTGGACTGTGCCTGCCTGTGAAGGGGGAAGTATGGGTTAATGTGGGAGGGTGATGGGGCTTCTCATTCATTTGGACTGTGCCTGTGCAGGGCGAAGTATGGGTTAATGTGGGAGGGTGAAGGGGCTTCTCATTCATTTGGACTGTGCCTGCCTGTGCAGGGAGAAGTATGGGTTAATGTGGGAGGGTGATGGGGCTTCTCATTCATTTGGACTGTGTGTGCCTGTGCAGGGCAAAGTATGGTTTAATGTGGGAGGGTGATGGGGCTTCTCATTCATTTGGACTCTGCTTGTGCAGGGGTTAGTATGGGTTAATGTGGGAGGGTGATGGGGCTTCTCATTGATTTGGACTGTGCCTGTGCAGGGGGAACTATGGGTTAATGTGGGAAGGTGATGGGGCTTCTCATTCATTTGGACTGTGCCTGCCTGTGCAGGGGGAAGTATGGGTTAATGTGGGAGGGTGATGGGGCTTCTCATTCATTTGGACTGTGCCTGTGCAGGGGGAAGTATGGGTTAATGTGGGAGGGTGATGGGGCTTCTCATTCATTTGGACTGTGCCTGCCTGTGCAGGGGGAAGTATGGGTTAATGTGGGAGGGTGATGGGGCTTCTCATTCATTTGGACTGTGCCTGTGCAGGGGGAAGTATGGGTTAATGTGGGAGGGCGATGGGGCTTCTCATTCATTTGGACTGTGTGTGCCTATGCAGGGCGAAGTATGGGTTAATGTGGGAGGGTGATGGGGCTTCTCATTCATTTGGACTGTGCCTGCCTGTGCAGGGGGAAGTATGGGTTAATGTGGGAGGGCGATGGGGCTTCTCATTCATTTGGACTGTGTGTGCCTATGCAGGGCGAAGTATGGGTTAATGTGGGAGGGTGATGGGGCTTCTCATTCATTTGGACTGTGCCTGTGCAGGGGGAAGTATGGGTTAATGTGGGAGGGTGATGGGGCTTCTCATTCATTTGGACTGTGTGTGCCTGTGCATGGTGAAGTATGGGTTAATGTGGGAGGGTGATGGGGCTTCTCATTCATTTGGACTGTGTGTGCCTGTGCATGGTGAAGTATGGGTTAATGGGGGAGGGTGATGGGGCTTCTCATTCATTTGGACTGTGCCTGTGTAGGGGGAAGTATGGGTTAATGTGGGAGGGTGATGGGGCTTCTCATTCATTTGGACTGTGTGTGCCTTTGCAGGGCGAGGTATGGGTTAATGTGGGAGGGTGATGGGGCTTCTCATTCATTTGGACTGTGTGTGCCTGTGCAGGGCGAAGTATGGGTTAATGTGGGAGGGTGATGGGGCTTCTCATTCATTTGGACTGTGCCTGTGCAGGGGGAAGTATGGGTTAATGTGGGAGGGCGATGGGGCTTCTCATTCATTTGGACTGTGTGTGTCTGTGCATGGTGAAGTATGGGTTAATGTGGGAGGGTGATGGGGCTTTTCATTCATTTAGACTGTGTCTGCCTGTGCAGGGGAAGTATGGGTTAATGTGGGGGGGTGATGGGGCTTCTCATTCATTTGTACTGTGCCTGCCTATGCAGGGGGAAGTATGGGTGAACGTGGGAGGGTGATGGGGCTTCTCATTCATTTGGACTGTGCCTGCCTATGCAGGGGGAAGTATGGGTTAACGTGGGAGGGCGATGGGGCTTCATTCGTTCATTTGGACTGTGCCGGAGTGAAGTTGAGTGAAGTTAACCCCTCTGATAAAAGAGTCTGGTTGTTGAGGGGTATTAAGGAGGTAGAGGTTTTGTTGTGCTTTCTTTGTAATGACACCTAGGTGCTAGGCCCAGGACAATAATACAATTGACTAATATTGCAAACTTTGTTGTTTAGCAGAGATAGTACAGAACAATACATACAATTTATTATAAATTACTACATGATATATATATTTAAATTGTATAATGCAAAAGAGAACAACAATATTGAGATAGTGGATTCATTATCTGTTCAAAAATCAGATGGCAGAGGGGAAGAAGCTGTTCCTAAATGGTTGAGTGCACGTCTTCAGGCTCATGTGTCTCCTCCCTGACAGTAGCAATGAGAAGAGACACATTCTAGATGGTGGAGGCGCTTAATGAAAGATGCAATTTTGAGACATCACCTTTTGAAATGCTCTTCATGCCGAGGGGTAGGAGGGGGCTGGTGCCCATGATGGATCTGATTGAGTTTACAAGCCTCTGCAGCTTTTCAAGGTGACGATCGGAAGGTGGATGTGAGTTCTTCCTCTTCGGTAACTGTTGAAGAAGATCCATCAGTTGTTTTTGTCAATGAATCCAGGGTTTGGAGTTTGGAACACAGGGCTTGGTTCCTCCAAGACACTTTGCAAAGTTTGTTCAGGAGATTCTGCTGAGAGTTGGCACCTTGCCCTGGGTATGGATGGAGAAATGCCAGAGGATTGTCCAACCTTAGGGGAAACTGAGATCAAAGCTTGAACATTGCAGGTCTGGAGTACCACAGGGTGATAAGCACCCCATGACGCGCTTAGTGTCAAGGTCACTGATCTGTTTCCCTGTTTCTGCACTCAGTGTGTTCATGTATGAGTATCCCCGTTATTTCAGACCACCAGCTGTTCTGCAACATCTGGCAGATAATAATTATATCACACAACAGTCTGACAAAGCCACTCATCCCCCGATAAACCTTCGCATGAGCATGAGCCAAGCGCCAAGGTCGGACTTAACAGGTGGCGAGGAGGTCTCATCACGCCTGGGTCAGCTTGTAGCATTAAATTCTGCTTATCTCTGTTGATGAAAGCCACAGATGATTGTAGACTCAGCCAGCTGTGTTGCAGGCACTATCCTCCCCAGCATCCAGGGCACCTTCAAAATGCGATGCCTCAGAAGGAAGCGGCCTCCATCATTAAGGACCCCCATCACCCAGGGCACGTCCTCATCTCATTGCTACCATCAGGGAGGGGTGCAGGAGCCCCAGACACACACTCAACATTTTAAGAACAGCTTCTTCTCCTCTGCCATCAACCCATGAACACTGCCTCAGTATCTTGCTTTCTTCTTGCACTACTTATATAATGTAATTATATATACATATATATCTTTAATTTTAAAATTATATGTACACACACAGTTAGTAAGTAATTTTATATTTATCTATCTACCCATATATAATGCAATGCCCTGGTTCATATCTTTACTGTTATGCTGTGTGTATTTCAATTAGCAGCTCCGTAAGTGCAGTCTGTTCTACTGTCAGACTGTTTGGGTTATTAAAGATAAAGGATGATGAGGAATGTGTGCCTTCCAGTTAAGATGATAGAATTAGGAGGAGATTTTCTTGGTGACGGGCACTAAGGTTGGTCTTGGGTTTCTGGTTCGGCGGGAGATGAAGAGAGAAGGTGCTGGGGAGAACCGGTTGTAGCATACGATCCGGTGGGAGACTCATTTGTTCGAGATGGATTGCGAGCGACGTTCGGAAGGTGGTGTGTGCTTTCACGTTGACTGAGGGCCCAGTACGTGAGTGACAGGGAAGTTCAAGATGAACTCCAATTTGTGCACATTTGACTGTTTAATTAAAATGGACTCTTTTCTTTTTGTTTTTCTTTAGTTAAGATTCATAAATATAATTCCTTTAATCATATGCAGTGTACTGTCTGTTAATCTGTGGCACTAATTTGTAACAGGGTAGCGAATTACACATTACACACTAGACACTAGAATACTACAGCACAGTACAGGTCCTTTGGCCCTCGATGTTGTGCCGACCCGTATATTCCTCAAAAAAAAAGTACTAAACCCACACTGCCCCGTAACCCTCTATTTTTCTTTCATCCATGTGCCTGTCCAAAAGGCTCTTAAATACCCCTAATGTTTCAGCCTCCACCACCATCCCTGGCAGGTCATTCCAGACACCCACAACCCTCTGTGTAAAAAACTTACCCCTGATGTCTCCCCTAAACTTCCCTCCCATAACTTTGTAGATATGCCCTCTGGTGTCTGCTATTCATGCCCTGGAAAACAGGGACTGGCTATCCACCCTATCAATGCCTCTCATAATCTTGTAGACCTCTATCAAATCCCCTCTCATCCTTCTACGCTCCAAAGAGAAAAGTCACAGCTCTGCTAACCTTGCCTCATAAGACTTGTTTTCCAATCCAGGCAACATCCTGGTAAATCTCCTCTGCACCCTCTCCATAGCTTCCACATCCTTCCTATAATGAGGTGACCAGAACTGAACACAATACTCTAAGTGTTGTCTCACCAAAGATTTGTAGAGTTGCAACATGACCTCTCTACTCTTGAACTCAATTCCCCCTATTATGAAGCCTAGTATCCCATAGGCCTTCTTAATTATCCTATCAACCTGTGCAGCGACCTTGAGGGATGTATGGATTTGAACTCCAAGGTCCCTCTGTTTATCCACACTCTTAAGTAACTGACCATTAACCCTGTACCAGCCTTCTGGTTTTTCCTTACAAAATACATCACCTCACACTTATCCAGATTAAACTCCATCTGCCACTTTTCTGCCCAACTCTGCATCCTGTCTATATCCTCTTGTAACCTTCGACAACCTACAGCTCCATCCACAACTCCTCCAATCTTCGTTTCATCTGCAAACTTACTCACCCATTCTTCTGCCTCTTCATCCAGGGCATTTATAAAAAATCACAAAGAGCAGGGGTCCCAGGACAGATCCTTGCAGCACTCCACTAGTCACCGACCTCCAGGTAGAATACTTTCCTTCCACTACTACCCCCTGCTTTTCTCCTGTAAGCCAATTTTTTATCCAAACAGCCAAGGTTCCACTGATCCCATGCCTCATGACTTTCTGGATGAGTCTCTCGTGGGGGACCTTGTCAAATGCTTTCCTAAAATCCATGTAGACCACATCTACCACCCAACCCTCATCAATTTCTTTGGTTACCGCTTCAAAAACCTCAATTAGGCTCGTGAGGCACGACCTTCCCTTCACAAAGCCATGTTGACTATCCTTGAATAGACTGCACTTCTCCAAATGCTTGTAGATCCTATCCTTAAGAATCCTTTCCAATAGTCTGTAGACCACCGACGTAAGACTCACCGGTCTATAGTTCCCAGGATTCTCCCTGTTACCTTTTTTAAACAAGGGAACTACATTTTCCATTCTCCAATCCTCTGGCACCTCCCCTGCAGCCAAAGAGAATTCAAAGTTCATAGCTTCTGCTCTATCGATCTCTTCTCTCACTTCCCACAGCAACCTGGGGTATATCACGTCTGGCCCTGGGGTCTTACCAATCTTGATGTTTTTAAGAAGATCCAACACTTCTTCTTCCTTAATCTCCACATTGTCCAGCACACAGGCTTGTTCTATTTCGACCTCACCCTGATCAAGGTCCTTTTCACTTGTGAATACTGAAACAAAGTATTCACTTAGGACCTCCCCAACCTCCTCCACCTCCAGGCACATGTTGCCTTCTTTATCCTTTAGCGGCTCCACCTTCATTCTTGTCATCCTTCTGTTCGTCACATATGCATAGAAAACCTTGGGGTTCTCCTTAATCCTACATGCCAAGGCCTTCAAGCTCTCCTAAATCCTTTCTTAAGCTCCTTCCTGGCTACCCCATATTTCTCATGAGCCCCTCCTGCTTCCTGCTTCTTATATCTAACATATGTTTCCTTCTTCCTCTTGATGAGTTGCCTCACGTGTTTCGTCAGCCACAGTTCCCTTTTCCTACCATTTTTTCCTTGTCTCAGTGGGACAAACCTATCCTGAACCCAGCACAAGTGGTCCCTAAACTTCCTCCACATTACTTCTGTGCTTTTACCCTTGAACATCTGTTTCCAATTTACTCTTGCTAGTTCCTGCCTCATCCCTTCATAGTTAGCCCTTCCCCAGTTAAGCACTTTCCTATTTTGTCTGTTTTTATCCTTTTCCATAGCTATGCTGAAGCTAAGGGAGTTGTGGTCACTCTCACCAAAATGCTCCCACACCAAGAGGTCTGCCACCTGACCAGGTTCATTACCCAGAACTAGATCCAGTACGGCCTCTCCTCTTGTCAGCCGGTCCACATACTGTGTCAGGAATCCTTCTGAACACACCTGACAAATTCAGCCCCATCTATCCCCCTTGCAGTCAGGAGATGCCATCAATGTGAGGGACTACAACCCTATATTTCCTGCACCATTCTAAAATCTGCCTGCTTATCTGCTCCTCGGTGTCCCGAGGGCTATTTGGGAGCCTATAGACTACTCCCAGCACAGTGATTGATCCCTTCCTATTTCTGACTTCCACCCACACCGACTCAGTGGACGCTCCCTCTGCAGCGTCCTCCCTTTCTATAGCCGTGATACTATCCCTGACCAGTAATGCTACTCCCCCCCCCCACACCTTTTCTACCTCCCATCCTATTCCTTTTAAAATACCTAAACACCGGTACCTGCATCAACCAATCCTGCCCTTCCTCCAGCCAAGTTTCAGTAATGGACACAACATTGTAGTTCCACGTACTGATCCATGCTCTAAGTTCATCCCCTTTGTTCCTAATACTGCTAGCGCTGAAATGGACACATTTCAACCCCTCTAACTGGCTGTATTTATGTTTTGTCCCCTGCCTGTCCTTCCTCACCAACTCAGAACACACAGCATCATGCCCTTGACCATCTACCCTCATCTCTGCACTCACATTCTGACTCCCACCCCCCTGCCAAACTAGTTTAAACCCTCCCCAACAGCTCCAGCAAACCTGCCCGCCAGGATATTGGTCCCTTTCCAGTTCAGGTACAGCCCATCATTTTTGTACAGGTCAGACCTTCCCCAGGAGAGATCCCAATGATCCAGAAATCTGAACCCCTGCCCCCTGCATCAACTCCTCAGCCATGCATTTATCTGCCATAACTTCCTGTTCCTACCCTCTCTGGCTCGTGGCACAGGCAGCAATGCCGAGATTACCACCCTTGAGGTCCTGCTTTTTAACTTCTTTCCTAACTCCCTATATTCCTTCTTCAGGACCTCATCCCTACTCCTATCTATGTCATTGGTCCCCACGTGGACCACGACATCTGGCTGCTCACCCTCTCTCCTGAGAATACCGAGAACTCGATCCTCACAGATCTACACAGAACTACACAGCATCTATACAAACCAGAGTTTTGGGCAGGAGACCCGTCTCAATCTCATGAGTTTGGCAGGACCAGAGAGTGTTTTCCCTAGACTTACACAGCCAAGAAAACCGGGGGGTTTCATATATATCACTCAGACAGAGTGCATTTCTCTGCTCAGAGGCCACTTTATTAGTTACACCGGTACACCTGCTCGTTAATGCAAATATCTAATCAGCCAATCATGTGGCAGCAACTCAATGCATAAAAGCATGCAGGCGTGGTCAAAAGGTTCAGTTGTTGTTTAGTGCAAACATCAGCATGGGGAAGAAACGTGATCTAAGTGACTTTGACAGTGGAATGATTGTTGGTGCCAGACAGGGTGGTTTGAGTATCTCAGAAACTGCTGCTCTGCTGATCTAGAGCTTGCACAACAATCCCTAGAGTTTATAAAGAATGCTGCAAAAATTAAATAAACAAAAAGTCATCCAGTTAGCAGCAGATCTGTAGGTGAGATCACCTTGTTAATGACAGAGGTCAGAGAATAGCCAGACTGGTTCAAACTGACAAGAAGGTGATGGTAACTCAAGTAACCACGTGTTACAACAAAGGTGTGCAAAAGATCATCTCTGAATACACAACATGCTGAACCTTGATGTGGACGGGCTACAGCAGCAGAAGACCACAATCATACACTTAGTGCCCACTTTATTAGGTAGAAGAGGTACCAAATAAAGTGGCCATTGAGTGTATGTCTTATTATAATTTATAGTATTTTATAAGTGTGTAAAATCCAAAAAAATCCATTTTTATAGATCACACCAGGGTATGGGCTACAAATTACAATGGGAGGTAAAAAAAAAAGGCATGTAAAAAGGGTAATGTTATGATAGTTATGGGGGATTGGGAAAATCAAGTTGGTACTGTATCCCAAGAGGGGGAATTTGAAGAATGCCTATGCGGTGCATGGGCCTTCATCAACTGTGGCCTTTTAGAGCAGCTTGTGGTGGAGCCCACTAGGAGAAAGGCAATTCTAGTTTGGGTATTATGTAATGAACCAGATTTGATGAGGGAGCTCAAGGTAAGGGACCCCTTAGGAAGTAGATATCATCATATGATAGAATTCACCCTGTAGTTTCTGACGGAGAAGCTAAAGTCAGACGTATTGCAGTGCAGTGGGAATTACTGGCCAAAGTTAATTGGGAGGGAACACTCTCAGGGATGATGGCAGAGCAACAATGACTGAAGTTTCTGGGAGCAATTCAGAAAATGCAGGATAGATACATCCCAAAGATGAAGAAGTATTCTAAAGGCAGGATGATGCTACTGTGGCTGACAAGGGAAGTGAAGAACAGCATGAAAGATAAGAGAAGGCATACAATAAAGCCAAAATTAGTGGTAAATTAGAGGATTAAGAAGCTTTTAAAACCGACAGAAGGCAACCAAAGAAACCACAAAGAGAGAAAAGATGAAAGATGGAGGTATTCCAGTGAATAATATCCAAAAGGATACCAGAAGTTTCTGCTGATACTATATATAAAGATTGAAAGAGAGGCAAGAATGGAGATCAGACAGCTGGAAAATAATGCTGTAGCAGTAGTAATGGGGGACAAAGAAATGGCACATGAACTTAATAAGTACTTTGCTTCAGTCTTCACTATGGATGACATGAGCAGTATGCCAGAAATTCAAGAGTGTCAGGGGGCACAAATGAGTATAATTGCTAAGGGGAAGGTGCTTGGAAAGCTGAAAGGTCTGAAGGTGGATATGTCACTAGGACCAGATGGACTACACCCCAGGGTTCTGAGTGATGTAGCTGAAGATATTAAGGAGACATTCGTAATGATCTTTCATTATGGAATGGTTCCAGAGGGCTTAAAAATTGTAATTGCACTCCACTCTAAGAAGGGACGGAAGCAGAAGAGAGGAAATTATAGGCCAGTTAATCTACCTTCAGTGGTTGGGAAGATGTCAGGAGCTGAAAGGTAAGGTTACAGCTATATAGGACCCTGGTCAGACCCCACTTGGAGTACTGTGTTCAGTTTTGGTCAGGAAGGATGTGGAAGCCATAGAAAGGGTGCAGAGGAGATTTACAAGGAGGTTGCCTGGATTGGGGAGCATGCCTTATGACAATAGGTTGAGTGAACTCGGTCTTTTCTCCTTGGGGCGACGGAAGATGAGAGGTGACCTGATAGAGGTGTATAAGATAATGAGAGGCATCGATCATGTAGATAGTCAGAGGTTTTTTCCCAGGGCCGAAATGTCTAACACGGGAGGGCACAGTTTTATGGTGCTTGGAAGTAGGTACAGAGGAGATCTGGATAGGTACATGGAGATTAGAAAAATAGAGGGCTATGGGTAACCTTAGGTAATTTCTAAAGTAAGTACATGTTCAGCACAGCATTGTGGGCTGAAGGGCCTGTATTGTGCTGTAGGTTTTCTATGTTTCAATGTTTTCTATGGATGAGGTTTTGGAGTACTTGAAGGCACGTGGTAAAATAAGTATGGTTTCTCTAAGAGGAAACCTTGCCTGACAAATCTGTTGTATTTCTTCATTTTACTGAGAAGGCCTGCAAGAAAATGAATTTTGGGGTAGTGTATAGTGACCTGTACATACATTGATAATAACTAACCTTGAATTTTGAACTTTGAACTTTGGGTGGCCCGTGTTCTCACAAAGTGAAGAGGCAAACATGAACAATACCAGACACACTATCCTTGAGTGAACTGCACACATCAATAATAAAACGGGCCAGAAAAGGCAGGGAGAGGGACGTGCTTTCTTCAAAATCAAAGCATTAATGAAGTGGTTTAAAAAGAGTACTTATGCTCCTTTCTCCTCCTAATTTTTTTAAACATGACCGTGGCCTGCTTTTCAGTGTGAGTGATTAGAAACATATTTCTGTGTTGTGTAACCCAAGTGAACCAATTGAATTTGGACCCTCGCTGACCCAGAGGAGGAATTAACATGCTCCAGCCAGCTGTTGTGTTTATCCAGTGTAGACTGAGCTAAGTGAGTTACATTCCCTCAACCACCTCCTTCCTCCTGCACAGAGCCTTGGCCCACATAGCATTCATGCCTCAAGGAAAGTTCTTCCTAGGCGTTTTCTAACCCTTTGAAAGGCTGTAAGACAAAGGAGCAGAATTAGGCCACTCCATCTGTCGAATCTGCTCCGTCATTCCATCTTAACCCTCTCATCCCCATTCTCCCGCCTTCTCCCTGTAACCTTTGATGCCCTGACTAATCAAGAACCTATCATCTTCTGCTTTAAATATACCCAATGACTTACGAGTCTCCACACTCTGGCTAAAGAAATTCCTCCACATCTCTGTTTTAAAGGGACATCCTTCAATTCTGAGGCTTGACCCTCTGGCACTAGAGTCCCCCACCATAGGAAATAATCTGTGCATGTTGCTTCACCTCTTCCTTTTCCTGTAACCACGTGCATGCCTGGATTTCTCCGTTTGGTAGGCAGCTCCCTAATCTCATTGCTTCCTTGTCTCTCTGGTGATGGGCCTCAAAGTCAGCTGCAGAGATAACACTCAGGAGGAAAGAGTGAACGAGCTGGGGATCTTCTCTTTGCAGCGAAGGAGGATGAGTGGTGATTTGATGGAGGTGTATGCAAGGTGATAAGGGGCATAGGTCGAGTGGACAGCCAAAGGCTTTTTCCCAGGATGGAAATAGATTATACAAGAGGGCATGATTTTACAGTGCTAGGAGGAAATTGGGGAGCGGGGGTGTGGAATGCCAGAGGTAGGTTTTCAACACAGGGAATGGTGAATACATGAAACATGTTACCAGGGTTGGTAGTAGAGGCAGATGCACCAGGAACTTTTGAGAAACTTATAGATAGGTACATGGATGAAAGAAATCTGGAGGGCTGCGTGGAAGAGGACAGGAAACATTGCAAATATCACGACCACTGACTAAAAAGGGAGGGAGGTGAAAGACAGGAAATTATACAGTGTAGATAGTGCAGGGAAGGGTATGGTTCGGTAGAGGGAATAAAGGTGTACACTATTTTCTGAACCGGGATAAAATTCAGAAATCAGAGGTGCAAAGGGACTCAGGAGCCCTTGTGCTGGGTTCCCCTTGCATGTTGGGTCGGTGGTAAGGAAGGCAAATACAAAGTTCACATTCATTTTGAGAGGACTAGAGTAGAAAAGCAAGGACATAATGCTGAGGCTTTATGAGGTACTGGTCAGACCACATTTGGAGAATGTTGAACAGTCCTGGGCCCAAGTGAAGCCTCACTCGGAGTAACATAGAAAAACTACAGCACAATACAGGTCCTTCGGCCCACAAAGCTGTGCCGAACATGTCCTTACCCTAGAAATTACCTAGGGTTACCCATGGCCCTCTATTTTTCTCAGCTCCGTGTACCTATCCGGGAGTCCCTTAAAAGACCCTATCTTACCAGCCTCCACCACCATCGCCAACGGCCCATTCCACACACTCACCACTCTCTGCGTAAAATACTTACCCCTGACATCTCCTCTACACCTGCTTCCGAGCACCTTAAAACTGTGCCTTCTCGTGTTAGTCATTTCAACCCTGGGAAAAAGTCTCTGTCTATCCACATGATCAATGCCTCTCATCATCTTATACACCTCCTCTGCTCCAAGGAGAAAAGGCCAAGTTCACTCAACCTATTCTCATAGGGCATGCTCCCCAATCTAGGCAACATCCTTGTAAATCTTCTCTGCATTCTCTCTCTAGTATCCACATCCTTCCTGTAGTAAGGTGACCAGAACTGAACACAGTGCTCCAGGTGGGGTCTAACTAAGGTCTTATATAGTTTTAACATTACCTGTCAGCTCTTGAACTCAGTCCCATGGTTGATGAAGGCCATCATACCATATGTTTTCTTAACAACACTGTCAACCTGTGCAGCAGCTTGGAGTGCCCTATGGACCCAGACCCCCAAGATCTCGCTTATTCTCCACACTGCCAAGAGTATTACCATTGATATTATATTCTGCCTTCAAATTTGACTTACCAAAATGAACCACTTCACACTTTTCTGGGTTGAACTCCATCTGCCACTTCTCAGCTCAGTTTTGCACGCTGCAACCTCTGACAACTCTCCAGACTAACCACAACACCCCTGACTTTTGTGTCATCAGCAAACATACCAACACACTCTTCTACTTCCTCATTCAGGTCATTTATAAAAATCACAAAGAGGAGGGGTCCCTGAACAGATCCCTACGGAACACCACTAGTTACCGTTCCCCATGCAGAATATGAACCATCTACAACCAGTCTTTGCCTTCTGTGGGCAACCCAATTCTGGATGCACAAAGCAAGGTCTCCTTGGATCCCAGGCCTCCTTACTTTCTGAATGAGCCTTGCATGGGGAACCTTATCAAATGCCTTCCTGTAATCCATAGACACTACATCCACTGATCTACCTTCATCAATGTGTTTTGCTACATCCTCAAAGAATTCAATTAGGCTCATAAGGCATGACCTGCCCTTAACACAGTCATGCTGTCCATCCCTAATCAGATTATACCTCTCCAAATGCTCATAAATCCTGCCTCCCGGGATCTTCTCCAACAACTTGCCCACCACTGAAATAAGACTCAGAGGTCTATAATTTCCTGTGTTATCTCTACTCCTTTTCTTGAACAAGGGAACAACATTTTCAACCTTCCAATCCTCTGGTACTTCTCCCACCCCTATAATTGTGATCACTACCTCCAAAATGCTCTCCCACTGAGCGACCTGACACCTGACCAGGTTCATCTCCCAATACCAGATCAAGTACAGCCTCTCCTATAGTTGGTTTATCTATACATTGTGTCACGAAACCTTCCTGAACACACCTAAGAAACTCCACTCCATCTAAACCCCTTGCTCTAAGGAGATGCCAGTCAATATTAGGAAAGTTCAAATCACCCATTATAACAACCCTATTATTATTGCGCTGTTCCAGAATCTGCTCCTCAATGTCTCTGTTACTAATGGGGGGGGCGTTGGGGGGGGGGTCTATAAAAAACACCCAGTAGAGATAAGGAGGAATTTCTTTAGTCAGAGGGTGGCGAATTTGTAGAATTCATTTCCACGGGCAGCTGTGAAAGCCAAGTCATTGAATATACTTAAAGAGGAGGATGATGGGTTTTTGATTAGTGAAGGCTTCAAAGATTACTGGCAGAAGGCAGGAAGTGAGCTTGAGAGGGAAAATCGATCAGCCTTGATGGAAGGGTGGATCAGAATTGATGGACTGAATGGGTCTTGTAGTTGATGGCCATGTTATGATGGACTGAAGGGTGAAGTTCCATGCTGTGTGAGCCCGTGAACTCCTTGTGTATTCAGTGCACCCGTCTGCACTCTCCTCATTAGAGGGGAAGAACCCCAACTAAGCACACAGACTTCACGCTGGGGACGAAGGTGGAATGGCAAATGATCACAGCGTTCAAAGTTCAAAGTAAATTTATTATCAAACTTCATATCTGTCACCATATACAAACCTGAGATTCGTTTTCTCTTAATAAAATCCATATACATCAAGGGAAAAAGGAGATCACAGAGTATATATTTACAGTTACAGAGACCATGCAGTACAGTCAGACCGATAAAGTGCAAGGGCATTGTCGAGGTAGACTGGGAGATCAGGTGTTCATTTCTATCATACAATAGACCTGTTTGAGAGTTTGAGAGCAGGGTAGAAGTTTTCCATGATCCTGGGAGAGGTATCATTGAGCTTTTGTGTCTTCAGCCTGACGGGAGTGGGGAGAGAGAAAGACCGATGTGGGTAGAGTCCTTGATAACGCTTGCTGTTTTTCTGAAGCAGTGGCAAGTGGAGGGAGACTGGTTTCCGGAGTGTGCTGGGCTGCATCCACAGCTCTCTGCAACTTCTTGTGGTCTTGGCCAAAGCAGAATCAGAATCAACTTTATTATCACTGACGTATGTTGTGGTGTGGCTGCAGTACAGTGCAGGATATAAAAAATTGCTCATATGTCACTGAAATGAATAAGGCAATAGATGAATAACAAGGTAGTGGTCATGGATTCATGGCATGTTCAGGAATGTGATGACAGAGGGGGCGAAGCAGTCCCTAAAACATTGAGAGTGTGTCTTCAGGCTTCTGTACCTCCTCCTGTTCAGGCCGAACTGCTGTCACACCATTTACCAAACAATACTACCCTGAGATTAATTTTCTTGCGGGCATTTCCCAGGACCTACCCTCTTCTCATTCCTACCATCAGGGAGGAGGTAGAAGAGCCTAAAGACAGACTCAGTAATTCAGGAACAGCTTCTTCCTCTCCGCTTTCAGATTCTGAATGGATAATGAACCCATGAACACTACCTCACTAATTATCTTTTAGAACTATTTATTTAATTTAATTTTTGTTTATGCATACTTACCGTAATTTATGGTTATTATTACTCATTACAATGTACTGCTGCTGCAACACAACAAATTTCATAACATTATGCCAGTGATATTAAACCTGATTGTGAAGATGATAAAGGAATACAGTAGAATTCATGAAAAACTATACATAAGCAAAGACCGACAAACAACCAATGTGCAAGACGACATGTGCAAATATGAAAGTAGCTTCCACTGAGGGCAGAAGTTGTAGAGCCCTTGACAGTGACTTGAAAGTAGGTTGTGGAATGAGCTCAGATTTCAGGTGAGTGAAGTTACCCAGTTTGGTTCAGGAACCTGATGGTTATAGGGTAATAACTGTTCCTGAACCTGGTGGTGTGTGATCTAAGGCCCCTGTACCTCGTGCCTGAATGTAGTAGCAAAAAGAGAACATGCTCTGAATTTGGGGGTCCTTAAGGATGAATGCTGCTTCCTCGTGGTACCGTCCCATGTAGATGTGCTCAATGGTGGAGATGGCTTTGCTTGTGATGAATTGGGCTCTATCTACCACTTTCTGTAGACTTTGCCATTGCTGGGCATTGGTGTCTCCATCCCAGCACTCAACAATCTCTTTGTCCCTTTTTATCACCCTTCCTTGTTGATTTCAATCTCACATGTCGCTGTTCTTGGCACTGGAGCAAGATGGACGCACATCAAAGTCACTGTTGCATCATCAGGAGTCCCAGGGGGCCGTTAACAAAGACAAAATAGCTTTTCTTGGTTGAGCAACAGAACACACTGGCAAAACAGAAAAAACAGGAGCTTGTCATAAACAGAAGAGATCCTGCAGATACTGGAAATCCAGAGCAACACACACAAAATGCTGCAGGCACTCAGCAGGCCAGGCAGCCCCTCTACGACAGGGGTCCTCAACATTTTTTGCACCACAGACTGGTTTAATATTGACAATATTCTTGCGGGCCAGCCGACCGGTGGGGGGCGGGGGGAGGCGATAATCACGACTGGAATATAGGTGATAAGTCAACTATAAGTCACTTATAAGTGGCTAATAAACTCAATTTCATTTCTAAAAGGGTTTATCTAATGAATTTAATATTAAACACACAGCGCATATTTTCCTGGCATGAATATAATGATAAGTCATTTATAAGTCAATAGCATCGTAACATCTTAAGTAACGTTTGGATATAAACACACAGCACATATTTTCCCCATATGAACATATAAAATCATTGCAACACACCAATATCACTGAATCAGTAGGAGCCCTGGGCTTGTTTCCCGCAAGAAGACAATGCCATCGAGGGGTGATGGGAGACAGCGATACTCGAAGGGGGTTCCTTATGTCCAGTCTATTCCGCTTGGCAGAGATATTATGATGGAAATGGAAGCAACGTTTTCAGTGCTTTCGTGGCTACCTCAGGATATTCAGCCTTGACTTTGATCCAGAATGCCAGCAGAGATATTATGTCAAACATACTTTTCAGCCTGCTGTCATTTACAAGCTGGAGGAGTTGATCTTCTTCCTGCTCTGACATGGATATCGCATGCGTAATAACCTTGCGTGCATTCAAGTTCAACAGTGGGCGTGACAGGGGATGAGGAAAGGTGCAGCTGACTCATTACAGGGTTACCAGATTGGCTTTTTTGGCGCAAGTTCCAGAAATCTGTCTTTTTCCCAATTTGTTTGGTGTCAGAAAATTCATTTGGCTTCTTTGCTTTTTCCTTGCTTTTTTACATGCTACAATTATCTGCGTGAAAATTGCATATCATCCTTTTTCTAAACTATTTTCCTTTAAGAAAAATGTTTTTTGGTCCGTTACATTTGGCAATATTTCTGCCGCCAAGAGTCTGGGCAAAGAGGCGCCAAATCATATCGTTCCCTCGCGGCCCGGTAGCACATGCTTTACGGCCCGGTACCAGTCGGCGGCCTGGTGGTTGGGGACCGCTGTTCTATGACATTTTGGACTGAGACCCTTCATCAGGACTTGAAAGGAAGGAAGAAAAAGCCAGATTAAAAAGATGAGGGGAAGGGATGGAGGATAAGCTAGAAGGTGATAGGTGAAGCCAAGTGAGTGAGGCAGGAGGGATGAACTGAGAATCTGGGAGGTGATAAGTGGGAAAGGTCAAGGGATGGAGAAGAAGGAATCTGATAGGAGAGGAGAGTGGACCATCGAAGAAAGGGAAGGAGGAGGGGTGAGGGAGAAAAAAATGGGGAATGAAAAAAGTGAGAGGAGGGTGGGAGGATAAATTACCGGAGGAGAGATTGGTAGTCATGCCATCAGGTTGGAGTCTACCCAGAAGGAATATGAGGTGTTGCTCCTCCAATGTGAGTGTGGCTTCATCATGGTGGTAGAGGAGGCCATGGACCAATATGTTGGAATGGGAATGTTATGTCAATTCAAAATGGTGGTCACTGGGAAATCCCACTTTTTGTGGCAGTCGGAGTGAAGTTGCTTGTTGAAGCGTTGCCCGCAATCTACACTGAGTCTCACCGGTCGAGGAGGCATATAATAATTAGAGCAATTTTTTATATCTTGCACTCTACTGCAGCCACAAAACAGCAAATTTCACGACATGTGTGAGTGATATCAAACCTGATTCTGATTCTGATTTGTCACAAGAATTGCAAAGAGTTATGAGCACAGCTCAGCACATCACAGAAACCAGTCTCCGCTCAAGGACTCTGTCTACACTTACTTCTGCTTCGGGTAAACAGTGAATATAATCAAGGATCCTACCGGCCCATTCTCTCTCCCCACTCCCATCAGGCGGATGATACAAAAGTTTCATAACACATCTCACAGGATCAGGGAAAACTTTACATTGGTGTTATGAGACTCTCAAACAAGGTCTATTGTACGATAGAAATGAAGACCTGATCTCCCAGTATATCTCAACAATACCCTTGCAATTTATCTGTCTACCTGCACTGCACGGTCTCTGTAACTGTAACAATATATTCTAAGTTCTCTTTTTGCTGTTTTGTGCTTCTTTGATGGACTTACATGGATTTTTCAAGAGATACATTCAGATATAAGGCATAGGAACAGAATTATTCTCTCCTATGGTCCATTCAGCCCATCGAGTCTGCTCTGTCATTCCATCATGGCTGGCTGGTCCATTATCCTTCTCAACCCCATTCTCTTGTTTTCTCCCTGTAACCTTTGACACCCTGACTAGTCAGGAACCTATCAACCTCTGCTTTAAATACACCCAACTTCACAGCCATCTGTGGCAATAAATTCCACAGATTCTCCACCCTCTGACTCTGAAATTCCTCTTCATCCCTGTTCTAAATGGAGATTTCTCTATGCTGGGCTGTCTGGTTCTTGACTCCTTATAGGCATCCATTAGTCTTGTGAGTCCGTGGATTTGTGCCTTGGAAGGTTTCCAGGACACAGGCCTGGGCAAGGTTGTATGGAAGACTGACAGTTGCCCATGTTGCAAGTCTCACCTCTCCACGTCACCAATGTTGTCCAAGCGAAGGGTATTAGGGCCGGTACAGCTTGGCACCAGTGTCATCGCAGAGCGATGTGTGGTTAGGTGCCTTGCTCAAGGAAACAACACACTGCCTCAGCTGAGGCTCAAACTAGCGACCTTTTGATCACTAGACCGACGCCTTAACCACTTGGCCACGCACCAACACACAAAAAAAAAGGCCTTTCAGAAGGTCAAATTAGGGGTTAGGAACAGGGATGTACAGGAGCTATAGTTCAGGCCTCCACTCTGAGCTCAAAGGCCAACAATGTCGATGGATGACGTGGATGATGGGCTGTCCCAGGTTGGTGGGTTCTGCGACTAGATGTCCGTGTGAGCAGGAAGCATAAGGGCTGATGAATCAGCGAGCCTGGAGTTTGATCCTGTAGTTCAGGATCCCAACATCGGCTAGTCCAAGGGTCTATAGTGAAGGTTAATCAGAGATCTGGGAGTTGAAGCCCAATGGCCGAAGCCTGGAGGCCTGGCCTGGAGTAGGAGGGTTGTCCGTGTGTGTATGTGGATGTTTGGGAGGGAGGGAAGGGGCCTGCTTTGCTGTTGTTGTTTTGTTGCTTGTTGTGTTCCGTGTTGTTCTGACGAGCGTTGTGGGCATGCTGTGCTGGAGCCAGAATGAGTGGTAAGACTTACAGGCTGCCCCCAGCACATCCTTATGTTGGTTGTTAATGCAAATGATGCATTTCATTTTATGCTTCAATGTACATGTGATAAATAAATCTGAGTGTGCAAAAACAATAAGTTATGGTACATTGTGCCGACTCACATTGACTCTGAATGAAGGACTGTGTCAGAAACAGTACATACAACACATTGTGAACTATATATTGTGGTCCAGCAGAGAGACAAGGGATTAAACCTTTGACACAAATCCAGCAGAGAAACTGGTTTCGAAACAATCAATCAAACAAGGTTCAAGTTTCAAGTTTAATTACTATTGAGCCATATGTGAAAACAACAAAATGAAACATTGTTTTTCCGGAGTTAAAATGCAAAACACACCACCAACAGCACACAACACCACTCATAGCACACAGCACAAGTAGCACATATGGTTACGATTTCAGAACAAAAGACAGTCACAAGGAGAAAATATAATATAACCCCTGAGTCTCGGAGATGTCCTGGTCCAGTTGGTTCTTCCACCGGGTGAACACTGGAGGGCAGCACTAAGCAAACGCCAGAGGGCGGCTCGGAGCGAACATCGGAGGGCAGCACTGAGTGAATGCTGGAGGGCAGCAGCAAGAGAACACTAGAGGGCAGTACTGAGCAAGCACCAGAGAGCAGTACCAAGTGAACACTGGAGGGCAGCAGTAAGTGAACACTGAAGGGAAGCAACGAGCGAATACCAGAGGGCAATACTGACAGGAGGGGTCAACCCTAGCCCAGTACAGAATCCAGTGGTGCTCAGCCAGCTCTGGCATCTACTTCACTGGTGACTGCAGCAGGCAAGTCTAAGGCTTGTGGGCCTTGTCTGTACAACAACCAAGTCAACACAGCTACCCTGCCGGTGGTCTCACCAAGAACCAGTGAACTAGGCTTGCAGTATCAAACTTGAGGATAAAAATCACAATTGAGAGTTCAGAGGGAAAATATTTCCCATTGGGCCACTGAGGGGAAAACTGAAGTAACATTTTACAATGTTTGAAACAAAATATGTATCCATTAACACAAGAGATGCTGCAGACTCTGGAAATCCAGAGCAACAGCAGCAGAATGCTGGAGGAACTCAGAAGGTCAGGCAGCATCCATGGAGGGGAATTAAACAGTCAATGTTTTGGGCTGAGACCCTTTATCAGGACTGGAAAGGAAGTGGAGGAAGAAGCCAGAATAAGAAGGTGGGGAAGAGGGGGAGGACAGGCAGGCAGCTGGTAGGTGAGACCAGGTGAGGGGGGAGGTGGGTGGGTGGGGAAGGGGTGATGAATTAAGAAGATGGTAGGTGGCATCTGGAAGAGGTAAAGGGTTGAAGAAGAAGGAATCTGATAGGAGAGCTGAGTGGTCCATGGGAGACACAAGAGGGAGAAGATAGGTGGGAGGGGAGAAGGTGGAAAGGGGGGTGGAATTACAGGAAGTCAGAGAAATTGATCAACATACTATCAGGTTGGAGGCTACCCAATATCCATATCCATTACAGTCAGTAAAAGATGACAGAGTATTTGTAGATTGTCATTGGGGAAATGCAAACCAAATACTTGACATAGAAATCCCTATTGAGCATCTTTGAAAAATATTTATTCGATTTAGCTAATTATTCTGATGAAGTAGAACTACACTCAGTGTACTTTATTCCGTATCCCCTGAACCAAATCCAGACTCTGCTCTAATCCTAACCATCAAACCTACAGATAAGGAGGGTGCTCTAGAAGTTTGGCGGACTGACCTCTACCTTGCTGAGACCCAGCGCCAACTCTCAGACACCCCCTCTTGCTTACCCCTCGATCAGGACCTCACTAGGGAGCATGAGGCCATTGTCACCTGCGCCATCACTGACCTTATTAATTCTGGGTGTCTTCCAGCAACCTCAGAGTTCCCGCACCCTGCACCTCCAGTTCTACCTCCCACCCAAGATCCACAAACCTGCCTGTCCAGGTAGACCCATTGGCTCAGCTTGTTCCTGCCCCACTGAATTTATATCTGCAGACCTCGACTCTGTTTTATCCCCCACTTAGTTCAGTTCCTTCCTGCCTACATCCATGACACTTCACACACTCTGGATCTTTTCAATGATTTCATGTTATCTGCCCTGATCGTCTTATTTTCACCATGGATGTCCAAATACACAAAATACAAGCGTCATTGATTTGCAGGACTGTTACAAATTTTGAATTCAAGTATAGTCACGATGTATAAAACACTCAATTCCCTGGGGAGCTCACTGTTCTCGGAAGACCCTGCTGTGCCTGTTTGTGACCACAAGCTCCCACTCCAAAGACATCCAGGCATGAATGTCGTCCCTTTGGGTTGGACAGGGCCCTCGACCGCCCACTACCTGAACCCATGAATGACCATGTTGGGCTGAGTCAGGAGAAAGCACACCAATAGATCCCTCAGGCGATCCCCACCCCCTCCCCCCGGAACTGGGTAACCACATATGAGGAGCGTGGGGCTGAATTGCACCTAGAACTTGAGGAGCAGCCCCTTTAGTTTGAACCAGAGCAGTCTGGCCATTCTCCTCTGAGCCAACTTATTAACAAAATGTTTTTGCCCAGTCAGTGAAATTTTATTTGTTTTTTTGTACCATTCTCTGTAAACTCAAGAGACGACTGTGCATGAAAATCCCAGGAGATCAGCAGTTTCTGAGATGCTCAAACCAATCTGTCTGATACCAACAAACATTCCACAGTCAAAGTCACTTAATCACATTTCTTCCCCATTCTGATGTTTGGACTGAACCCCTTGACCATGTCTGCATGCTTTTATTCATTGAGTTGCTGCCACGTGACTGGCTGATTAGATATCTGCAGTAATGAGCTGTGTACAGGTGTATCTAATAAAGTGGCCACTGAGTAAACATAAAAATTAGAGATTTGATAGAGAGTTTGTTAACTCAAAAGTTATGTTAACTGAAAAGAGTGCGCTGAAATAGAATTATGTTTAAACCTACAGGATATCAAATACAAAGCATTAAATTAGAGAACTGTGTGATGTGCTTGACAGTAGATAGTCTGGGGAAGACAACAGCAACATTCTATGACTCGTACTCTGAAGTAATGAGCATTTCTTACAGAACTAGAGAAAGGACTTTATTCAAAGAGTAGTTTCAACTTGCACAAGAGAAGAGGTAATGAATAAACTGAGAAGACTGAAATGAAGGAGTTTGGGGGCTTTGATCTAAGAGAGGATGTGCTGGCATTGGGTCCAGAAGAGATTGATAAGAATGATCCCAGGAATGAAAGGGTTAATATATCAGGAGCGATTAAATGCTCTGGGCCTGAACTTGCTGGACTTCAGAGAAATGAGGGAGGATTGCATTGAAACTAATTGAAAGGCCTGGATAGAGTGGACGTGGAGAGAATGTTTCCTATAGTGGGTGAGTCTTGGATCAGAGAGCATGGTCCTTTAGAACAGAGATGAGGAGGAATTTCTTTAGCCAGGGATGGTGAATCTGTGGAATTCATTGTCACCGACAGCTGTGGAGGCCAAGTCATTCAGTGCATTTAAATTTGAGGCTGATAGGTTCTTGATTAATCAGGGTGTCAAAAGTTATGGAGAAAAGGCAGGGGAATGGGGTTGAGAGTGAAAATAAATCAGCCATGATGGATTGGTGGAGCAAGTGGCCTAATTCTGCTCCTATGTCTTATGATCTGAGCCTGAAGTACTTCCTTGGGGCACCAGAGACAGCAGTTAGCTTCTCACTCCCCCCCACACCACCGCCCCCCACCGCGCAGCTGAATTGTTCATTTCAACAGAGTGCAATAGTTGGAGGCTTGCCTCGGCAATGACCTCACTTGAACTTGATGAACACAAGATTTAAATATATTTGGCAGCTGATCCAACAAACTGCAAAGCAACAGAGGTCAGCTTCATAGCTCAGATTAAGCTGACGCTTGGCTTGAGAGGGGGGTCCCAGGATGATGAAAGCACGAGGCAGCTGCAAGCTCTTTTCAAAACAAGTGTATCAGTGAACAAGTGCAAGTGTTCAGCAATCTTGCCAGAAAGCAAAACAGCCTCCTCCGTCCCAATGTGATAAACAACATTAGCTAGAATTTAGGACAAGTTATGATAATATTTTGCTCTTGGGCAGGGAATGCTTTGCAGAGCTTTGGCAGGTCTGTAAATCACCTCACTTATCAGAGGCGTTGTAAGTCCAGCAGACTGACCAAATAAAGATGACTGCACCGTCTCTTTGTGTGTGTGTGTGTGTTAGAACATAAAATCTAGAGCAGTACAATACAGGCCCTTTGGCCCACAAAGTTGTGCTGTCTCTTTAGCCTACTCCAACAGCAATCTAACCCTTCCTTCTCACATGGCCTTCCATTGTTCTTTCATCCATTTTCCTATCTAAGACTTTCTTAAAACGTTTCTAATGTATCTTCCTCTAACTCCACCCCTGCAGATGTTCCATGCACCCATCATTCTCTGTGTAAAAAACACACCTCTGACGTCCGCCATGCATTCCTCCAATCACCTTAAAATTATGCAGGCTCATATTGTTCATTTCCGCCCCAGGAAAAAGTCTCTGCTTGTCCACTTGCTCTAAGCCTCTTTTCATCTTGTACACCTATGTGAAATTTCCTCACATTCTGCTTTGCTCCAAAGAGGAAAGCCATAGCTCGATCAAACTGTCCTGGTAAGACATGCTCTCTAATCCAGGTGGCGTCCTGGTGAATCTCCCCTCTACTCTCTCGAATGCGTCTCTAGCCTCTTGAACTCAATCCCCTGACAAATAAAAGCCGGCGCACCATACACCATCTTAATCACCCCATCAACTTGCGCAGCAACTTCAAGGGATCTATGCATGCAGACCCCAAGAACTCTGTTCCTCCACACTGCTGAGGATCCTGTCATTAACCCTGCATTCTGCCTTCAAATTCAACCTTCCAACGTCAATCATTTCATACATTTTCAGGACTGAACTCCATCTGCTGCTTCTAGCCCAGCTCTGTATCCTGTCAATGTCCCATTGTAACCGTTGCCAACCATCTACACTATCCACAGCACCACCAACCTTTGTGTCATCTGCAAACTTACTAACCCACCATTCCACTCCCTCATTCATGTCAACTAAAAAAATCAGAAAGTGCAGGGGTCCCAAAACAGCTACCTGTGGAACACCACTGGCCTCTGAACTCCAGGCAGAAAATACACCACTTACAACCACACTCCACCTTCTTTGGTCAAGGCAATTCTGTATCCACATGGCCAAGTTTCCCTGGATCCCATATGTCCTGACTTTCTGAATGAACCTACCTTGGGGAACCTTGCTGAACACCTTACTAAAATCCATATACACTGCATCCACTAAAATCCATATACACTGTATCCACGAAAATCCATATACACTGTGTCCACGAAAATCCATTTACACTGCATCCTCTAAAATCCATATACACAGTGCCCACGAAAATCCATATACACAGAATCCTCTAAAATCCATATACACTGCATCGACGAAAATCCATATCCACTGTGTCCACGAAAATCCATATACACTGCATCCTCTAAAATCCATATACACCGCGGCCATGAAAATCCATATAAACGGCATCCACTAAAATCCATATACACTGCATCCTCTAAAATCCATATACACTGCGCCCACTAAAATCCATATACACTGTGTCCACGAAAATCCATATACACTCTGTCCACTAAAATCCATATACACTATGTCCACGAAAATCCATATACGCTGTGTCAACGAAAATCCATATACAGTGCATCCACTAAAATCCATATACACAGTGTCCACGAAAATCCATATACACAGAATCCTCTAAAATCCATATACACAGCGTCCACGAAAATCCATATCCACTGTGTCCGCGAAAATCCATATACACTGCATCCTCTAAAATCCATATACACAGTGTCCACGAAAATCCATATACACAGAATCCTCTAAAATCCATATACACTGCGTCCACGAAAATCCATATCCACTGTGTCCACGAAAATCCATATAAACTGCGGCCATAAAAATCCATATACACTGCATCCACTAAAATCCATATACACTGCATCCTCTAAAATCCATATACACTGCGTCCACTAAAATACATATACACTGTGTCCACGAAAATCCATATAAACTGTGTCCACTAAAATCCATATACACTATGTCCACGAAAATCCATATACACAGTGTCCACGAAAATCCATATACAGTGCATCCACTAAAATCCATATACACTGCGTCCAATCAAATCCATATACACTGCATCCAATAAAATCCATATACACTGTGTCAATGAAAATCCATATACACTGCATCCTCTAAAATCCATATACACGGCGTCCATGAAAATCCATATAGACTGTGACCACGAAAATCCATATACACTGCATCCTCTAAAATCCATATACACTGCGGCCACGAAAATCCATATACACTGCATCCACTAAAATCCAAATACACAGCATCCTCTAAAATCCATATAAACTGCGTCCACTAAAATCCATATACACTGTGTCCATGAAAATCCATATACAGTGCACCCACTAAAATCCATAAACACTGCATCCACTAAAATCCATATACACTGCGTCCACGAAAATCCATATACACTGTGTGCACTAAAATCCATATACACTGCATACACTAAAATCCATATACACTGCGTCCACGAACATCCATATACACTGTGTCCACTAAAATCCATATATACTGCTTCCACGAAAATCCATATACACTGTGTGCACTAAAATCCATATACACTGCATCCACTAAAATACATATACACTGCATCCACTAAAATCCATATGCATTATCCACTAAAATACATATACATTGTGTCCACGAAAATCCATATACAGTGCATCCACTAAAATACATATAAACGATGTCCACTAAAATGCATAAACACTGCATCCACTAAAATCCATATACACAGCATCCACTAAAATCAATATCCACTGCATCCACTAAAATCCATATACACTGCGTCCACGAAAATCCATATACACAGTGTCCACGAAAATCCATATACACTGCATCCCCTAAAATCCATATGCACTGTGTTCACTAAAATCCATATACACTGTGTCCACGAAAATCCATATACAGTACATCCACTAAAATCCATATACACTGCGTCCACAAAAATCCATATACACTGTGTCCACGAAAATCCATATACAGTGCGTGCTAAAATCCAAATACACTATGTCCACTAAAATTCATATACACTGCATCCACCAAAATCCATATACACAGTGTCCACTGAAATCTACATACACTGTGTCCACGAAAATCCATATACAGTGCGTCCACTAAAATCCAATTACACTATGTCCAATAAAATTCATATACACTGCATCCACTAAAAGCCATATCCACTGCATCCACTAAAATCCATATACACTGTGTCCAATAAAATCCATATACACTGTGTCCACAAAAATCCATATACAGTGCATCCACTAAAATCCATATAGACTGCATCCACTAAAATCCATATACACTGCGTCCACGAAAATCCATATACACTGTGTCCACTAAAATCCATATACACTGCATCGACTAAAATCCATATACACTGCGTCCACGAAAATCCATATACACTGTGTCCACTAAAATCCGTATACAGTGCATCCACTAAAATACATATACACTGCATCCACTAAAATCCGTATGCACTATCCACTAAAATACACATACATTGTGACCACGAAAATCCATATACAGTGCATCCACTAAAATCCATATAAACTATGTCCACTAAAATCCATAAACACTGCATCCACTAAAATCCATATACACTGCATTCACTAAAATCTATATCCACTGCATCCACTAAAATCCATATACACTGCGTCCACGAAAATCCATATACACTGCATCCTCTAAAATTGATATACACTGTGTCCACGAAAATCCATATACACTGTGTCCACGAAAATCCATACACACTGCATCCTCTAAAATCCATATACACTGCGTTCACTAAAATCCATATACACTGTGTCCACGAAAATGTATATACAATACATCCACTAAAATACATATACACTGCGTCCACAAAAATCCATATACACGGCATCCACTAAAATCCATATACAATGTGTCCACGAAAATCAATATACAGTGCGTCCACTAAAATCCAAATACACTATGTCCACTAAAATTCATATACACTGCATCCACTAAAAACCATATCCACTGCATCCACTAAAATCCAAATACACAGTGTCCACTGAAATCCATATGCACTGTGTCAACGAAAATCCATATACAGTGCGTCCACTAAAATCCAAATACACTATGTACACTAAAATTCATATACACTGCATCCAATAAAATCCATATACACTGCATCCAATAAAATCCATATACACTGTGACCACTAAAATTCAAATACTCTGTGTACACAAAAATCCATATACAGGGCATCCACTAAAATCCATGAACACTGCGTCCACGAAAATCCATATACTCTGTGTCCACTGAAATCGTATACAGTGCATCCACTAAAATCCATATGCATTGTGTCCACGAAAATCCATTAACACTATGTCCACGAAAATCCATATACACTGTGTCCACAAAAATTCATATACAGTGCATTCTCTAAAATGCATATACACTGCAAACACTAAAATCCATATACACTGCATCCACGAAAATCCATATACACAGTGTGCAATAAAATCCATATACACTGCATCCACTAAAATCCATATACACTGCATCCACTAAAATCCATATACACTGCATCCTCTAAAATCTATATAGACTGCATCCACTAAAATCCATATACACTGTGACCTTGAAAATCCATATACACTGCATCCACTAAAATCCATATGCACTGCATCCACTAAAATCCATATACACTGTGTCCACTAAAATACATATACACTATGTCCACGAAAATCCATATACACAGCGTCCTCTAAATCCATATACACTGTGTCCACGAAAATCCATATACAGTGCATTCACTAAAATCCATATACACTGCATCCACTAAAATCCATATACACTGCGACCACGAACATCCATATACACTGTGTGCACTAAAATCCATATACACTGCGTCCACGAAAATCCATATACACTGTGTGCACAAAAATCCATATACACTGCATCCTCTAAAATCCATATACACTGCGTTCAGTAAAATCCATATACACTGTGTCAACGAAAATCCATATACAATACATCAACTAAAATCCATATACACTGCGTCCACAGAAATCAATATACACGGCATCCACAAAAATCCATATACACTGTGTCCACGAAAATCTATATACAGTGCGTCCACTAAAATTCAAATACACTATGTCCACCAAAATTCATATACACTGCATCTACTAAAATCCATATCCACTGCATCCACTAAAATCCATATACACAGTTTCCACTAAAATCCATATGCACTGTGTCTACGAAAATCCAAATAAAGTGCGTCCACTAAAATCCGTATACAGTGCATCCACCAAAATCCATATACACTGCATCCACTAAAATCCATATAGACTGCATCCACTAAAATCCATATACACTGTGTCCACGAAAATCCATATAAACAGTGTCCACTAAAATCTATATACACTGCATCCACTAAAATCCATATACACTGCGTCCACGAAAATCCATATACACTGTGTCCAGTAAAATCCGTATGCAGTGCATCCACTAAAATACATATACACTGCATCCACTAAATTCCATATGCACTATCCACTAAAATACATATACATTGTGTTCACGAAAATCCATATACAGTGCATCCACTAAAATCCATATAAACTATGTCCACTAAAATCCATAAACACTGCATCCACTAAAATCCATATACACTGCATTCACTAAAATCCATATCCACTGCATCCACTAAAATCCATATACACTGCGTCCACGAAAATCCATATACACAGCATCCTCTAAAATTGATATACACTGTGTCCACGAAAATCCATATATACTGTGTCCACGAAAATCCATATACACTGCATCCTCTAAATTCAATATACACTGCGTTCACGAAAATCCATATACACAGTGTCCACGAAAATCCATATAAAATACATCCCCTAAAATCCATATACACTGCGTCCACAAAAATCCATATACACGCCATCCACTAAAATCCATATACTCTGTGTCCACGAAAATCCATATACAGTGCGTCCACTAAAATCCAAATACACTATGAACGCTAAAATTCATATACACTGCATCCACTAAAAACCATATCCACTGCACCCACTAAAATCCATATACACAGTGTCCACTAAAATCCATATGCACTGTGCCCACGAAAATCCATATACAGTGCGTCCACTAAAATCCAAATACACTATGTACACTAAAATTCATATATACTGCATCCACTAAAATCCATATCCACTGCATCCACTAAAATCCATATACACTGTGTCCACGAAAATTCATATACTCTGTGTACACAAAAATCCATATACAGTGCATCCACTAAAATCCATATACACTGCATCCACTAAAATCCATGTACACTGCGTACACGAAAATTAATATACACTGTGTCCACTAAAATCCGTATACAGTGCATCCACCAAAATCCATATACACTGCATCCACTAAAATCCATATGCACTATGCACTAAAATCCATATGCATTGTGTCCACGAAAATCCATATACACTGTATCCACTAAAATCCATAAACACTGCATCCACTAAAATCCATATACACTGTGTCCACTAAAATCCATTTACACTATGTCCACGAAAATCCATATACACGGTGTCCACAAAAATTCATATACAGTGCATTCTCTAAAATCCATATACACTGCATCCACTAAAATCCATATACACTGCATCCACGAAAATCCATATACACAGTGTGGAATAAAATCCATATGCACTGCACCCACTAAAATCCATATACACTGCATCCACTAAAATCCATATACACTGTATCCTCTAAAATCTATATAGACTGCATCCACTAAAATCCATATACACTGTGACCATGAAAATCCATATACAGTGCGTCCACTAAAATCCATAAACACTGCATCCACTAAAATCCATATGCACTGTGTTCACTAAAATACATATACACTATGTCCACGAAAATCCATATACACTGCGTCCTCTAAAATCCATATACACTGTGTCCACGAAAATCCATATACAGTGCATCCACTAAAATACATATACACTGCATCCACTAAAATCCATATACACTGCGTCCACGAAAATCCATACACACAGTGTGCACTAAAATCCATATACACTGCATCCACTAAAATCATATACACTGTACCCACTAAAATCCATATACACTGCGACCACGAACATCCATATACACTGTGTCCACTAAAATCCATATACACTGCTTCTTCGAAAATCCATATACACTGTGTGCACTAAAATCCATATACACTGCATCCACTAAAATACATATACACTGCATCCACTAAAATCCATATGCACTATCCACTAAAATACATATACATTGTGTCCACGAAAATCCATATACAGTGCATCCACTAAAATCCATATAAACGATGTCCACTAAAATGCATAAACACTGCATCCACTAAAATCCATATACACTGCATCCACTAAAATCCATATCCACTGCATCCACTAAAATCCATATACACTGCATCCACGAAAATCCATATACACTGTGTCCACGAAAATCCATATACACTGCATCCCCTAAAATCCATATACACTGCGTTCACTAAAATCCATATAAACTGTGTCCACGAAAATCGATATACAGTACATACACTAAAATCCATATACACTGCGTCCACAAAAATCCATATACACGGCATCCACTAAAATCCATATACACTGTGTCCACGAAAATCCACATACACTGTGTCCACGAAAATCCATATACAGTGCGTCCACTAAAATCCAAATACACTATGTCCACTAAAATTCATATACACTGCATCCACTAAAATCCATATCCACTGCATCCACTAAAATGCATATACACTGTGTTCACTAAAATCCATATACACTGTGTCCACAAAAATCCATATACAGTGCATCCACTAAAATCCATATAGACTGCATCCACAAAAATCCATATACACTGCGTCCACGAAAATCCATATACACTGTGTCCACTAAAATCCATATACACTGCATCCACTAAAATCCATATACACTGCGTCCACGAAAATCCATATACACTGTGTCCACTAAAATCCGTATACAGTGCATCCACTAAAATCCAAATACACTATGTCCACTAAAATTCATATACACTGCATCCAGTAAAAAAACATATCCACTGCATCCACTAAAATCCATATACACAGTGCCCACTAAAATCCATATGCACTGTGTCCACGAAAATCCATATACAGTGCGTCCACTAAAATCCAAATACACTATGTACACTAAAATTCATATATACTGCATCCACTAAAATCCATATCCACTGCATCCACTAAAATCCATGTAGACTGCGTCCACGAAAATCCATATACACTGTGTCCACTAAAATCCGTATACATTGCATCCACCAAAATCCATATACACTGCATCCACTAAAATCCATATGCACTATCCACTAAAATCGATATGCATTTTGTCCACGAAAATCCATATACACTGTATCCACTAAAATCCAGAAACACTGCATCCACTAAAATCCATATACACTGTGTCCACTAAAATTCATATGCTCTGTGTACACAAAAATCCATATAAAGTGCATCCACTAAAATCCATATACACTGCATCCACTAAAATCCATGTACACTGCGTCCACGAAAATCCATATACACTGTGTCCACTAAAATCCGTATACATTGCATCCACCAAAATCCATATACACTGCATCTACTAAAATCCATATGCACTATCCACTAAAATCCATATGCATTTTGTCCACGAAAAACCATATACACTGTATCCACTAAAATCCATAAACACAGCATCCACTAAAATCCATATACACTGTGTCCACTAAAATCCATTTACACTATGTCCACGAAAATCCATATAGACTGTGTCCACAAAAATCCATATACACGGCATTCACTAAAATCCATATACACTGTGTCCACGAAAATCCATATACAGTGCGTCCACTAAAATCGAAATACACTTTGTCCACTAAAATTCATATACACTGCATCCACTAAAAAACATATCCACTGCATCCACTAAAATCCATATAAACAGTGTCCACTAAAATCCATATGCACTTTGTCCCCGAAAATCCATATACAGTGCGTCCACTAAAATCCAAATACACTGCATCCACTAAAATCCATATGCACTGTGTCCACTAAAATCCATTTACACTATGTCCACGAAAATCCATGTACACGGTGTCCACAAAAATTCATATACAGTGCATTCTCTAAAATCCATATACACTGCGCCCACTAAAATCCATATACACTGTGTCCATGAAAATCCATAGACACTCTGTCCACTAAAATCCATATACACTATGTCCACGAAAATCCATATACACTGTCTCCACGAAAATCCATATACAGTGCATCCACTAAAATCCATATAAACTATGTCCACTAAAATCCATAAACACTGCATCCACTAAAATCCATATACACTGCATTCACTAAAATCTATATCCACTGCATCCACTAAAATCCATATACACTGCGTCCACGAAAATCCATATACACTGCATCCTCTAAAATTGATATACACTGTGTCCACGAAAATCCATATACACTGTGTCCACGAAAATCCATACACACTGCATCCTCTAAAATCCATATACACTGCGTTCACTAAAATCCATATCCATTGTGTACATGAAAATCCGTATACACTGCATTCAGTAAAATCCATATACACTGCATCCACTAATATCCGTATATACTATGCCCACTAAAATCCATAAACACTGCATCCACTAAAATCGATATACACTGCATACACTAAAATCCAGATACAGTATGTCCACTAAAATCCGTTTACACTATACAGTAAAATCCATATACATTGTGTCCATTAAAATCCATATACACTGTATCCACGAAAATCCATATACACTGAGTCCATTAAAATCCATATACAATGCATCCACTAATATCCATACACACTGCATCCAGTAAAATCCATATACACTGTGCCCACGAAAATCCATATACATTGTGTACATAAAAATCCATATACACTGCATCCAGTAAAATCCATATACACTGCATCCACTAAAATCCATGTACACTGCATCCACTAAAATCCATATATATAGTGTCCATGAAAATCCATATGCAGTGCATCCACTAAAATCCATATACACTGCGTCCACTAAAATCCATGTACTGTGTCCACGAAAATCCATACACCCTGCATCCTCTAAAATCAATATACACTGCGTCCACTAAAATCCATATGCACTGTGTCCACGAAAATCCATATACACTGTATCCACTAAAATCCAAATACAGTGCATCCACTAAAATCGATATATTCTGTGTCCACGAAAATCCATATACGCTATGTCCACTAAAATCCATATACACTGTGTCCACGAATACCCATATACACTGCATCCACTAAAATACATATACACTATGTGCACTAAAATCCATATACACTGCATCCACTAAAATCCATGTACACTGTCCACTAAAACCCATATACAGTATGTCCACGAAAATCCATACACAGTGTGTCCATGAAAATCCATATACAGTGCATCCACTAAAATCCATATATACTATGTCCACTAAAATCCATAAACACAGCATCACTAAAATCCATATACACTGTGTCCACGAAAATCAATATACACTGCATCCTCTAAAATCCATATACACTGTGTCCACGAACATCCATATGCACTGTGTCCATGAAAATCCATATAAACTGCATCCACTAAAATCCATATATTCTGCATACACTAACATCCATATACACTGCATCCACGAAAATCCATATACACTCCGTCCACGAATATCCATATACAGAGCATCCACTAAAATCCATATACACTATGTCCACGAAAATCCATACACAGTGTGACCATGAAAATCCGTATACAGTGCATCCACTAAAATCCATATATGCTATGTCCACTAAAATCCATAAACACTGCATCCACTAAAATCCATATACACTGCATCCACTAAAATCCATATACACTGTGTCCACGAAAAGCCATATACACTTCATCCACTAAAATCCATATACACTATGCACTAAAATCCATATACACTGCATCCACTAAAATCCATGTACACTGCATCCACTAAAATCCATATATATTGTGTACATGAAAATCCATATACAATGCATCCAGTAAAATCCATATACACTGCATCCACTAAAATACATATGCACAGCGTCCACGAAAATCCATACTCACTGCATCCACTAAAATCCATATACACTATGTCCACTAAAATCCATATACAGTGCCTCCACTAAAATCCGTATGCACTGCATCCACTAAAATCCATATGCACTATCCACTAAAATCCGTATTCAGTGCATCCACTAAAATCCATATACAGTGAATCCACTAAAATCCATATGCACTGTCCACTAAAATCCATATACACTGCATCAACTAAAATCCATGTACACTGTCCACTAAAACCCATATACAGTATGTCCACGAAAATCCATACACAGTGTGTCCATGAAAATCCATATACAGTGCATCCACTAAAATCCATATACACTGTGTCCACGAACATCCATATGCACTGTGTCCATGAAAATCCATATAAACTGCATCCACTAAAATCCATATATTCTGCATACACTAACATCCATATACACTGCATCCACGAAAATCCATATACACTCCGACCACGAATATCCATATACAGAGCATCCACTAAAATCCATATACACTATGTCCACGAAAATCCATACACAGTGTGACCATGAAAATCCGTATACAGTGCATCCACTAAAATCCATATATGCCATGTCCACTAAAATCCATATACACTGTGTCCACGAATATCCATATACACCGCATCCACTAAAATCCATATACACTATGTGCACTAAAATCCATATACACTACATTCACTAAAATCCATATACACTGCATCCACTAAAATCCATGTACACTATGTCCATTAAAATCCATGTACAGTGCATCCACTAAAATCCATATAAACTGCATCCACTAAAATCCATATACACTGCATCCACGAAAATCCATATATACTGTGCCCACGAAAATCTATATACATTGTGTACATGAAAATCCATATACACTGCATCCAGTAAAATCCATATACACTGTATCCACTAAAATACATATATACTATGTCCACTACAATCCATATACAGTGCATCCACTAAAATCCATATACACTGCATACACTAAAATCCATATGCACTATCTACTAAAATCCGCATGCAGTGCATCCACTAAAATCCATATACAGTGAATCCACTAAAATCCATATGCACTATGTCCACTAAAATCCATGCACACTGCATCCATTAAAATCCATATACACTGCGTCCACGAATATCCATATACATTGTGTACATGAAAATCCATATACACTCCGTCTACGAAAATCCATATACACTGTGTCCATAAAAATCCATATACAGTGCATCCACTAAAATCCATATACACTATGTCCACTAAAATCCATTTACACTATACAGTAAAATCCATATACATTGTGTCCACTAAAATCCATATACACTGTATCCACGAAAATCCATATACACTGTGTCCATTAAAATCCATATACAGTGCCTCCACTAATTTCCATATACACAGCATCCACTAAAATCCATATACACTGCATCCACGAAAATCTTTATACACAGTGCCCACGAAAATCCATATCCATTGTGTACATGAAAATCCGTATACACTGCATCCAGTAAAATCCATATACACTGCATCCACTAATATCCGTATATACTATGCCCACTAAAATCCATAAACACCGCATCCACTAAAACCCATATCCACTGCATCCACTAAAATCCATATACACTGCATCCACTAAAATCCATATATACTGTGTCCACGAAAAGCCTTATACACTTCATCCTCTAAAATCCATATACACTATGCACTAAAATCCATATACACTGCATCCACTAAAATACATATACACAGCGTCCACGAAAATCCATACTCACTGCATCCACTAAAATCCATATACACTATGTCCACTAAAATCCATATACAGTGCATCAACTAAAATCCGTATTCAGTGCATCCACTAAAATCCATATACAGTGTATCCACTAAAATCCATATGCACTATGTCCACTAAAATCCATATACACTGCATCCACTGAAATCCATATACACTGCATCCACTAAAATCCATATACACTGTGTCCACGAAAAGCCATATACACTTCATCCTCTAAAATCCATATGAACTATGCACTAAAATCCATATACACTGCATCCACTAAAATCCATATACACTGCATCCACTAAAATCCATATATATTGTGTACATGAAAATCCATATACACTGCATCCAGTAAAATACATATACACAGCGTACACGAAAATCCATACTCACTGCATCTACTAAAATCCATATACACTATGTCCATTAAAATACATATACAGTGCATCCACTAAAATCCGTATTCAGTGCATCCACTTAGATCCATATACAGTGAATCCACAAAAATCCATATGCACTATGTCCACTAAAATCCATATACACTGCATCCACTAAAATCCACATACACATCGTCCACGAAAATCCACATAAACTACCTACACTAAAATCCATATACAGTGCATCCACTAAAATCCATATACACTGCGTCCACGAAAATCCATATACACTCCGTCCACGAATATCCATATACAGAGCATCCACTAAAATCCATATATACTATGTCCACTAAAATCCATAAACACGGCATTCACTAAAATCCATATACACTGCATCCACTAAAATCCATATACACTGTGTCCACGAAAAGCCATATACACTGCATCCACTAACATCCATATACACTGCATCCACTAAATTCCATGTACACTGCATCCACAAAAATCCATATATATTGTGTCCATGAAAATCCATATACAGTGCATCCACTAAAATCCATATACACTGCGTCCACTAAAATCCATGTACTGTGTCCACGAAAATCCATACCCTGCATCCTCTAAAATCAATATACACTGCGTCCACTAAAATCCATATGCACTGTGTCCACGAAAATCCATATACACTGTATCCACTAAAATCCAAATACAGTGCATCCACTAAAATCCATATACACTGTGTCCACGAATACCCATGTACACTGCATCCACTAAAATACGTATACACTATGTGCACTAAAATCCATATACACTGCATCCACTAAAATCCATGTACACTATCCACTAAAACCCATATACACTATGTCCACGAAAATCCATACACAGTGTGTCCATGAAAATCCATATACAGTGCATCCACTAAAATCCATATATACTATGTCCACTAAAATCCATAAACACAGCATCACTAAAATCCATATACACTGTGTCCACGAAAATCAATATACACTGCATCCTCTAAAATCCATATACTCTGCATACACTAACATCCATATACACTGCATTCACGAAAATCCATATACACTCCGTCCACGAATATCCATATACAGAGCATCCACTAAAATCCATATACACTATGTCCACGAAAATCCATACACAGTGTGAGCATGAAAATCCGTATACAGTGCATCCACTAAAATCCATATATACTATGTCCACTAAAATCCATAAACACTGCATCCACTAAAATCCATATACACTGCATCCACTAAAATCCATATACACTGTGTCCACGAAAAGCCATATACACTTCATCCACTAAAATCCATATACACTATGCACTAAAATCCATATACACTGCATCCACTAAAATCCATGTACACTGCATCCACTAAAATCCATATATATTGTGTACATGAAAATCCATATACACTGCATCCAGTAAAATCCATATACACTGCATCCACTAAAATACATATGCACAGCGTCCACGAAAATCCATACTCACTGCATCCACTAAAATCCATATACACTATGTCCACTAAAATCCATATACAGTGCCTCCACTAAAATCCGTATGCACTGCATCCACTAAAATCCATATGCACTATCCACTAAAATCCGTATTCAGTGCATCCACTAAAATCCATATACAGTGAATCCACAAAAATCCATATGCACTATGTCCACTAAAATCCATATACACTGCATCAACTAAAATCCATATACACATCTTCCACGAAAATCCATATACAGTACATACACTAAAATCCATGTACAGTGCATCCACTAAAATTCATATACACTGTGTCCACGAAAATCCATATACACTGCGTCCACGAACATCCATATACCGAGCATCCACTAAAATCCTTATATGCCATGTCCACTAAAATCCATATACACTATGTGCATTAAAATCCATATACACTACATTCACTAAAATCCATATACACTGCATCCACTAAAATCCATGTACACTATGTCCATTAAAATCCATGTACAGTGCATCCACTAAAATACATATAAACTGCATCCACTAAAATCCATATACACTGCATCCACGAAAATCCATATATACTGTGCCCACGAAAATCTATATACATTGTGTACATGAAAATCCATATACACTGCATCCAATAAAATCCATATACACTGCATCCACTAAAATACATATACACTATGTCCACTACAATCCATATACAGTGCATCCACTAAAATCCATATACACTGCATACACTAAAATCCATATGCACTATCTACTAAAATCCGTATGCAGTGCATCCACTAAAATCCATATACAGTGAATCCACTAAAATCCATATGCACTATGTCCACTAAAATCCATACACACTGCATCCATTAAAATCCATATACACTGCGTCCATTAAAATCCATATACAGTGCATCCACTAATATCCATACACACTGCATCCAGTAAAATCCATATACACTGTGCCCACGAAAATCCATATACATTGTGTACATAAAAATCCATGTACACTGCATCCACTAAAATCCATATATATTGTGTCCATGAAAATACATGTGCAGTGCATCCACTAAAATCCATATGCACTGCGTCCACTAAAATCCATGTACTGTGTCCACGAAAATCCATACACCCTGCATCCTCAAAAATCAATATACACTGCGTCCACAAAAATCCATATGCACTGTGTCCACGAAAATCCATATACACTGTATCCACTAAAATCCAAATACAGTGCATCCACTAAAATCGATATATTCTGTGTCCACGAAAATCCATATACGCTATGTCCACTAAAATCCATATACACTGTGTCCACGAATACCCATATACACTGCATCCACTAAAATACATATACACTATGTGCACTAAAATCCATATACACTGCATCCACTAAAATCCATGTACACTGACCACTAAAACCCATATACAGTATGTCCACGAAAATCTATACACAGTGTGTCCATGAAAATCCATATACAGTGCATCCACTAAAATCCATATATACTATGTCCACTAAAATCCATAAACACAGCATCACTAAAATCCATATACACTGTGTCCACGAAAATCAATATACACTGCATCCTCTAAAATCCATATACACTGTGTCCACCAACATCCATATGCACTGTGTCCATGAAAATCCATATAAACTGCATCCACTAAAATCCATATATTCTGCATACACTAACATCCATATACACTGCATCCACGAAAATCCATATACACTGCATCCACTAAAATACATATACACAGCGCCCACGAAAATCCATACTCACTGCATCCACTAAAATCCATATACACTATGTCCACTAAAATCCATATACAGTGCATCCACTAAAATCCATATACACTATGTCCACGAAAATCCATACACAGTGTGACCATGAAAATCCGTATACAGTGCATCCACTAAAATCCATATATACTATGTCCACTAAAATCCATAAACACTGCATCCACTAAAATCCATATACACTGCATCCACTAAAATCCATATACACTGTGTCCACGAAAAGCCATATACACTTCATCCACTAAAATCCATATACACTATGCACTAAAATCCATATACACTGCATCCACTAAAATCCATGTACACTGCATCCACTAAAATCCATATATATTGTGTACATGAAAATCCATATACACTGCATCCAGTAAAATCCATATACACTGCATCCACTAAAATACATATGCACAGCGTCCACGAAAATCCATACTCACTGCATCCACTAAAATCCATATACACTATGTCCACTAAAATCCATATACAGTGCCTCCACTAAAATCCGTATGCACTGCATCCACTAAAATCCATATGCACTATCCACTAAAATCCGTATTCAGTGCATCCACTAAAATCCATATACAGTGAATCCACTAAAATCCATATGCACTGTCCACTAAAATCCATATACACTGCATCAACTAAAATCCATATACACATCGTCCACGAAAATCCATATACACTACATACACTAAAATCCATATACAGTGCATCCACTAAAATCCAAAAACACTGTGTCCACGAAAATCCATATACACTGCGTCCACGAACATCCATATACCGAGCATCCACTAAAATCCATATATGCCATGTCCACTAAAATCCATATACACTGTGTCCACGAATATCCATATACACCGCATCCACTAAAATCCATATACACTATGTGCACTAAAATCCATATACAGTACATTCACTAAAATCCATATACACTGCATCCACTAAAATCCATGTACACTATGTCCATTAAAATCCATGTACAGTGCATCCACTAAAATCCATATAAACTGCATCCACTAAAATCCAGATACACTGCATCCACGAAAATCCATATATACTGTGCCCACGAAAATCTATATACATTGTGTACATGAAAATCCATATACACTGCATCCAGTAAAATCCATATACACTGCATCCACTAAAATACATATATACTATGTCCACTACAATCCATATACAGTGCATCCACTAAAATCCATATACACTGCATACACTAAAATCCATATGCACTATCTACTAAAATCCGCATGCAGTGCATCCACTAAAATCCATATACAGTGAATCCACTAAAATTCATATGCACTATGTCCACTAAAATCCATACACACTGCATCCATTAAAATCCATATACACTGCGTCCACGAATATCCATATACATTGTGTACATGAAAATCCATATACACTCCGTCTACGAAAATCCATATACACTGTGTCCATAAAAATCCATATACAGTGCATCCACTAAAATCCATATACACTATGTCCACTAAAATCCATTTACACTCTACAGTAAAATCCATATACATTGTGTCCACTAAAATCCATATACACTGTATCCACGAAAATCCATATACACTGTGTCCATTAAAATCCATATACAGTGCCTCCACTAATTTCCATATACACTGCATCCACTAAAATCCATAGACACTGCATCCACGAAAATCTTTATACACAGTGCCCACGAAAATCCATATCCATTGTGTACATGAAAATCCGTATACACTGCATCCAGTAAAATCCATATACACTGCATCCACTAATATCCGTATATACTATGCCCACTAAAATCCATAAACACTGCATCCACTAAAACCCATATCCACTGCATCCACTAAAATCCATATACACTGCATCCACTAAAATCCATATACACTGTGTCCACGAAAAGCCTTATACACTTCATCCTCTAAAATCCATATACACTATGCACTAAAATCCATATACACTGCATCCACTAAAATACATATACACAGCGTCCACGAAAATCCATACTCACTGCATCCACTAAAATCCATATACACTATGTCCACTAAAATCCATATACAGTGCATCAACTAAAATCCGTATTCAGTGCATCCACTAAAATCCATATACAGTGAATCCACTAAAATCCATATGCACTATGTCCACTAAAATCCATATACACTGCATCCACTAAAATCCATATACACTGCATCCACTAAAATCCATATACACTGTGTCCACGAAAAGCCATATACACTTCATCCTCTAAAATCCATATGCACTATGCACTAAAATCCATATACACTGCATCCACTAAAATCCATATACACTGCATCCACTAAAATCCATATACACAGCGTACACGAAAATCCATACTCACTGCATCCACTAAAATCCATATACACTATGTCCACTAAAATACATATACAGTGCATCCACTAAAATCCGTATTCAGTGCATCCACTTAGATCCATATACAGTGAATCCACAAAAATCCATATGCACTATGTCCACTAAAATCCATATACACTGCATCCACTAAAATCCACATACACATCGTCCACGAAAATCCACATAAACTACCTACACTAAAATCCATATACAGTGCATCCACTAAAATCCATATACACTGCATCCTCGAAATCCATATACACTCCGTCTACGAAAATCCATATACACTTTGTCCATAAAAATGCATATACAGTGCATCCACTGAAATCCATATACACTGTGTCCACGAAAATCCATATACACTGTTTCCATGAAAATCCATATACAGTGCATCCACGAAAATCCATATACACTGTGTCCATGAAAATCCATATACAGTGCATCCACTAAAATCCATATACACTGCGTCCACTAAAATCCATGTACTGTGTCCACGAAAATCCATACACCTTGCATCCTCTAAAATCAATATACACTGCGTCCACTAAAATCCATATACACTGTGTCCACGAAAATCCATATACACTGTGTCCATGAAAATCCATATACACTGCATCCACTAAAATCCGTCTACAGTGCATCCACTAAAATCTATATTCACTGCATCCACTAAAATCCGTCTACAGTGCATCCACTAAAATCTATATTCACTGCATCCACTAAAATCCATGTACACTATACACTAAAATCCATATACACTATCCACTAAAATCCATATACAATATGTCCACGAAAATCCATATACATTGTGTCCATGAAAATCCATATACAGTACATCCACTAAAATCCATATACACTGTGTCCACGAAAATCAATATACACTGCATCCACTAAAATCCATATACACTGCATCCACTAAAATCCATATACACTGTGTCCACGAAAAGCCATATACACTTCATCCACTAAAATCCATATACACTATGCACTAAAATCCATATACACTGCATCCACTAAAATCCATATATATTGTGTACATGAAAATCCATATACACTGCATCCAGTAAAATCCATATAAACTGCATCCACTAAAATACATATACACAGCGCCCACGAAAATCCATACTCACTGCATCCACTAAAATCCATATATATTGTGTACATGAAAATCCATATACACTGCATCCAGTAAAATCCATATACACTGCATCCACTAAAATACATATACACAGCGCCCACGAAAATCCATACTCACTGCATCCACTAAAATCCATATACACTATGTCCACTAAAATCCATATACAGTGCATCCACTAAAATCAGTAGTCAGTGCATCCACTAAAATCCATACACAGTGAATCCACTAAAATCCATATGCACTATGTCCACTAAAATCCATATACACTGCATAAACTAAAATCCATATACACATCGTCCACGAAAATCCACATACACTAACTGCACTAAAATCCATATACAGTGCATCCACTAAAATCCATATACACTGTGCCCACGAAAATCCATATACACAGCGTACACGAATATCCATATACCGAGCATCCACTAAAATCCATATACACTGTGTCCACGAATATCCATATACACTGCATCCACTAAAATCCATGTACACTATGTCCACTAAAATCCATTTACACTATACAGTAAAATCCATATACATTGTGTCCACTAAAATCCATTTACACTGTATCCACGAAAATCCATATACACTGTGTCCATTAAAATCCATATACAGTGCAGCCACTAAAATCCATATACACTGCACCCACTAAAATCCATATACACTGCATCCTCGAAAATCCATATACACTGTGCTCACGAAAATCCATATACATTGTGTACATGAAAATCCATATACACTCCGTCTACGAAAATCCATATACACTGTGTCCATAAAAATCCATATACAGTGCATCCACTAAAATCCAAAAACACTGTGTCCACGAAAATCCATATACACTGCGTCCACGAACATCCATATACCGAGCATCCACTAAAATCCATATATGCCATGTCCACTAAAATCCATATACACTGTGTCCACGAATATCCATATACACCGCATCCACTAAAATCCATATACACTATGTGCACTAAAATCCATATACAGTACATTCACTAAAATCCATATACACTGCATCCACTAAAATCCATGTACACTATGTCCATTAAAATCCATGTACAGTGCATCCACTAAAATCCATATAAACTGCATCCACTAAAATCCAGATACACTGCATCCACGAAAATCCATATATACTGTGCCCACGAAAATCTATATACATTGTGTACATGAAAATCCATATACACTGCATCCAGTAAAATCCATATACACTGCATCCACTAAAATACATATATACTATGTCCACTACAATCCATATACAGTGCATCCACTAAAATCCATATACACTGCTTACACTAAAATCCATATGCACTATCTACTAAAATCCGCATGCAGTGCATCCACTAAAATCCATATACAGTGAATCCACTAAAATTCATATGCACTATGTCCACTAAAATCCATACACACTGTATCCATTAAAATCCATATACACTGCGTCCACGAATATCCATATACATTGTGTACATGAAAATCCATATACACTCCGTCTACGAAAATCCATATACACTGTGTCCATAAAAATCCATATACAGTGCATCCACTAAAATCCATATACACTATGTCCACTAAAATCCATTTACACTCTACAGTAAAATCCATATACATTGTGTCCACTAAAATCCATATACACTGTATCCACGAAAATCCATATACACTGTGTCCATTAAAATCCATATACAGTGCCTCCACTAATTTCCATATACACTGCATCCACTAAAATCCATAGACACTGCATCCACGAAAATCTTTATACACAGTGCCCACGAAAATCCATATCCATTGTGTACATGAAAATCCGTATACACTGCATCCAGTAAAATCCATATACACTGCATCCACTAATATCCGTATATACTATGCCCACTAAAATCCATAAACACTGCATCCACTAAAACCCATATCCACTGCATCCACTAAAATCCATATACACTGCATCCACTAAAATCCATATACACTGTGTCCACGAAAAGCCTTATACACTTCATCCTCTAAAATCCATATACACTATGCACTAAAATCCATATACACTGCATCCACTAAAATACATATACACAGCGTCCACGAAAATCCATACTCACTGCATCCACTAAAATCCATATACACTATGTCCACTAAAATCCATATACAGTGCATCAACTAAAATCCGTATTCAGTGCATCCACTAAAATCCATATACAGTGAATCCACTAAAATCCATATGCACTATGTCCACTAAAATCCATATACACTGCATCCACTAAAATCCATATACACTGCATCCACTAAAATCCATATACACTGTGTCCACGAAAAGCCATATACACTTCATCCTCTAAAATCCATATGCACTATGCACTAAAATCCATATACACTGCATCCACTAAAATCCATATACACTGCATCCACTAAAATCCATATACACAGCGTACACGAAAATCCATACTCACTGCATCCACTAAAATCCATATACACTATGTCCACTAAAATACATATACAGTGCATCCACTAAAATCCGTATTCAGTGCATCCACTTAGATCCATATACAGTGAATCCACAAAAATCCATATGCACTATGTCCACTAAAATCCATATACACTGCATCCACTAAAATCCACATACACATCGTCCACGAAAATCCACATAAACTACCTACACTAAAATCCATATACAGTGCATCCACTAAAATCCATATACACTGCATCCTCGAAATCCATATACACTCCGTCTACGAAAATCCATATACACTGTGTCCATAAAAATGCATATACAGTGCATCCACTGAAATCCATATACACTGTGTCCACGAAAATCCATATACACTGTTTCCATGAAAATCCATATACAGTGCATCCACGAAAATCCATATACACTGTGTCCATGAAAATCCATATACAGTGCATCCACTAAAATCTATATACACTGCGTCCACTAAAATCCATGTACTGTGTCCACGAAAATCCATACACCTTGCATCCTCTAAAATCAATATACACTGCGTCCACTAAAATGCATATACACTGTGTCCACGAAAATCCATATACACTGTGTCCATGAAAATCCATATACACTGCATCCACTAAAATCCGTCTACAGTGCATCCACTAAAATCTATATTCACTGCATCCACTAAAATCCGTCTACAGTGCATCCACTAAAATCTATATTCACTGCATCCACTAAAATCCATGTACACTATACACTAAAATCCATATACACTATCCACTAAAATCCATATACAATATGTCCACGAAAATCCATATACACTGTGTCCATGAAAATCCATATACAGTACATCCACTAAAATCCATATACACTGAGTCCACGAAAATCAATATACACTGCATCCACTAAAATCCATATACACTGCATCTACTAAAATCCATATACACTGTGTCCACGAAAAGCCATATACACTTCATCCACTAAAATCCATATACACTATGCACTAAAATCCATATACACTGCATCCACTAAAATCCATATATATTGTGTACATGAAAATCCATATACACTGCATCCAGTAAAATCCATATAAACTGCATCCACTAAAATACATATACACAGCGCCCACGAAAATCCATACTCACTGCATCCACTAAAATCCATATATATTGTGTACATGAAAATCCATATACACTGCATCCAGTAAAATCCATATACACTGCATCCACTAAAATACATATACACAGCGCCCACGAAAATCCATACTCACTGCATCCACTAAAATCCATATACACTATGTCCACTAAAATCCATATACAGTGCATCCACTAAAATCAGTAGCCAGTGCATCCACTAAAATCCATATACAGTGAATCCACTAAAATCCATATGCACTATGTCCACTAAAATCCATATACACTGCATAAACTAAAATCCATATACACATCGTCCACGAAAATCCACATACACTAACTGCACTAAAATCCATATACAGTGCATCCACTAAAATCCATATACACTGTGCCCACGAAAATCCATATACACAGCGTACACGAATATCCATATACCGAGCATCCACTAAAATCCATATACGCTATGTCCACTAAAATCCATATACACTGTGTCCACGAATATCCATATACACTGCATCCACTAAAATCCATGTACACTATGTCCACTAAAATCCATTTACACTATACAGTAAAATCCATATACATTGTGTCCACTAAAATCCATTTACACTGTATCCACGAAAATCTATATACACTGTGTCCATTAAAATCCATATACAGTGCAGCCACTAAAATCCATATACACTGCACCCACTAAAATCCATATACACTGCATCCTCGAAAATCCATATACACTGTGCTCACGAAAATCCATATACATTGTGTACATGAAAATCCATATACACTCCGTCTACGAAAATCCATATACACTGTGTCCATAAAAATCCATATACAGTGCATCCACTAAAATCCATATACACTGTGTCCACGAAAATCCATATACACTGTTTCCATGAAAATCCATATACAGTGCATCCACTAACATCCATATACACTGTGTCCATGAAAATCCATATACAGTGCATCCACTAAAATCCATATACACTGTGCCCACGAAAATCCATATACACAGCGTACACGAATATCCATATACCGAGCATCCACTAAAATCCATATACGCTATGTCCACTAAAATCCATATACACTGTGTCCACGAATATCCATATACACTGCATCCACTAAAATCCATGTACACTATGTCCACTAAAATCCATTTACACTATACAGTAAAATCCATATACATTGTGTCCACTAAAATCCATTTACACTGTATCCACGAAAATCTATATACACTGTGTCCATTAAAATCCATATACAGTGCAGCCACTAAAATCCATATACACTGCACCCACTAAAATCCATATACACTGCATCCTCGAAAATCCATATACACTGTGCTCACGAAAATCCATATACATTGTGTACATGAAAATCCATATACACTCCGTCTACGAAAATCCATATACACTGTGTCCATAAAAATCCATATACAGTGCATCCACTAAAATCCATATACACTGTGTCCACGAAAATCCATATACACTGTTTCCATGAAAATCCATATACAGTGCATCCACTAACATCCATATACACTGTGTCCATGAAAATCCATATACAGTGCATCCACTAAAATCCATATACACTGCGTCCACTAAAATCCATGTACTGTGTCCACGAAAATCCATACACCCTGCATCCTCTAAAATCAATATACACTGCGTCCACTAAAATCCATATAAACTATGTCCACTAAAATCCATAAACACTGCATCCACGAAAATCCATATACACTGTTTCCATGAAATCCATATACAGTGCATCCACTAAAATCCATATACACTGTGTCCAATGAAAATCCATATACAGTGCATACACTAAAATCCATATGCACTATCTACTAAAATCCGTATGCAGTGCATCCACTAAAATCCATATACAGTGAATCCACTAAAATCCATATGCACTATGTCCACTAAAATCCATACACACTGCATCCATTAAAATCCATATACACTGCGTCCAAGAATATCCATATACATTGTGTACATGAAAATCCATATACACTCCGTCTACGAAAATCCATATACACTGTGTCCATAAAAATCCATATACAGTGCATCCACTAAAATCCATATACACTGCGTCCACTAAAATCCATGTACTGTGTCCACGAAAATCCATATACACTGTATCCACTAAAATCCAAATACAGTGCATCCACTAAAATCCATATATACTGTGTCCACGAAAATCCATATACACTGTGTCCATGAAAATCCATATACACAGCATCCACTAAAATCCATATACGCTATTTCCACTAAAATCCATATACACTGTGTCCACGAATATCCATATAAACTGCATCCACTAAAATCCATATACACTATGTGCACTAAAATCCATATAAACTACATCCACTAAAATCCATATACACTGCATCCACTAAAATCCATGTACACTATCCACTAAAACCCATATACACTATGTCCACGAAAATCCATACACAGTGTGTCCATGAAAATCAATATACAGTGCATCCTCTAAAATCCATATACACTGCATCCACTGAAATCCATATACACTATGTCCACTAAAATCCATTTACACTATACAGTAAAATCCATATACATTGTGTCCACTAAAATCCATATACACTGTATCCACGAAAATCCATATACACTGTGTCCATTAAAATCCATATACAGTGCCTCCACTAATTTCCATATACACTGCATCCACTAAAATCCACATACACTGCATCCACGAAAATCTTTATACACAGTGTCCACGAAAATCCATATCCATTGTGTACATGAAAATCCGTATACACTGCATTCAGTAAAATCCATATACACTGCATCCACTAATATCCGTATATACTATGCCCACTAAAATCCATAAACACTGCATCCACTAAAATCGATATACACTGCATACACTAAAATCCATATACAGTGCATCCACTACAATCCATATACACTATGCACTAAAACCCATATCCACTGCATCCACTAAAATCCATATACACTGTATCCACTAAAATCCATATACAGTATGTCCACTAAAATCCGTTTACACTATACAGTAAAATCCATATACATTGTGTCCATTAAAATCCATATACACTGTATCCACGAAAATCCATATACACTGAGTCCATTAAAATCCATATACAGTGCATCCACTAATATCCATACACACTGCATCCAGTAAAATCCATATACACTGTGCCCACGAAAATCCATATACATTGTGTACATAAAAATCCATATACACTGCATCCAGTAAAATCCATATACACTGTATCCACTAAAATCCATGTACACTGCATCCACTAAAATCCATATATATTGTGTCCATGAAAATCCATATAGAGTGCATCCACTAAAATCCATATACACTGCGTCCACGAAAATCAATATACACTGCATCCACTAAAATCCATATACACTGCATCCACTAAAATCCATATACACTGTGTCCACGAAAAGCCATATACACTTCATCCACTAAAATCCATATATATTGTGTACATGAAATTCCATATACACTGCATCCAGTAAAATCCATATAAACTGCATCCACTAAAATACATATACACAGCGCCCACGAAAATCCATACTCACTGCATCCACTAAAATCCATATATATTGTGTACATGAAAATCCATATACACTGCATCCAGTAAAATCCATATACACTGCATCCACTAAAATACATATACACAGCGCCCACGAAAATCCATACTCACTGCATCCACTAAAATCCATATACACTATGTCCACTAAAATCCATAAACAGTGCATCCACTAAAATCAGTATTCAGTGCATCCACTAAAATCCATATACAGTGAATCCACTAAAATCCATATGCACTATGTCCACTAAAATCCATATACACTGCATAAACTAAAATCCATATACACATCGTCCACGAAAATCCACATACACTAACTGCACTAAAATCCATATACAGTGCATCCACTAAAATCCATATACACTGTGCCCACGAAAATCCATATACACAGCGTACACGAATATCCATATACCGAGCATCCACTAAAATCCATATACGCTATGTCCACTAAAATCCATATACACTGTGTCCACGAATATCCATATACACTGCATCCACTAAAATCCATGTACACTATGTCCACTAAAATCCATTTACACTATACAGTAAAATCCATATACATTGTGTCCACTAAAATCCATTTACACTGTATCCACGAAAATCCATATACACTGTGCCCATTAAAATCCATATACAGTGCAGCCACTAAAATCCATATACACTGCACCCACTAAAATCCATATACACTGCATCCTCGAAAATCCATATACACTGTGCTCACGAAAATCCATATACATTGTGTACATGAAAATCCATATACACTCCGTCTACGAAAATCCATATACACTGTGTCCATAAAAATCCATATACAGTGCATCCACTAAAATCCATATACACTGTGTCCACGAAAATCCATATACACTGTTTCCATGAAAATCCATATACAGTGCATCCACTAACATCCATATACACTGTGTCCATGAAAATCCATATACAGTGCATCCACTAAAATCCATATACACTGTGCCCACGAAAATCCATATACACAGCGTACACGAATATCCATATACCGAGCATCCACTAAAATCCATATACGCTATGTCCACTAAAATCCATATACACTGTGTCCACGAATATCCATATACACTGCATCCACTAAAATCCATGTACACTATGTCCACTAAAATCCATTTACACTATACAGTAAAATCCATATACATTGTGTCCACTAAAATCCATTTACACTGTATCCACGAAAATCTATATACACTGTGTCCATTAAAATCCATATACAGTGCAGCCACTAAAATCCATATACACTGCACCCACTAAAATCCATATACACTGCATCCTCGAAAATCCATATACACTGTGCTCACGAAAATCCATATACATTGTGTACATGAAAATCCATATACACTCCGTCTACGAAAATCCATATACACTGTGTCCATAAAAATCCATATACAGTGCATCCACTAAAATCCATATACACTGTGTCCACGAAAATCCATATACACTGTTTCCATGAAAATCCATATACAGTGCATCCACTAACATCCATATACACTGTGTCCATGAAAATCCATATACAGTGCATCCACTAAAATCCATATACACTGCGTCCACTAAAATCCATGTACTGTGTCCACGAAAATCCATACACCCTGCATCCTCTAAAATCAATATACACTGCGTCCACTAAAATCCATATAAACTATGTCCACTAAAATCCATAAACACTGCATCCACGAAAATCCATATACACTGTTTCCATGAAATCCATATACAGTGCATCCACTAAAATCCATATACACTGTGTCCAATGAAAATCCATATACAGTGCATACACTAAAATCCATATGCACTATCTACTAAAATCCGTATGCAGTGCATCCACTAAAATCCATATACAGTGAATCCACTAAAATCCATATGCACTATGTCCACTAAAATCCATACACACTGCATCCATTAAAATCCATATACACTGCGTCCAAGAATATCCATATACATTGTGTACATGAAAATCCATATACACTCCGTCTACGAAAATCCATATACACTGTGTCCATAAAAATCCATATACAGTGCATCCACTAAAATCCATATACACTGCGTCCACTAAAATCCATGTACTGTGTCCACGAAAATCCATATACACTGTATCCACTAAAATCCAAATACAGTGCATCCACTAAAATCCATATATACTGTGTCCACGAAAATCCATATACACTGTGTCCATGAAAATCCATATACACAGCATCCACTAAAATCCATATACGCTATTTCCACTAAAATCCATATACACTGTGTCCACGAATATCCATATAAACTGCATCCACTAAAATCCATATACACTATGTGCACTAAAATCCATATAAACTACATCCACTAAAATCCATATACACTGCATCCACTAAAATCCATGTACACTATCCACTAAAACCCATATACACTATGTCCACGAAAATCCATACACAGTGTGTCCATGAAAATCAATATACAGTGCATCCTCTAAAATCCATATACACTGCATCCACTGAAATCCATATACACTATGTCCACTAAAATCCATTTACACTATACAGTAAAATCCATATACATTGTGTCCACTAAAATCCATATACACTGTATCCACGAAAATCCATATACACTGTGTCCATTAAAATCCATATACAGTGCCTCCACTAATTTCCATATACACTGCATCCACTAAAATCCACATACACTGCATCCACGAAAATCTTTATACACAGTGTCCACGAAAATCCATATCCATTGTGTACATGAAAATCCGTATACACTGCATTCAGTAAAATCCATATACACTGCATCCACTAATATCCGTATATACTATGCCCACTAAAATCCATAAACACTGCATCCACTAAAATCGATATACACTGCATACACTAAAATCCATATACAGTGCATCCACTACAATCCATATACACTATGCACTAAAACCCATATCCACTGCATCCACTAAAATCCATATACACTGTATCCACTAAAATCCATATACAGTATGTCCACTAAAATCCGTTTACACTATACAGTAAAATCCATATACATTGTGTCCATTAAAATCCATATACACTGTATCCACGAAAATCCATATACACTGAGTCCATTAAAATCCATATACAGTGCATCCACTAATATCCATACACACTGCATCCAGTAAAATCCATATACACTGTGCCCACGAAAATCCATATACATTGTGTACATAAAAATCCATATACACTGCATCCAGTAAAATCCATATACACTGTATCCACTAAAATCCATGTACACTGCATCCACTAAAATCCATATATATTGTGTCCATGAAAATCCATATAGAGTGCATCCACTAAAATCCATATACACTGCGTCCACGAAAATCAATATACACTGCATCCACTAAAATCCATATACACTGCATCCACTAAAATCCATATACACTGTGTCCACGAAAAGCCATATACACTTCATCCACTAAAATCCATATATATTGTGTACATGAAATTCCATATACACTGCATCCAGTAAAATCCATATAAACTGCATCCACTAAAATACATATACACAGCGCCCACGAAAATCCATACTCACTGCATCCACTAAAATCCATATATATTGTGTACATGAAAATCCATATACACTGCATCCAGTAAAATCCATATACACTGCATCCACTAAAATACATATACACAGCGCCCACGAAAATCCATACTCACTGCATCCACTAAAATCCATATACACTATGTCCACTAAAATCCATAAACAGTGCATCCACTAAAATCAGTATTCAGTGCATCCACTAAAATCCATATACAGTGAATCCACTAAAATCCATATGCACTATGTCCACTAAAATCCATATACACTGCATAAACTAAAATCCATATACACATCGTCCACGAAAATCCACATACACTAACTGCACTAAAATCCATATACAGTGCATCCACTAAAATCCATATACACTGTGCCCACGAAAATCCATATACACAGCGTACACGAATATCCATATACCGAGCATCCACTAAAATCCATATACGCTATGTCCACTAAAATCCATATACACTGTGTCCACGAATATCCATATACACTGCATCCACTAAAATCCATGTACACTATGTCCACTAAAATCCATTTACACTATACAGTAAAATCCATATACATTGTGTCCACTAAAATCCATTTACACTGTATCCACGAAAATCCATATACACTGTGCCCATTAAAATCCATATACAGTGCAGCCACTAAAATCCATATACACTGCACCCACTAAAATCCATATACACTGCATCCTCGAAAATCCATATACACTGTGCTCACGAAAATCCATATACATTGTGTACATGAAAATCCATATACACTCCGTCTACGAAAATCCATATACACTGTGTCCATAAAAATCCATATACAGTGCATCCACTAAAATCCATATACACTGTGTCCACGAAAATCCATATACACTGTTTCCATGAAAATCCATATACAGTGCATCCACTAACATCCATATACACTGTGTCCATGAAAATCCATATACAGTGCATCCACTAAAATCCATATACACTGCGTCCACTAAAATCCATGTACTGTGTCCACGAAAATCCATACACCCTGCATCCTCTAAAATCAATATACACTGCGTCCACTAAAATCCATATAAACTATGTCCACTAAAATCCATAAACACTGCATCCACGAAAATCCATATACACTGTTTCCATGAAATCCATATACAGTGCATCCACTAAAATCCATATACACTGTGTCCAATGAAAATCCATATACAGTGCATACACTAAAATCCATATGCACTATCTACTAAAATCCGTATGCAGTGCATCCACTAAAATCCATATACAGTGAATCCACTAAAATCCATATGCACTATGTCCACTAAAATCCATACACACTGCATCCATTAAAATCCATATACACTGCGTCCAAGAATATCCATATACATTGTGTACATGAAAATCCATATACACTCCGTCTACGAAAATCCATATGCACTGTGTCCATAAAAATCCATATACAGTGCATCCACTAAAATCCATATACACTGCGTCCACTAAAATCCATGTACTGTGTCCACGAAAATCCATATACACTGTATCCACTAAAATCCAAATACAGTGCATCCACTAAAATCCATATATACTGTGTCCACGAAAATCCATATACACTGTGTCCATGAAAATCCATATACACAGCATCCACTAAAATCCATATACGCTATTTCCACTAAAATCCATATACACTGTGTCCACGAATATCCATATAAACTGCATCCACTAAAATCCATATACACTATGTGCACTAAAATCCATATAAACTACATCCACTAAAATCCATATACACTGCATCCACTAAAATCCATGTACACTATCCACTAAAACCCATATACACTATGTCCACGAAAATCCATACACAGTGTGTCCATGAAAATCAATATACAGTGCATCCTCTAAAATCCAGATACACTGCATCCACTGAAATCCATATACACTATGTCCACTAAAATCCATTTACACTATACAGTAAAATCCATATACATTGTGTCCACTAAAATCCATATACACTGTATCCACGAAAATCAATATACACTGTGTCCATTAAAATCCATATACAGTGCCTCCACTAATTTCCATATACACTGCATCCACTAAAATCCACATACACTGCATCCACGAAAATCTTTATACACAGTGTCCACGAAAATCCATATCCATTGTGTACATGAAAATCCGTATACACTGCATTCAGTAAAATCCATATACACTGCATCCACTAATATCCGTATATACTATGCCCACTAAAATCCATAAACACTGCATCCACTAAAATCGATATACACTGCATACACTAAAATCCATATACAGTGCATCCACTACAATCCATATACACTATGCACTAAAACCCATATCCACTGCATCCACTAAAATCCATATACACTGTATCCACTAAAATCCATATACAGTATGTCCACTAAAATCCGTTTACACTATACAGTAAAATCCATATACATTGTGTCCATTAAAATCCATATACACTGTATCCACGAAAATCCATATACACTGAGTCCATTAAAATCCATATACAGTGCATCCACTAATATCCATACACACTGCATCCAGTAAAATCCATATACACTGTGCCCACGAAAATCCATATACATTGTGTACATAAAAATCCATATACACTGCATCCAGTAAAATCCATATACACTGCATCCACTAAAATCCATGTACACTGCATCCACTAAAATCCATATATATTGTGTCCATGAAAATCCATATAGAGTGCATCCACTAAAATCCATATACACTGCGTCCACTAAAATCCATGTACTGTGTCCACGAAAATCCATACACCCTGCATCCTCTAAAATCAATATACACTGCGTCCACTAAAATCCATATGCACTGTGTCCACGAAAATCCATATACACTGTATCCACTAAAATCCAAATACAGTGCATCCACTAAAATCGATATATTCTGTGTCCACGAAAATCCATATACGCTATGTCCACTAAAATCCATATACACTGTGTCCACGAATACCCATATACACTGCATCCACTAAAATACATATACACTATGTGCACTAAAATTCATATACACTGCATCCACTAAAATCCATGTACACTATCCACTAAAACCCATATACAGTATGTCCACGAAAATCCATACACAGTGTGTCCATGAAAATCCATATACAGTGCATCCACTAAAATCCATATATACTATGTCCACTAAAATCCATAAACACAGCATCACTAAAATCCATATACACTGTGTCCACGAAAATCAATATACACTGCATCCTCTAAAATCCATATACACTGTGTCCACGAACATCCATATGCACTGTGTCCATGAAAATCCATATACAGTGCATCCACTAAAATCCATATACACTGCGTCCACAAAAATCCATATAAACTGCATCCACTAAAATCCATATATTCTGCATACACTAACATCCATATACACTGCATCCACGAAAATCCATATACACTCCGTCCACGAATATCCATATACAGAGCATCCACTAAAATCCATATACACTATGTCCACGAAAATCCATAAACAGTGTGACCATGAAAATCCGTATACAGTGCATCCACTAAAATCCATATATTACTATGTCCACTAAAATCCATATACACTGTACCATGAAAAGCCATATACACTTCATCCACTAAAATCCATATACACTATGCACTAAAATCCATATACACTGCATCCACTATAATCCATGTACACTGCATCCACTAAAATCCATATATATTGTGTACATGAAAATCCATATACACTGCATCCAGTAAAATCCATATACACTGCATCCACTAAAATACATATGCACAGCGTCCACGAAATCCATACTAACTGCATCCACTAAAATCCATATACACTATGTCCACTAAAATCCATATACAGTGCCTCCACTAAAATCCGTATGCACTGCATCCACTAAAATCCATATGCACTATCCACTAAAATCCGTATTCAGTGCATCCACTAAAATCCATATACAGTGAATCCACTAAAATCCATATGCACTATGTCCACTAAAATCCATATACATTGCATCAACTAAAATCCATATACACATCGTCCACGAAAATCCATATACACTACATACACTAAAATCCATATACAGTGCATCCAATAAAATCCAAAAACACTGTGTCCACGAAAATCCATATACACTGCGTCCACGAACATCCATATACCGAGCATCCACTAAAATCCATATATGCCATGTCCACTAAAATCCATATACACTGAGTCCACGAATATCCATATTCACCGCATCCACTAAAATCCATATACACTATGTGCACTAAAATCCATGTACACTACATTCACTAAAATCCATATACACTGCATCCACTAAAATCCATGTACACTATGTCCATTAAAATCCATGTACAGTGCATCCACTAAAATCCATATACACTACATTCACTAAAATCCATATACACTGCATCCACTAAAATCCATGTACACTATGTCCATTAAAATCCATGTACAGTGCATCCACTAAAATCCATATAAACTGCATCCTCTAAAATCCATATACACTGCATCCACGAAAATCCATATATACTGTGCCCACGAAAATCTATATACATTGTGTACATGAAAATCCATATACACTGCATCCAGTAAAATCCATATACACTGCATCCACTAAAATACATATATACTATGTCCACTACAATCCATATACAGTGCATCCACTAAAATCCATATACACTGCATACACTAAAATCCATATGCACTATCTAATAAAATCCGTATGCAGTGCATCCACTAAAATCCATATGCACTATGTCCACTAAAATCCATATACACTGCATCCACTAAAATCCATGTACACTATGTCCACTAAAATCCATTTACACTATACAGTAAAATCCATATACATTGTGTCCACTAAAATCCATTTACACTGTATCCACGAAAATCCATATACACTGTGTCCATTAAAATCCATATACAGTGCAGCCACTAAAATCCATATACACTGCACCCACTAAAATCCATATACACTGCATCCTCGAAAATCCATATACACTGTGCTCACGAAAATCCATATACATTGTGTACATGAAAATCCATATACACTCCGTCTACGAAAATCCATATACACTGTGTCCATAAAAATCCATATACAGTGCATCCACTAAAATCAGTATTCAGTGCATCCACTAAAATCCATATACAGTGAATCCACTAAAATCCATATGCACTATGTCCACTAAAATCCATATACACTGCATAACTAAAATACATATACACATCGTCCACGAAAATCCACATACACTAACTGCACTAAAATCCATATACAGTGCATCCACTAAAATCCATATACACTGTGCCCACGAAAATCCATATACACAGCGTACACGAATATCCATATACCGAGCATCCACTAAAATCCATATACGCTATGTCCACTAAAATCCATATACACTGTGTCCACGAATATCCATATACACTGCATCCACTAAAATCCATGTAGACTATGTCCACTAAAATCCATTTACACTATACAGTAAAATCCATATACATTGTGTCCACTAAAATCCATTTACACTGTATCCACGAAAATCCATATACACTGTGCCCATTAAAATCCATATACAGTGCAGCCACTAAAATCCATATACACTGCACCCACTAAAATCCATATACACTGCATCCTCGAAAATCCATATACACTGTGCTCACGAAAATCCATGTACATTGTGTACATGAAAATCCATATACACTCCGTCTACGAAAATCCATATACACTGTGTCCATAAAAATCCATATACAGTGCATCCACTAAAATCCATATACACTGTGTCCACGAAAATCCATATACACTGTTTCCATGAAAATCCATATACAGTGCATCCACTAAAATCCATATACACTGCGTCCACTAAAATCCATGTACTGTGTCCACGAAAATCCATACACCCTGCATCCTCTAAAATCAATATACACTGCGTCCACTAAAATCCATATAAACTATGTCCACTAAAATCCATAAACACTGCATCCACGAAAATCCATATACACTGTTTCCATGAAATCCATATACAGTGCATCCACTAAAATCCATATACACTGTGTCCAATGAAAATCCATATACAGTGCATACACTAAAATCCATATGCACTATCAACTAAAATCCGTATGCAGTGCATCCACTAAAATCCATATACAGTGAATCCACTAAAATCCATATGCACTATGTCCACTAAAATCCATACACACTGCATCCATTAAAATCCATATACACTGCGTCCAAGAATATCCATATACATTGTGTACATGAAAATCCATATACACTCCGTCTACGAAAATCCATATACACTGTGTCCATAAAAATCCATATACAGTGCATCCACTAAAATCCATATACACTGCGTCCACTAAAATCCATGTACTGTGTCCACGAAAATCCATATACACTGTATCCACTAAAATCCAAATACAGTGCATCCACTAAAATCCATATATACTGTGTCCACGAAAATCCATATACACTGTGTCCATGAAAATCCGTATACACAGCATCCACTAAAATCCATATACGCTATTTCCACTAAAATCCATATAAACTACATCCACTAAAATCCATATACACTGCATCCACTAAAATCCATGTACACTATCCACTAAAACCCATATACACTATGTCCACGAAAATCCATACACAGTGTGTCCATGAAAATCAATATACAGTGCATCCTCTAAAATCCATATACACTGCATCCACTGAAATCCATATACACTATGTCCACTAAAATCCATTTACACTATACAGTAAAATCCATATACATTGTGTCCACTAAAATCCATATACACTGTATCCACGAAAATCCATATACACTGTGTCCATTAAAATCCATATACAGTGCCTCCACTAATTTCCATATACACTGCATCCACTAAAATCCACATACACTGCATCCACGAAAATCTTTATACACAGTGTCCACGAAAATCCATATCCATTGTGTACATGAAAATCCGTATACACTGCATTCAGTAAAATCCATATACACTGCATCCACTAATATCCGTATATACTATGCCCACTAAAATCCATAAACACTGCATCCACTAAAATCGATATACACTGCATACACTAAAATCCATATACAGTGCATCCACTACAATCCATATACACTATGCACTAAAACCCATATCCACTGCATCCACTAAAATCCATATACACTGTATCCACTAAAATCCATATACAGTATGTCCACTAAAATCCGTTTACACTATACAGTAAAATCCATATACATTGTGTCCATTAAAATCCATATACACTGTATCCACGAAAATCCATATACACTGAGTCCATTAAAATCCATATACAGTGCATCCACTAATATCCATACACACTGCATCCAGTAAAATCCATATACACTGTGCCCACGAAAATCCATATACATTGTGTACATAAAAATCCATATACACTGCATCCAGTAAAATCCATATACACTGCATCCACTAAAATCCATGTACACTGCATCCACTAAAATCCATATATATTGTGTCCATGAAAATCCATATAGAGTGCATCCACTAAAATCCATATACACTGCGTCCACTAAAATCCATGTACTGTGTCCACGAAAATCCATACACCCTGCATCCTCTAAAATCAATATACACTGCGTCCACTAAAATCCATATACACTGTGTCCACGAAAATCCATATACACTGTGTCCACGAAAATCCATATACATTGTGTACATAAAAATCCATATACACTGCATCCAGTAAAATCCATATACACTGCATCCACTAAAATCCATGTACACTGCATCCACTAAAATCCATATATATTGTGTCCATGAAAATCCATATAGAGTGCATCCACTAAAATCCATATACACTGCGTCCACTAAAATCCATGTACTGTGTCCACGAAAATCCATACACCCTGCATCCTCTAAAATCAATATACACTGCGTCCACTACAATCCATATGCACTGTGTCCACGAAAATCCATATACACTGTATCCACTAAAATCCAAATACAGTGCATCCACTAAAATCGATATATTCTGTGTCCACGAAAATCCATATACGCTATGTCCACTAAAATCCATATACACTGTGTCCACGAATACCCATATACACTGCATCCACTAAAATACATATACACTATGTGCACTAAAATTCATATACACTGCATCCACTAAAATCCATGTACACTATCCACTAAAACCCATATACAGTATGTCCACGAAAATCCATACACAGTGTGTCCATGAAAATCCATATACAGTGCATCCACTAAAATCCATATATACTATGTCCACTAAAATCCATAAACACAGCATCACTAAAATCCATATACACTGTGTCCACGAAAATCAATATACACTGCATCCTCTAAAATCCATATACACTGTGTCCACGAACATCCATATGCACTGTGTCCATGAAAATCCATATACAGTGCATCCACTAAAATCCATATACACTGCGTCCACAAAAATCCATATAAACTGCATCCACTAAAATCCATATATTCTGCATACACTAACATCCATATACACTGCATCCACGAAAATCCATATACACTCCGTCCACGAATATCCATATACAGAGCATCCACTAAAATCCATATACACTATGTCCACGAAAATCCATACACAGTGTGACCATGAAAATCCGTATACAGTGCATCCACTAAAATCCATATATACTATGTCCACTAAAATCCATATACACTGTACCATGAAAAGCCATATACACTTCATCCACTAAAATCCATATACACTATGCACTAAAATCCATATACACTGCATCCACTAAAATCCATGTACACTGCATCCACTAAAATCCATATATATTGTGTACATGAAAATCCATATACACTGCATCCAGTAAAATCCATATACACTGCATCCACTAAAATACATATGCACAGCGTCCACGAAAATCCATACTAACTGCATCCACTAAAATCCATATACACTATGTCCACTAAAATCCATATACAGTGCCTCCACTAAAATCCGTATGCACTGCATCCACTAAAATCCATATGCACTATCCACTAAAATCCGTATTCAGTGCATCCACTAAAATCCATATACAGTGAATCCACTAAAATCCATATGCACTATGTCCACTAAAATCCATATACATTGCATCAACTAAAATCCATATACACATCGTCCACGAAAATCCATATACACTACATACACTAAAATCCATATACAGTGCATCCAATAAAATCCAAAAACACTGTGTCCACGAAAATCCATATACACTGCGTCCACGAACATCCATATACCGAGCATCCACTAAAATCCATATATGCCATGTCCACTAAAATCCATATACACTGAGTCCACGAATATCCATATACACCGCATCCACTAAAATCCATATACACTATGTGCACTAAAATCCATATACACTACATTCACTAAAATCCATATACACTGCATCCACTAAAATCCATGTACACTATGTCCATTAAAATCCATGTACAGTGCATCCACTAAAATCCATATAAACTGCATCCACTAAAATCCATATACACTGCATCCACGAAAATCCATATATACTGTGCCCACGAAAATCTATATACATTGTGTACATGAAAATCCATATACACTGCATCCAGTAAAATCCATATACACTGCATCCACTAAAATACATATATACTATGTCCACTACAATCCATATACAGTGCATCCACTAAAATCCATATACACTGCATACACTAAAATCCATATGCACTATCTAATAAAATCCGTATGCAGTGCATCCACTAAAATCCATATGCACTATGTCCACTAAAATCCATATACACTGCATCCACTAAAATCCATGTACACTATGTCCACTAAAATCCATTTACACTATACAGTAAAATCCATATACATTGTGTCCACTAAAATCCATTTACACAGTATCCACGAAAATCCATATACACTGTGTCCATTAAAATCCATATACAGTGCAGCCACTAAAATCCATATACACTGCACCCACTAAAATCCATATACACTGCATCCTCGAAAATCCATATACACTGTGCTCACGAAAATCCATATACATTGTGTACATGAAAATCCATATACACTCCGTCTACGAAAATCCATATACACTGTGTCCATAAAAATCCATATACAGTGCATCCACTAAAATCCATATACACTGTGTCCACGAAAATCCATATACACTGTTTCCATGAAAATCCATATACAGTGCATCCACTAAAATCCATATACACTGTGTCCATGAAAATCCATATACAGTGCATCCACTAAAATCCATATACACTGCGTCCACTAAAATCCATGTACTGTGTCCACGAAAATCCATACACCCTGCATCCTCTAAAATCAATATACACTGCGTCCACTAAAATCCGTATACACTGTGTCCACGAAAATCCATATACACTGTGTCCATGAAAATCCATATACAGTGCATCAACTAAAATCCATATACACTGCATCCACTAAAATCCATATACACTGTATCCACTAAAATCCGTCTACAGTGCATCCACTAAAATCTATATTCACTGCATCCACTAAAATCCATGTACACTATACACTAAAATCCATATACACTATCCACTAAAATCCATATACAATATGTCCACGAAAATCCATATACATTGTGTCCATGAAAATCCATATACACTGTGTCACGAAAATCCATATACAGTGTGTCCACGAAAATCCATATACCCTGCAACCACGAGTATCCATATACAGTACATCCACTAAAATCCATATACGCTATGTCCACCAAAATCCATATACACTGTGTCTACGAATATCCATATGCAGTGCATCCACTAAAATCCATATACACTGCATCCACTAAAATCCATATACATTGCATCCACTAAAATCCGTCTACAGTGCATCCACTAAAATCTATATTCACTGCATCCACTAAAATCCATGTACACTATACACTAAAATCCACATACACTATCCACTAAAATGCATATACAATATGTCCACGAAAATCCATATACAGTGTGTCCATGAAAATCAATATACACTGCATCCACTAAAATCCATATACACTGTGTCCACGAACATCCATATACACTGTGTCCGTGAAAATCCATATACAGTGCACCCACTAAAATCCATATACACTGCGTTCACAAACATCCATATAAACTGCATCCACTAAAATCCATATACTCTGCATACACTAAAATCCATATACACTGCATCCACGAAAATCCATATACACTCCGTCCACAAATATCCATATACAGAGCATCCACTAAAATCCAAATACGCTATGTCCACTAAAATCCATATACATGGCATCCACTAAAATTAATGTACACTATCCACTAAAACCCATATACACTATGTCCACGAAAATCCATACACAGTGTGCCCATGAAAATCCGTATACAGTGCATCCACTAAAATCCATATATACTATGTCCACTAAAATCCATAAACACTGCATCCACTAAAATCCATATACACTGCATCCACTAAAATCCATATACACTCTGCACTAAAATCCATATACACTGCATCCACTAAAATCCATGTACACATCGTCCACGAAAATCCATATACACTACATACACTAAAATCCATATACAGTGCATCCACTAAAATCCATATACACTGTGTCCACGAAAATCCATATACACTGCGCCCACGAATATCCATACACAGAGCATCCACTAAAATCCATATATGCTATGTCCACTAAAATCCATATACACTGTGTCCACGAATATCCATATACACCGCATCCACTAAAATCCATATACACTATGTGCACTAAAATCCATATACACTACATCCACTAAAATCCATATACACTGCATCCACTAAAATCGATGTACACTATGTCCACTAAAATCCATTTACACTCTACAGTAAAATCCATATACATTGTGTCCTCTAAAATCCATTTACACAGTATCCACGAAAATCCATATACACTGTGTCCATTAAAATCCATATACAGTGCAGCCACTAAAATCCATATACACTGCATTCACTAAAATCCATATACACTGCATTCACTAAAATACATATACACTATGTCCACTACAATCCATATACAGTGCATCCACTAAAATCCATATACACTGCATACACTAAATCCATATGCACTATCCACTAAAATCCGTATGCAGTGCATCCATTAAAATCCATATACACTGCGTCCTCGAAAACCCATATACATTGTGTACATGAAAATCCGTATACACTCCGTCTACGAAAATCCATATACACTGTGTCCATAAAAATCCATACACAGTGCATCCACTAAAATCCATATACACTATGTCCACGAAAATCCATATACACTGCTTCCATGAAAATCCATATACCGTGCATCCACTAAAATCCATATACACTATGTGCACTAAAATCCATATACACTACATCCACTAAAATCCATATACACTGCATCCACTAAATCCATGTACACTATGTCCTCTAAAATCCATTTACACTCTACAGTAAAATCCATATACATTGTGTCCTCTAAAATCCATTTACACAGTATCCACGAAAATCCATATACACTGTGTCCATTAAAATCCATATACAGTGCAGCCACTAAAATCCATATACACTGCATTCACTAAAATCCATATAAACTGCATTCACTAAAATACATATACACTATGTCCACTACAATCCATATACAGTGCATCCACTAAAATCCATATACACTGCCTACACTAAAATCCATATGCACTATCCACTAAAATCCGTATGCAGTGCATCCATTAAAATTCATATACACTGCGTCCTCGAAAACCCATATACATTGTGTACATGAAAATCCATATACACTCCGTCTACGAAAATCCATATACACTGTGTCCATAAAAATCCATACACAGTGCATCCAATAAAATCCATATACACTATGTCCACGAAAATCCATATACACTGCTTCCATGAAAATCCATATACCGTGCATCCACTAAAATCCATATTCACGGTGTCCACGAAAATCCATATACACTGCATCCACTAAAATCCATGTACTGTGTCCACGAAAATCCATACACCCTGCATCCTCTAAAATCAATATACACTGCGTCCACTAAAATCCATATACACTGTGTCCACGAAAATCCATATACACTGTGTCCATGAAAATCCATATACAGTGCATCCACTAAAATCCATATACACTGCATCCACTAAAATCCATATACACTGCATCCACTAAAATCCGTCTACAGTGCATCCACTAAAATCCATGTACACTATACACTAAAATCCATATACACTATCCACTAAAATCCATATACAATATGTCCACGAAAATCCATATACAGTGTGTCCATGAAAATCCATATACAGTACATCCACTAAAATCCATATACACTATTTCCACTAAAATCCATAAACACAGCATCCACTAAAATCCATATACACTGTGTCCACGAAAATCAATATACACTGCATCCACTAAAATCCATATACACTGTGTCCACGAAAAGCCATATACACTTCATCCACTAAAATCCATATACACTATGCACTAAAATCCATATACACAGCATCAACTAAAATCCATATATATTGTGTACATGAAAATCCATATACAGTGCATCCACTAAAATCCATATACACTGTGTCCACGAAAATCCATATACACTGTTTCCATGAAAATCCATATACAGTGCATCCACTAAAATCCATATACACTGTGTCCATGAAAATCCATATACAGTGCATCCACTAAAATCCATATACACTGCGTCCACTAAAATCCATGTACTGTGTCCACGAAAATCCATACACCCTGCATCCTCTAAAATCAATATACACTGCGTCCACTAAAATCCATATACACTGTGTCCACGAAAATCCATATACACTGTGTCCATGAAAATCCATATACAGTGCATCAACTAAAATCCATATACACTGCATCCACTAAAATCCATATACACTGCATCCACTAAAATCCGTCTACAGTGCATCCACTAAAATCTATATTCACTGCATCCACTAAAATCCGTCTACAGTGCATCCACTAAAATCTATATTCACTGCATCCACTAAAATCCATGTACACTATACACTAAAATCCATATACACTATCCACTAAAATCCATATACAATATGTCCACGAAAATCCATATACATTGTGTCCATGAAAATCCATATACAGTACATCCACTAAAATCCATATACACTATTTCCACTAAAATCCATAAACACAGCATCCACTAAAATCCATATACACTGTGTCCACGAAAATCAATATACACTGCATCCACTAAAATCCATATACAGTGCATCCACTAAAATCCATATACACTGTGTCCACGAAAAGCCATATACACTTTGTCCACGAATATCCATATACACTGCATCCACTAAAATCCATGTACACTATGTCCAGAAAAATCCATTTACACTATACAGTAAAATCCATATACATTGTGTCCACTAAAATCCATTTACACTGTATCCACGAAAATCCATATACACTGTGTCCATTAAAATCCATATACAGTGCAGCCACTAAAATCCATATACACTGCACCCACTAAAATCCATATACACTGCATCCTCGAAAATCCATATACACTGTGCTCACGAAAATCCATATACATTGTGTACATGAAAATCCATATACACTCCGTCTACGAAAATCCATATACACTGTGTCCATAAAAATCCATATACAGTGCATCCACTAAAATCCATATACACTGTGTCCATGAAAATCCATATACAGTGCATCCACTAAAATCCATATACACTGCGTCCACTAAAATCCATGTACTTTGTCCACGAAAATCCATACACCCTGCATCCTCTAAAATCAATATACACTGCGTCCACTAAAATCCATATACACTGTGTCCACGAAAATCCATATACACTGTGTCCATGAAAATCCATATACAGTGCATCAACTAAAATCCATATACACTGCATCCACTAAAATCCATATACACTGCATCCACTAAAATCCGTCTACAGTGCATCCACTAAAATCTATATTCACTGCATCCACTAAAATCCATGTACACTATACACTAAAATCCATATACACTATCCACTAAAATCCATATACAATATGTCCACGAAAATCCATATACAGAGTGTCCATGAAAATCCTTATACACTGTGTCACGAAAATCCATATACAGTGTGTCCACGAAAATCCATATACCTGCAACCACGAGTATCCATATACAGTACATCCACTAAAATCCATATACGCTATGTCCACCAAAATCCATATACACTGTGTCTACGAATATCCATATGCAGTGCATCCACTAAAATCCATATACACTGCATCCACTAAAATCCATATACATTGCATCCACTAAAATCCGTCTACAGTGCATCCACTAAAATCTATATTCACTGCATCCACTAAAATCCATGTACACTATACACTAAATCCATATACACTATCCACTAAAATCCATATACAATATGTCCACGAAAATCCATATACAGTGTGTCCATGAAAATCAATATACACTGCATCCACTAAAATCCATATACACTGTGTCCAGGAACATCCATATACACTGTGTCCATGAAAATCCATATACAGTGCACCCACTAAAATCCATATACACTGCGTTCACAAACATCCATATAAACTGCATCCACTAAAATCCATATACTCTGCATACACTAAAATCCATATACACTGCATCCACGAAAATCCATATACACTCCGTCCACAGATATCCATATACAGAGCATCCACTAAAATCCAAATACGCTATGTCCACTAAAATCCATATAAATGGCATCCACTAAAATTAATGTACACTATCCACAAAAAAACCCATATACACTATGTCCACGAAAATCCATACACAGTGTGCCCATGAAAATCCGTATACAGTGCATCCACTAAAATCCATATATACTATGTCCACTAAAATCCATAACACTACATCCACTAAAATCCATATACACTGCATCCACTAAAATCCATATACACTCTGCACTAAGATCCATATACACTGCATACACTAAAATCCATATACCACCTGCATCCATTAAAAACCATATATATTGTGTACATGAAAATCCATATTACACTGCATCCAGTAAAATTCATATACACTGCATCCACTAAAATACATATACACAGCGTCCACGAAAATCCATACTCACTGCATCCACTAAAATCCACATACACTATGTCCACTAAATCCATATACAGTGCATCCACTAAAATCCATATACACTGCATCCACTAAAATCCATATGCACTATCCACTAAAATCCGTATTCAGTGCATCCACTAAAATCCATATACAGTGAATCCACTAAAATCCATATGCACTATGTCCACTAAAATCCATATACACTGCATCCACTAAAATCCATGTACACATCGTCCACGAAAATCCATATACACTACACACACTAAAATCCATATACAGTGCATCCACTAAAATCCATATACACTGTGTCCACGAAATCCATATACACTGCGCCCACGAATATCCATACACCGAGCATCCACTAAAATCCATATATGCTATGTCCACTAAAATCCATATACACTGTGCCCACGAATATCCATATACACCGCATCCACTAAAATCCATATACACTATGTGCACTAAAATCCATATACACTGCATCCACTAAAATCCATATACACTGCATCCACTAAAATCCATGTACACTATGTCCACTAAAATCCATTTACACTCTACAGTAAAATTCATATACATTGTGTCCTCTAAAATCCATTTACACAGCATCCACGAAAATCCATATACACTGTGTCCATTAAAATCCATATACAGTGCAGCCACTAAAATCCATATACCCTGCATTCACTAAAATCCATATACACTGCATCCAGTAAAATCCATATACACTGCATCCACTAAAATCCATATACACTGCGTCCACTAAAATCCATGTAGTGTCCACGAAAATCCATACACCCTGCATCCTCTAAAATCAATATACACCGCGTCCACTAAAATCCATATACACTGTGTCCACGAAAATACATATACACTGCATCCACTAAAAATCCATATACACTGCATCCACTAAAATCCGTCTACAGTGCATCCACTAAAATCTATATTGCTTGCATCCACTAAAATACATGTACACTATACACTAAAATCCATATACACTATCCACTAAAATCCATATACAATATGTCCACGAAAATCCATATACAGTGTGTCCATGAAAATCCATATACAGTACATCCACTAAAATCCATATACACTATTTCCACTAAAATCCATAAACACAGCATCCACTAAAATCCATATACACTGTGTCCACGAAATCAATATACACTGCATCCACTAAAATCCATATACACTGTGTCCACGAACATCCATATACACTGTGTCCGTGAAAATCCATATACAGTGCATCCACTAAAATCCATCTACACTGCGTCCACAAACATCCATATAAACTGCATCCACTAAAATCCATATACTCTGCATACACTAAAATCCATATACACTGCATCCAGGAAAATCCAAATACACTCCGTCCACGAATATCCATATACAGAGCATCCACTAAAATCCATATACGCTATGTCCACTAAAATCCATATACATGGCAGCCACTAAAATTAATGTACACTATCCACTAAAACCCATATACACTATGTCCACGAAAATCTATACACAGTGTGTCCACGAAAATCCGTATACAGTGCATCCACTTAAATCCATATATATTGTGTACTAAAATCCATATACACTGCATCCACTAAAATCCATATACACTGCATACACTAAAATCCATATATATTGTGTACATGAAAATCCATATACACTGCATCCACTAAAAGACATATACACAGCGTCCACGAAAATCCATACTCACTGCATCCACTAAAATCCATATACACTATGTCCACTAAAATCCATATACAGTGCATTCACTAAAATCCATACACACTGCATCCACTAAAATCATTATGCACTATCCACTAAAATCCGTATTCAGTGCATCCACTAAAATCCATATACAGTGAATCCACTAAAATCCATATGCACGATGTCCACTAAAATCCATACACACTGCATCCACTAAAATCCATGACACATCGTCCACGAAAATCCTTATACACTACATACACTAAAATCCATATACAGTGCATCCACTAAAATCCATATACACTGTGTCCACCAAAATCCATATACACTGCGTCCACGAATATCCCATATACCGAGCATCTACTAAAATCCATATATGCTATGTCACTAAAATCCATATACACTGTGTCCACGAATATCCATAAACACCGCATCCACTAAAATCCATATACACTATGTGCACTAAAATCCATATACACTACATCCACTAAAATCCATATACACTGCATCCACTAAAATCCATGTACACTATGTCCACTAAAATCCATTTACACTATTCAGTAAAATCCATATACATTGTGTCCACTAAAATCCATTTACACTGTATCCACGAAAATCCATATACACTGCATCCACTAAAATCCATATACACTGCATCCTCGAAAATCCATATACACTGTGCCAACGAAAATCTATATACATTGTGTACATGAAAATCCATATACACTGCATCCAGTAAAATCCATATACACTGCATCCACTAAAATACATATAAACTATGTCCACTACAATCCATATACTGTGCATGCACTAAAATCCATATACACTGCATACACTAAAATCCATATGCACTATCCACTAAAATCCGTATGCAGTACATCCACTAAAATCCATATACAGTGAATCCACTAAAATCCATATGCACTATGTCCACTAAAATCCATATACACTGCATCCACTAAAATCCATATACACTGCGTCCACGAAAATCCATATACATTGTGTACATGAAAATCCATATACACTCCGTCTACGAAAATCCATATACACTGTGTCAATAAAAATCCATATACAGTGCATCCACAAAAATCCATATACACACTGTCCACGAAAAACCATATACACTGTTTCCATGAAAATCCATATACAGTGCAACCACTAAAATCCATATACACTGTGTCCATGAAAATCCATATACAGTGCATCCACTAAAATCCATATACACTGCGTCCACTAAAATCCATGTACTGTGTCCACGAAAATCCATGCACCCTGCATCCTCTAAAGTCAATATACACTGCGTCCACTAAAATCCATATACACTGTGTCCACGAAAATCCATATACACTGTATCCACTAAAATCCAAATACAGTGCATCCACTAAAATCCATATACACTGTGTCCACGAAAATCCATATACACTGTGTCCATGAAAATCCATATAGAGTGCATTCACTAAAATCCATATACACTGCATCCACTAAAATCCATATACACTGCATCCACTAAAATCCATATGCACTATTTCCACTAAAATCCATAAACAGCATCCAGTAAAATCCATATACGCTGTGTCCACGAAAATCAATATACACTGCATCCTCTAAAATCCATATACACTGTGTCCACGAACATCCATATACACTGTGTCCATGAAAATCCATGTACAGTGCATCCACAAAAATCCATATAAACTGCGTCCACTAAAATCCATATAAACTGCATCCACTAAAATCCATATACTCTGCATACACTAAAATCCATATACACTGCATCCACGAAAATTCATATGCACTGCGTCCACGAATATGCATATACAGAGCATCCACTAAAATCCATATAAGCTATGTCCACTAAAATCCATATACACTGTGTCCACGAATATCCATATGCACTGCATCCACTAAAATCCATATACATAATGTGCACTAAAATCCATATACACTACATCCACTAAAATCCATATACACTGCATGCACTAAAATCCATATACAGTGCATCCACCAAAATCCATATGCACTATGTCCACTAAAATCCATATACACTGCATCCACTAAAATCCATATACACTGCGTCCACGAAAATCCATATACATTGTGTACATGAAAATCCATATACACTCCGTCTACGAAAATCCATATACACTGTGTCAATAAAAATCCATATACAGTGCATCCACAAAAATCCATATACACACTGTCCACGAAAATCCATATACACTGTTTCCATGAAAATCCATATACAGTGCAACCACTAAAATCCATATACACTGTGTCCATGAAAATCCATATACAGTGCATCCACTAAAATCCATATACACTGCGTCCACTAAAATCCATGTACTGTGTCCACGAAAATCCATGCACCCTGCATCCTCTAAAGTCAATATACACTGCGTCCACTAAAATCCATATACACTGTGTCCACGAAAATCCATATACACTGTATCCACTAAAATCCAAATACAGTGCATCCACTAAAATCCATATATACTGTGTCCACGAAAATCCATATGCACTGTGTCCATGAAAATCCATATAGAGTGCATTCACTAAAATCCATATACACTGCATCCACTAAAATCCATATACACTGCATCCACTAAAATCCATATGCACTATTTCCACTAAAATCCATAAACAGCATCCAGTAAAATCCATATACGCTGTGTCCACGAAAATCAATATACACTGCATCCTCTAAAATCCATATACACTGTGTCCACGAACATCCATATACACTGTGTCCATGAAAATCCATGTACAGTGCATCCACAAAAATCCATATAAACTGCGTCCACTAAAATCCATATAAACTGCATCCACTAAAATCCATATACTCTGCATACACTAAAATCCATATACACTGCATCCACGAAAATTCATATGCACTGCGTCCACGAATATGCATATACAGAGCATCCACTAAAATCCATATACGCTATGTCCACTAAAATCCATATACACTGTGTCCACGAATATCCATATGCACTGCATCCACTAAAATCCATATACATAATGTGCACTAAAATCCATATACACTACATCCACTAAAATCCATATACACTGCATGCACTAAAATGCATGTACACTATCCACTAAAACCCATATACAATATGTCCACGAAAATCCATAAACAGTGTGTCCATGAAAATCCATATACAGTGCATCCACTAAAATCCATATACAGTGCATCCACCAAAATCCATATGCACTATGTCCACTAAAATCCATATACACTGCATCCACTAAAATCCATATACACAGCGGCTACGAAAATCCATATACATTGTTTACATGAAAATCCATATACACTCCGTCCACGAAAATCTATACACACTGTGTCTTAAAAATCCGTATACAGTGCATCCTCCAATATCCATATACACTGTGTCCATGAAAATCCATATACACTGTGTCCATGAAAATCCATATACAGTGCATCCACTAAAATCCATATACACTGTGTCCATGAAAATCCATATATAGTGCATCCACTAAAATCCATATGTACTATGTACACTAAAATCCATAAACACTGAATCCACTAAAATCAATATACACCGCATCGACTAAAATCCATATGCAGTGCACCCACCAAAATCCATATTCACGGTGTCCACGAAAATCCATATACACTTCATCCACTAAAATCCATATACACTATGCACTAAAATCCATATACACAGCATCCACTAAAATCCATATACGCTGCATCCACTAAAATCCATATACTCTATGTCGGCTAAAATCCATTTACACTATACAGTAAAATGCATATACATTATGTCCACTAAAATCCATATACACTGCATCCACTAAAATCCATATACACAGCATCCACGAAAATCGATATACACTGCATCCACTAATATCCATATACACTGCATCCACTGAAATCCATATGCACTATCCACTAAAATGCGTATGCAGTGCATCCACTAAAATCCATATACAGTGTATCCACTAAAATCCATATGCACTATGACCACTAAAATCCATATACACAGAACCCACTAAAATCCATATACACTGCATCCATGAAAATCCATATACACTACATGCACTAAAATCCATAGACAGTGCTTCCACGAAAATCCATATACACTGTATCTATTAAAATCCACATATAGTTCATCCACTAAAATCCATATACACTGAGTCCACGAAAATTCATATACACTGCATCCTCTAAAATCCATATACACTGCGTTCACTAAAATCCATATACACTGTGTCCATGAAAATCCATATACAGTGCATCAACTAAAATCCATATACACTGCATCCACTAAAATCCATATACACTGCATCCACTAAAATCCGTCTACAGTGCATCCACTAAAATCTATATTCACTGAATCCACTAAAATCCATGTACACTATACACTAAAATCCATATACACTATCCACTAAAATCCATATACAATATGTCCACGAAAATCCATATACAGAGTGTCCATGAAAATCCATATACACTGTGTCACGAAAATCCATATACAGTGTGTCCACGAAAATCCGTATACCCTGCAACCACGAGTATCCATATACAGTACATCCACTAAAATCCATATACGCTATGACCACCAAAATCCATATACACTGTGTCTACGAATATCCATATGCAGTGCATCCACTAAAATCCATATACACTGCATCCACTAAAATCCATATACATTGCATCCACTAAAATCCGTCTACAGTGCATCCACTAAAATCTATATTCACTGCATCCACTAAAATCCATGTACACTATACACTAAAATCCATATACACTATCCACTAAAATCCATATACAATATGTCCACGAAAATCCATATACAGTGTGTCCATGAAAATCAATATACACTGCATCCACTAAAATCCATATACACTGTGTCCACGAACATCCATATACACTGTGTCAGTGAAAATCCATATACAGTGCACCCACTAAAATCCATATACACTGCGTTCACAAACATCCATATAAACTGCATCCACTAAAATCCATATACTCTGCATACACTAAAATCCATATACACTGCATCCACTAAAATCCATATACTCTGCATACACTAAAATCCATATACACTGCATCCACTAAAATCCATATACTCAGCATACACTAAAATCCATATACACTGCATCCTCGAAAATCCATATACACTGTGCCCACGAAAATCTATATACATTGTGTACATGAAAATCCATATACACTGCATCCAGTAAAATCCATATACACTGCATCCACTAAAATACATGTACACTATGTCCACTACAATCCATATACTGTGCATGCACTAAAATCCATATACACTGCATACACTAAAATCCATATGCACTATCCACTAAAATCCGTATGCAGTACATCCACTAAAATCCATATACAGTGAATCCACTAAAATCCATAAGCACTATGTCCACTAAAATCCATATACACTGCATCCACTAAAATCCATATACACTGCGTCCACGAAAATCCATATACATTGTGTACATGAAAATCCATATACACTCCGTCTACGAAAATCCATATACACCGTGTCAATAAAAATCCATATACAGTGCATCCACAAAAATCCATATACACACTGTCCACGAAAATCCATATACACTGTTTCCATAAAAATCCATATACAGTGCAACCACTAAAATCCATATACACTGTGTCCATGAAAATCCATATACAGTGCATCCACTAAAATCCATATACACTGCGTCCACTAAAATCCATGTACTGTGTCCACGAAAATCCATGCACCCTGCATCCTCTAAAGTCAATATACACTGCGTCCACTAAAATCCATATACACTGTGTCCACGAAAATCCATATACAGTGTATCCACTAAAATCCAAATACAGTGCATCCACTAAAATCCATATATACTGTGTCCACGAAAATCCATATACACTGTGTCCATGAAAATCCATATAGAGTGCATTCACTAAAATCCATATACACTGCATCCACTAAAATCCATATGCACTATTTCCACTAAAATCCATAAACAGCATCCAGTAAAATGCATATACGCTGTGTCCACGAAAATCAATATACACTGCATCCTCTAAAATCCATATACACTGCGTCCACGAATATCCATATACACTGTGTCCATGAAAATCCATGTACAGTGCATCCACAAAAATCCATATAAACTGCGTCCACTAAAATCCATATAAACAGCATCCACTAAAATCCATATACTCTGCATACACTAAAATCCATATACACTGCATCCACGAAAATTCATATGCACTGCGTCCACGAATATGCATATACAGAGCATCCACTAAAATCCATATACGCTATGTCCACTAAAATCCATATACACTGTATCCACGAATATCCATATGCACTGCATCCACTAAAATCCATATACATAATGTGCACTAAAATCCATATACACTACATCCACTAAAATCCATATACACTGCATGCACTAAAATCCATGTACACTATCCACTAAAACCCATATACAATATGTCCACGAAAATCCATACACAGTGTGTCCATGAAAATCCATATACAGTGCATCCACTAAAATCCATATACAGTGCATCCACTAAAATCCATATGCACTATGTCCACTAAAATCCATATACACTGCATCCACTAAAATCCATATACACAGCGTCTACGAAAATCCATATACATTGTTTACATGAAAATCCATATACACTCCGTCCACGAAAATCCATACACACTGTGTCTTAAAAATCCGTATACAGTGCATCCTCCAATATCCATATACACTGTGTCCACGAAAATCCATATACACTGTGTCCATGAAAATCCATATACAGTGCATCCACTAAAATCCATATACACTGTGTCCACGAATATCCATAAACACCGCATCCACTAAAATCCATATACACTATGTGCACTAAAATCCATATACACTACATCCACTAAAATCCATATACACTGCATCCACTAAAATCCATGTACACTATGTCCACTAAAATCCATTTACACTATTCAGTAAAATCCATATACATTGTGTCCACTAAAATCCATTTACACTGTATCCACGAAAATCCATATACACTGCATCCACTAAAATCCATATACACTGCATCCTCGAAAATCCATATACACTGTGCCAACGAAAATCTATATACATTGTGTACATGAAAATCCATATACACTGCATCCAGTAAAATCCATATACACTGCATCCACTAAAATACATATAAACTATGTCCACTACAATCCATATACTGTGCATGCACTAAAATCCATATACACTGCATACACTAAAATCCATATGCACTATCCACTAAAATCCGTATGCAGTACATCCACTAAAATCCATATACAGTGAATCCACTAAAATCCATATGCACTATGTCCACTAAAATCCATATACACTGCATCCACTAAAATCCATATACACTGCGTCCACGAAAATCCATATACATTGTGTACATGAAAATCCATATACACTCCGTCTACGAAAATCCATATACACTGTGTCAATAAAAATCCATATACAGTGCATCCACAAAAATCCATATACACACTGTCCACGAAAAACCATATACACTGTTTCCATGAAAATCCATATACAGTGCAACCACTAAAATCCATATACACTGTGTCCATGAAAATCCATATACAGTGCATCCACTAAAATCCATATACACTGCGTCCACTAAAATCCATGTACTGTGTCCACGAAAATCCATGCACCCTGCATCCTCTAAAGTCAATATACACTGCGTCCACTAAAATCCATATACACTGTGTCCACGAAAATCCATATACACTGTATCCACTAAAATCCAAATACAGTGCATCCACTAAAATCCATATACACTGTGTCCACGAAAATCCATATACACTGTGTCCATGAAAATCCATATAGAGTGCATTCACTAAAATCCATATACACTGCATCCACTAAAATCCATATACACTGCATCCACTAAAATCCATATGCACTATTTCCACTAAAATCCATAAACAGCATCCAGTAAAATCCATATACGCTGTGTCCACGAAAATCAATATACACTGCATCCTCTAAAATCCATATACACTGTGTCCACGAACATCCATATACACTGTGTCCATGAAAATCCATGTACAGTGCATCCACAAAAATCCATATAAACTGCGTCCACTAAAATCCATATAAACTGCATCCACTAAAATCCATATACTCTGCATACACTAAAATCCATATACACTGCATCCACGAAAATTCATATGCACTGCGTCCACGAATATGCATATACAGAGCATCCACTAAAATCCATATAAGCTATGTCCACTAAAATCCATATACACTGTGTCCACGAATATCCATATGCACTGCATCCACTAAAATCCATATACATAATGTGCACTAAAATCCATATACACTACATCCACTAAAATCCATATACACTGCATGCACTAAAATCCATATACAGTGCATCCACCAAAATCCATATGCACTATGTCCACTAAAATCCATATACACTGCATCCACTAAAATCCATATACACTGCGTCCACGAAAATCCATATACATTGTGTACATGAAAATCCATATACACTCCGTCTACGAAAATCCATATACACTGTGTCAATAAAAATCCATATACAGTGCATCCACAAAAATCCATATACACACTGTCCACGAAAATCCATATACACTGTTTCCATGAAAATCCATATACAGTGCAACCACTAAAATCCATATACACTGTGTCCATGAAAATCCATATACAGTGCATCCACTAAAATCCATATACACTGCGTCCACTAAAATCCATGTACTGTGTCCACGAAAATCCATGCACCCTGCATCCTCTAAAGTCAATATACACTGCGTCCACTAAAATCCATATACACTGTGTCCACGAAAATCCATATACACTGTATCCACTAAAATCCAAATACAGTGCATCCACTAAAATCCATATATACTGTGTCCACGAAAATCCATATGCACTGTGTCCATGAAAATCCATATAGAGTGCATTCACTAAAATCCATATACACTGCATCCACTAAAATCCATATACACTGCATCCACTAAAATCCATATGCACTATTTCCACTAAAATCCATAAACAGCATCCAGTAAAATCCATATACGCTGTGTCCACGAAAATCAATATACACTGCATCCTCTAAAATCCATATACACTGTGTCCACGAACATCCATATACACTGTGTCCATGAAAATCCATGTACAGTGCATCCACAAAAATCCATATAAACTGCGTCCACTAAAATCCATATAAACTGCATCCACTAAAATCCATATACTCTGCATACACTAAAATCCATATACACTGCATCCACGAAAATTCATATGCACTGCGTCCACGAATATGCATATACAGAGCATCCACTAAAATCCATATACGCTATGTCCACTAAAATCCATATACACTGTGTCCACGAATATCCATATGCACTGCATCCACTAAAATCCATATACATAATGTGCACTAAAATCCATATACACTACATCCACTAAAATCCATATACACTGCATGCACTAAAATGCATGTACACTATCCACTAAAACCCATATACAATATGTCCACGAAAATCCATAAACAGTGTGTCCATGAAAATCCATATACAGTGCATCCACTAAAATCCATATACAGTGCATCCACCAAAATCCATATGCACTATGTCCACTAAAATCCATATACACTGCATCCACTAAAATCCATATACACAGCGGCTACGAAAATCCATATACATTGTTTACATGAAAATCCATATACACTCCGTCCACGAAAATCTATACACACTGTGTCTTAAAAATCCGTATACAGTGCATCCTCCAATATCCATATACACTGTGTCCATGAAAATCCATATACACTGTGTCCATGAAAATCCATATACAGTGCATCCACTAAAATCCATATACACTGTGTCCATGAAAATCCATATATAGTGCATCCACTAAAATCCATATGTACTATGTACACTAAAATCCATAAACACTGAATCCACTAAAATCAATATACACCGCATCGACTAAAATCCATATGCAGTGCACCCACCAAAATCCATATTCACGGTGTCCACGAAAATCCATATACACTTCATCCACTAAAATCCATATACACTATGCACTAAAATCCATATACACAGCATCCACTAAAATCCATATACGCTGCATCCACTAAAATCCATATACTCTATGTCGGCTAAAATCCATTTACACTATACAGTAAAATGCATATACATTATGTCCACTAAAATCCATATACACTGCATCCACTAAAATCCATATACACAGCATCCACGAAAATCGATATACACTGCATCCACTAATATCCATATACACTGCATCCACTGAAATCCATATGCACTATCCACTAAAATGCGTATGCAGTGCATCCACTAAAATCCATATACAGTGTATCCACTAAAATCCATATGCACTATGACCACTAAAATCCATATACACAGAACCCACTAAAATCCATATACACTGCATCCATGAAAATCCATATACACTACATGCACTAAAATCCATAGACAGTGCTTCCACGAAAATCCATATACACTGTATCTATTAAAATCCACATATAGTTCATCCACTAAAATCCATATACACTGAGTCCACGAAAATTCATATACACTGCATCCTCTAAAATCCATATACACTGCGTTCACTAAAATCCATATACACTGTGTCCATGAAAATCCATATACAGTGCATCAACTAAAATCCATATACACTGCATCCACTAAAATCCATATACACTGCATCCACTAAAATCCGTCTACAGTGCATCCACTAAAATCTATATTCACTGAATCCACTAAAATCCATGTACACTATACACTAAAATCCATATACACTATCCACTAAAATCCATATACAATATGTCCACGAAAATCCATATACAGAGTGTCCATGAAAATCCATATACACTGTGTCACGAAAATCCATATACAGTGTGTCCACGAAAATCCGTATACCCTGCAACCACGAGTATCCATATACAGTACATCCACTAAAATCCATATACGCTATGACCACCAAAATCCATATACACTGTGTCTACGAATATCCATATGCAGTGCATCCACTAAAATCCATATACACTGCATCCACTAAAATCCATATACATTGCATCCACTAAAATCCGTCTACAGTGCATCCACTAAAATCTATATTCACTGCATCCACTAAAATCCATGTACACTATACACTAAAATCCATATACACTATCCACTAAAATCCATATACAATATGTCCACGAAAATCCATATACAGTGTGTCCATGAAAATCAATATACACTGCATCCACTAAAATCCATATACACTGTGTCCACGAACATCCATATACACTGTGTCAGTGAAAATCCATATACAGTGCACCCACTAAAATCCATATACACTGCGTTCACAAACATCCATATAAACTGCATCCACTAAAATCCATATACTCTGCATACACTAAAATCCATATACACTGCATCCACTAAAATCCATATACTCTGCATACACTAAAATCCATATACACTGCATCCACTAAAATCCATATACTCAGCATACACTAAAATCCATATACACTGCATCCTCGAAAATCCATATACACTGTGCCCACGAAAATCTATATACATTGTGTACATGAAAATCCATATACACTGCATCCAGTAAAATCCATATACACTGCATCCACTAAAATACATGTACACTATGTCCACTACAATCCATATACTGTGCATGCACTAAAATCCATATACACTGCATACACTAAAATCCATATGCACTATCCACTAAAATCCGTATGCAGTACATCCACTAAAATCCATATACAGTGAATCCACTAAAATCCATAAGCACTATGTCCACTAAAATCCATATACACTGCATCCACTAAAATCCATATACACTGCGTCCACGAAAATCCATATACATTGTGTACATGAAAATCCATATACACTCCGTCTACGAAAATCCATATACACCGTGTCAATAAAAATCCATATACAGTGCATCCACAAAAATCCATATACACACTGTCCACGAAAATCCATATACACTGTTTCCATAAAAATCCATATACAGTGCAACCACTAAAATCCATATACACTGTGTCCATGAAAATCCATATACAGTGCATCCACTAAAATCCATATACACTGCGTCCACTAAAATCCATGTACTGTGTCCACGAAAATCCATGCACCCTGCATCCTCTAAAGTCAATATACACTGCGTCCACTAAAATCCATATACACTGTGTCCACGAAAATCCATATACAGTGTATCCACTAAAATCCAAATACAGTGCATCCACTAAAATCCATATATACTGTGTCCACGAAAATCCATATACACTGTGTCCATGAAAATCCATATAGAGTGCATTCACTAAAATCCATATACACTGCATCCACTAAAATCCATATGCACTATTTCCACTAAAATCCATAAACAGCATCCAGTAAAATGCATATACGCTGTGTCCACGAAAATCAATATACACTGCATCCTCTAAAATCCATATACACTGCGTCCACGAATATCCATATACACTGTGTCCATGAAAATCCATGTACAGTGCATCCACAAAAATCCATATAAACTGCGTCCACTAAAATCCATATAAACAGCATCCACTAAAATCCATATACTCTGCATACACTAAAATCCATATACACTGCATCCACGAAAATTCATATGCACTGCGTCCACGAATATGCATATACAGAGCATCCACTAAAATCCATATACGCTATGTCCACTAAAATCCATATACACTGTATCCACGAATATCCATATGCACTGCATCCACTAAAATCCATATACATAATGTGCACTAAAATCCATATACACTACATCCACTAAAATCCATATACACTGCATGCACTAAAATCCATGTACACTATCCACTAAAACCCATATACAATATGTCCACGAAAATCCATACACAGTGTGTCCATGAAAATCCATATACAGTGCATCCACTAAAATCCATATACAGTGCATCCACTAAAATCCATATGCACTATGTCCACTAAAATCCATATACACTGCATCCACTAAAATCCATATACACAGCGTCTACGAAAATCCATATACATTGTTTACATGAAAATCCATATACACTCCGTCCACGAAAATCCATACACACTGTGTCTTAAAAATCCGTATACAGTGCATCCTCCAATATCCATATACACTGTGTCCACGAAAATCCATATACACTGTGTCCATGAAAATCCATATACAGTGCATCCACTAAAATCCATATACACTGTGTCCATGAAAATCCATATATAGTGCATCCACTAAAATCCATATGTACTATGTACACTAAAATCCATAAACACTGAATCCACTAAAATCAATATACACTGCATCGACTAAAATCCATATACAGTGCATCCACCAAAATCCATTTTCACGGTGTCCACGAAAATCCATATACACTGCATCCACTAAAATCCATATACACTATGCACTAAAATCCATATACACAGCATCCACTAAAATCCATATACGCTGCATCCACTAAAATCCATATACTCTATGTCGGCTAAAATACATTTACACTATACAGTAAAATGCATATACATTATGTCCACTAAAATCCATATACACTGTATCCACGAAAATCCGTATACACAGTGTCCATTAAAATCCATATACAGTGCATCCACTAAAATCCATATACACTGCATCCACTAAAATCCATATACACAGCATCCACGAAAATCGATATACACTGCATCCACTAATATCCATATACACTGCATCCACTAAAATTCATATACTCTATGTCCAGTGAAATCCATTTACACTATACAGTAAAATCCATATACATTGTGTCCACTAAAATCCATATACACTGTATCCAGGAAAATCCATATACACTGTGTCCATTAAAATCCATATACAGTGCATCTACTAAAATCCTTGTACACTGCATCCACTAAAATCCATATACACTGCATCCACTGAAATCCATATGCACTATCCACTAAAATCCGTATGCAGTGCATCCACTAAAATCCATATACAGTGTATCCACTAAAATCCATATGCACTATGACCACTAAAATCCATATACACAGAACCCACTAAAATCCATATACACTGCATCCACGAAAATCCATATACACTACATGCACTAAAATCCATAGACAGTGCTTCCACGAAAATCCATATACACTGTGTCTATTAAAATCCACATATAGTTCATCCACTAAAATCCATATACACTGAGTCCACGAAAATTCATATACACTGTGTCCACGAAAATCCATATACAGTGCATCCACTAAGATCCATATAGACTGAATCCACTAAAATCCACATACACTATGTCCACTAAAATCCATATACACTGCATCCACTAAAATCCATATACAGTGCATCCACTAAAATCCATATACACTGTGTCCATGAAAATCCATATACAGTGCATCCACTAAAATCCATATACACTGCGTCCACTAAAATCCATGTACTGTGTCCACGAAAATCCATACACCCTGCATCCTCTAAAATCAATAAACACTGCGTCCACTAAAATCCATATGCACTGTGTCCACGAAAATGCATATACACTGTATCCACTAAAATCCAAATACAGTGCATCAACTAAAATCCATTTATTCTGTGTCCACGAAAATCCATATACACTGTGTCCATATAAATCCATATACAGTGCATGCACTAAAATCCATATGCACTGCGTCCAATAAAATCCATATACAGTGCATTCACTAAAATCCATATATTTTGTGTCCACGAAAATCCATATACACTGTGTCCATATAAATCCATATACAGTGCATGCACTAAAATCCATATGCACTGCGTACAATAAAATCCATATACGGTGCATTCACTAAAATCCATATACACTGCATGCACTAAAATCCATATACAGCGCATCTACTAAAATCCATATATACTATGTCCACTAATACCAATAAACTCTGCATCCACTAAAATCCATATACAGTGCATCCACTAAAATCCAAATAAACGGTGACCACGAAAATCCATATAAACTGCATCCACTAAAATCCATATACACTATGCACTAAAATCCATATACACTATGCACTAAAATCCATATACACTGCATCCACTAAAATCCATATACACTATGTCCACTAAAATCCATTTACACTATACAGTAAAATCCATATAAATTGTGTCCTCTAAAATCCATATACACTCTATCCACGAAAATCCATATACACTGTGTCCATTAAAATCCATATACACTATACAGTGAAATCCATATAAATTGTGTCCCCTAAAATCCATATACACTGTATCCACGAAAATCCATATACACAGCCTCCACGAATATGCATATACAGAGCATCCACTAAAATCCATATACACTATGTGCACTAAAATCCATATACACTGCATCCACTAAAATCCGCGTACACTATCCACTAAAACCCATATACACTATGTCCACGAAAATCCATAAACAGTGTGTCCATGAAAATCCATATACAGTGCATCCACTAAAATCCATGCACACTGTGTCCACGAACATCCATATACACTGTGTCCATGAAAATCCATGTACAGTGCATCCACAAAAATCCATATAAACTGCGTCCACTAAAATCCATATAAACTGCATCCACTAAAATCCATATACTCTGCATACACTAAAATCCATATACACTGCATCCACGAAAATTCATATGCACTGCGTCCACGAATATGCATATACAGAGCATCCACTAAAATCCATATACGCTATGTCCACTAAAATCCATATACACTGTGTCCACGAATATCCATATGCACTGCATCCACTAAAATCCATATACATAATGTGCACTAAAATCCATATACACTACATCCACTAAAATCCATATACACTGCATGCACTAAAATCCATGTACACTATCCACCAAAACCCATATACAATATGTCCACGAAAATCCATACACAGTGTGTCCATGAAAATCCATATACAGTGCATCCACTAAAATCCATATACAGTGCATCCACTAAAATCCATATGCACTATGTCCACTAAAATCCATATACACTGCATCCACTAAAATCCATATACACAGCGTCTACGAAAATCCATATACATTGTTTACATGAAAATCCATATACACTCCGTCCACGAAAATCCATACACACCGTGTCTTACAAATCCGTATACAGTGCATCCTCCAATATCCATATACACTGTGTCCACGAAAATCCATATACACTGTGTCCATGAAAATCCATATACAGTGCATCCACTAAAATCCATATACACTGTGTCCATGAAAATCCATATATAGTGCATCCACTAAAATCCATATAAACTGCGTCCACTAAAATCCATATAAACAGCATCCACTAAAATCCATATACTCTGCATACACTAAAATCCATATACACTGCATCCACGAAAATTCATATGCACTGCGTCCACGAATATGCATATACAGAGCATCCACTAAAATCCATATACGCTATGTCCACTAAAATCCATATACACTGTATCCACGAATATCCATATGCACTGCATCCACTAAAATCCATATACATAATGTGCACTAAAATCCATATACACTACATCCACTAAAATCCATATACACTGCATGCACTAAAATCCATGTACACTATCCACTAAAACCCATATACAATATGTCCACGAAAATCCATACACAGTGTGTCCATGAAAATCCATATACAGTGCATCCACTAAAATCCATATACAGTGCATCCACTAAAATCCATATGCACTATGTCCACTAAAATCCATATACACTGCATCCACTAAAATCCATATACACAGCGTCTACGAAAATCCATATACATTGTTTACATGAAAATCCATATACACTCCGTCCACGAAAATCCATACACACTGTGTCTTAAAAATCCGTATACAGTGCATCCTCCAATATCCATATACACTGTGTCCACGAAAATCCATATACACTGTGTCCATGAAAATCCATATACAGTGCATCCACTAAAATCCATATACACTGTGTCCATGAAAATCCATATATAGTGCATCCACTAAAATCCATATGTACTATGTACACTAAAATCCATAAACACTGAATCCACTAAAATCAATATACACTGCATCGACTAAAATCCATATACAGTGCATCCACCAAAATCCATTTTCACGGTGTCCACGAAAATCCATATACACTGCATCCACTAAAATCCATATACACTATGCACTAAAATCCATATACACAGCATCCACTAAAATCCATATACGCTGCATCCACTAAAATCCATATACTCTATGTCGGCTAAAATACATTTACACTATACAGTAAAATGCATATACATTATGTCCACTAAAATCCATATACACTGTATCCACGAAAATCCGTATACACAGTGTCCATTAAAATCCATATACAGTGCATCCACTAAAATCCATATACACTGCATCCACTAAAATCCATATACACAGCATCCACGAAAATCGATATACACTGCATCCACTAATATCCATATACACTGCATCCACTAAAATTCATATACTCTATGTCCAGTGAAATCCATTTACACTATACAGTAAAATCCATATACATTGTGTCCACTAAAATCCATATACACTGTATCCAGGAAAATCCATATACACTGTGTCCATTAAAATCCATATACAGTGCATCTACTAAAATCCTTGTACACTGCATCCACTAAAATCCATATACACTGCATCCACTGAAATCCATATGCACTATCCACTAAAATCCGTATGCAGTGCATCCACTAAAATCCATATACAGTGTATCCACTAAAATCCATATGCACTATGACCACTAAAATCCATATACACAGAACCCACTAAAATCCATATACACTGCATCCACGAAAATCCATATACACTACATGCACTAAAATCCATAGACAGTGCTTCCACGAAAATCCATATACACTGTGTCTATTAAAATCCACATATAGTTCATCCACTAAAATCCATATACACTGAGTCCACGAAAATTCATATACACTGTGTCCACGAAAATCCATACACAGTGCATCCACTAAAATCCATATACACTGCATCCACTAAAATCCATATACAGTGCATCCACTAAAATCCATATACACTGTGTCCATGAAAATCCATATACAGTGCATCCACTAAAATCCATATACACTGCGTCAACTAAAATCCATGTACTGTGTCCACGAAAATCCATACACCCTGCATCCTCTAAAATCAATAAACACTGCGTCCACTAAAATCCATATGCACTGTGTCCACGAAAATGCATATACACTGTATCCACTAAAATCCATATACAGTGCATCCACTAAAATCCATATACACTGTGTCCATGAAAATCCAAATACAGTGCATCCACTAAAATCCATATATTCTGTGTCCACGAAAATCCATATACACTGTGTCCATATAAATCCATATACAGTGCATGCACTAAAATCCATATGCACTGCGTCCAATAAAATCCATATACAGTGCATTCACTAAAATCCATATATTTTGTGTCCACGAAAATCCATATACACTGTGTCCATATAAATCCATATACAGTGCATGCACTAAAATCCATATGCACTGCGTCCAATAAAATCCATAAACAGTGCATTCACTAAAATCCATATACACTGCATGCACTAAAATCCATATACAGCGCATCTACTAAAATCCATATATACTATGTCCACTAATACCAATAAACTCTGCATCCACTAAAAACCATATACAGTGCATCCACTAAAATCCAAATAAACGGTGACCACGAAAATCCATATACACTGCATCCACTAAAATCCATATACACTATGCACTAAAATCCATATACACTATGCACTAAAATCCATATACACTGCATCCACTAAAAACAATATACACTATGTCCACTAAAATCCATTTACACTATACAGTAAAATCCATATAAATTGTGTCCCCTAAAATCCATATACACTGTATCCACGAAAATCCATATACACTGTGTCCATTAAAATCCATATACACTATACAGTAAAATCCATATAAATTGTGTCCCCTAAAATCCATATACACTGTATCCACGAAAATCCATATACACAGCCTCCACGAATATCCATATACAGAGCATCCACTAAAATCCATATACACTATGTGCACTAAAATCCATATACACTACATCCACTAAAATCCATATACACTGCATCCACTAAAATCCATGTACACTATCCACTAAAACCCATATACACTATGTCCACGAAAATCCATAAACAGTGTGTCCATGAAAATCCATATACAGTGCATCCACTAAAATCCATACACACTGTGTCCATGAAAATCCATATACATTGCATCCACTAAAATCCATATGCACTGTGTCCATGAAAATCCATATACAGTGCATCCACTAAAATCCATATACACTGCGTCCACTAAAATCCATGTACTGTGTCCACGAAAATCCATACACCCTGCATCCTCTAAAATCAATAAACACTGCGTCCACTAAAATCCATATGCACTGTGTCCACGAAAATGCATATACACTGTATCAACTAAAATCCAAATACAGTGCATCCACTAAAATCCATATATTCTGTGTCCACGAAAATCCATATACACTGTGTCCATATAAATCCATATACAGTGCATGCACTAAAATCCATATGCACTGCGTCCAATAAAATCCATATACAGTGCATTCACTAAAATCCATATATTTTGTGTCCACGAAAATCCATATACACTGTGTCCATATAAATCCATATACAGTGCATGCACTAAAATCCATATGCACTGCGTCCAATAAAATACATATACAGTGCATTCACTAAAATCCATATACACTGCATGCACTAAAATCCATATACAGCGCATCTACTAAAATCCATATATACTATGTCCACTAATACCAATAAACTCTGCATCCACTAAAAACCATATACAGTGCATCCACTAAAATCCAAATAAACGGTGACCACGAAAATCCATATACACTGCATCCACTAAAATCCATATACACTATGCACTAAAATCCATATACACTATGCACTAAAATCCATATACACTGCATCCACTAAAAACAATATACACTATGTCCACTAAAATCCATTTACACTATACAGTAAAATCCATATAAATTGTGTCCCCTAAAATCCATATACACTGTATCCACGAAAATCCATATACACTGTGTCCATTAAAATCCATATACACTATACAGTAAAATCCATATAAATTGTGTCCCCTAAAATCCATATACACTGTATCCACGAAAATCCATATACACAGCCTCCACGAATATCCATATACAGAGCATCCACTAAAATCCATATACACTATGTGCACTAAAATCCATATACACTACATCCACTAAAATCCATATACACTGCATCCACTAAAATCCATGTACATTATCCACTAAAACCCATATACACTATGTCCACGAAAATCCATAAACAGTGTGTCCATGAAAATCCATATACAGTGCATCCACTAAAATCCATACACACTGTATCCATGAAAATCCATATACATTGCATCCACTAAAATCCATATACTCTGTGTCCATGAAAATCCATATACAGTGCATCCACTAAAATCCATATACACTGCGTCCACTAAAATCCATGTACTGTGTCCACGAAAATCCATACACCCTGCATCCTCTAAAATCAATAAACACTGCGTCCACTAAAATCCATACGCACTGTGTCCACCAAAATGCATATACACTGTATCCACTAAAATCCAAATACAGTGCATCCACTAAAATCCATATATTCTGTGTCCACGAAAATCGATATACACTGTGTCCATATAAATCCATATACAGTGCATGCACTAAAATCCATATGCACTGCGTCCAATAAAATCCATATACAGTGCATTCACTAAAATCCATATAATCTGTGTCCACGTAAATCCATATACACTGTGTCAATATAAATCCATATACAGTGCATTCACTAAAATCCATATGCACTGCGTCCAATAAAATCCATATATAGTGCATTCACTAAAATCCATATACACTGCATGCACTAAAATCCATATACAGCGCATCTACTAAAATCCATATATACTATGTCCACTAATACCAATAAAATCTGCATCCACTAAAATCCATATACAGTGCATCCACTAAAATCCAAATAAACGGTGACCACGAAAATCCATATACACTGCATCCACTAAAAACCATATTCACTATGCACTAAAATCCATATACACTATGTCCACTAAAATCCATTTACACTATACAGTAAAATCCATATAAATTGTGTCCCCTAAGATCCATGTACACTGTATCCACGAAAATCCATATACACTGTGTCCATTAAAATCCATATACACTATACAGTAAAATCCATATAAATTGTATCCCCTAAAATCCATATACACTGTATCCACGAAAATCCATATACACTGTGTCCATTAAAATCCATATACAGTGCATGCACTAAAATCCATATGCACTGCGTCCAATAAAATCCATATACAGTGCATTCACTAAAATCCATATATTCTGTTTCCACGTAAATCCATATACACTGTGTCCATATAAATCCATATACAGTGCATTCACTAAAATCCATATGCACTGCGTCCAATAAAATCCATATACAGTGCATTCACTAAAATCCATATACACTGCATGCACTAAAATCCATATACAGCGCATCTACTAAAATCCATATATACTATGTCCACTAATACCAATAAAATCTGCATCCACTAAAATCCAAATAAACGGTGACCACGAAAATCCATATACACTGCATCCACTAAAATCCATATACACTATGCACTAAAATCCATATACACTGCATCCACTAAAATCCATATACACTATGTCCACTAAAATCCATTTACACTATACAGTAAAATCCATATAAATTGTGTCCCCTAAAATCCATATACACTGTATCCACGAAAATCCATATACACTGTGTTCATTAAAATCCATATACAGCGCATCCACTAAAATCCATACACAGTGCATCCACTAAAGTCCATATATACTGCATCCACGAAAATCCATATACACTGTGCCCACGAAAATGCATATACATTGTGTACATGAAAATCCATATACACTGCATCCAGTAAAATCCATATACACTGCATCCACTAAAATACATATACACTGCGACCACGAAAATCCATAGACACTGCATCCACAAAAATCCATATACACTGTGTCCACTAAAATCCATATACAGTGAATCCACTAAAATCCAAATACACTGCATCAACTAAAATCCATGTGCACTATACACTAAAATCCGTATGCAGTGCATCCACTAAAATCCATATACAGGGAATCCACTAAAATCCAAATACACTATGTCCACTAAAATCCAAATACACTGCATCCACTAAAATCCATATACACTCCTTCCACGAAAATCCATATACACTGTGTCCATAAAAATTCATATACAATGCATGCACTAAAATCCATATACACTGTGTCCACTAAAATCCATATACACTGTGTCCATGAAAATCCATATACAGTGCATACACTAAAATCCATATACACTGTGCCCATGAAAATCCATATACAGTGCATCCACTAAAATCCATATACACTGCGTCCACTGAAATCCATGTACTGTGTCCACGAAAATCCATACACGCTGCATCCTCTAAAATCAATATACACTGCGTCCACTAAAATCCATATACACTGTGTCCACGAAAATCCATATACACTGCATCCACTAAACTCAAAATACAGTGCATCCACTAAAATCCATATGCACTATCCACTAATATCCGTATGCAGTGCATCCACTAAAATACATATACACTGCACCACTAAAATCCATATACACTGCGTCCACGAACATCCATATACATTGTGTACATGAAAATCCATATACACTCCGTCAACGAATATCCATATACACTGTGTCCATAAAAATCCATATACAGTGCATCCACAAAAATCCATTTACACTGTGTCCACGAAAATCCATATACACTGTGTCCATAAAAATCCATATACAGTGCATCCACAAAAATCCATTTACACTGTGTCCACGAAAATCCATATACACTGTGTCCATGAAAATCAATATACAGTGCATACACTAAAACCCATTTACACTGTGTCCACGAAAATCAATATACGCTATGTCCACTAAAATCCATATACACTGTGTCCACGAATACCCATATACATTGCATCCACTAAAATACATATACACTATGTGCACTAAAATCCATATACACTGCATCCACTAAAATCCATGTACACTATCCACTAAAATCCATATACACTATGTCCACGAAAATCCATACACAGTGTGTCCATGAAAATCCATATACTGTGCATCCACTAAAATCCATATATACTATGTCCACTAAAATCCATAAACACAGCATCACTAAAATCCATATACACTGTGTCCACGAAAATCAATATACACTACATCCTCTAAAATCCATATACACTGTGTCCACGAACATCCATATGCACTGTGTCCATGAAAATACATATACAGTGCATCCACTAAAATCCATATACACTGCGTCCACGAAAATCCATATACACTCCGTCCACGAATATCCATATACAGAGCATCCACTAAAATCCATATACACTATGTCCACGAAAATCCATACACAGTGTGACCATGAAAATCCGTATACAGTGCATTCACCAAAATCCATATATACTATGTCCACTAAAATCCATAAACACTGCATTCACTAAAATCCATATACACTGCATCCACTAAAATCCATATACACTGTGTCCACGAAAAGCCATATACACTGCATCCACTAAAATCCATATACACTGCATCCACTAAATTCCATGTACACTGCATCCACTAAAATCCATATATATTGTGTCCATGAAAATCCATGTACAGTGCATCCACTAAAATCCATATACACTGCGTCCACTAAAATCCATGTACTGTGTCCACGAAAATCCATACACCCTGCATCCTCTAAAATCAATATACACTGCGTCCACTAAAATCCATATGCACTGTGTCCACGAAAATCCATATAAACTGTATCCACTAAAATCCAAATACAGTGCATCCACTAAAATCGATATATTCTGTGTCCACGAAAATCCATATACGCTATGTCCACTAAAATCCATATACACTGTGTCCACGAATACCCATGTGCACTGCATCCACTAAAATACATATACACTATGTGCACTAAAATCCATATACACTGCATCCACTAAAATCCATGTACACTATCCACTAAAACCCATATACACTATGTCCACGAAAATCCATACACAGTGTGTCCATGAAAATCCATATACAGTGCATCCACTAAAATCCATATATATTATGTCCACTAAAATCCATAAACACAGCATCACTAAAATCCATATACACTGTGTCCACGAAAATCAATATACACTGCATCCTCTAAAATCCATATACTCTGCATACACTAACATCCATATACACTGCATTCACGAAAATCCATATACACTCCGTCCACGAATATCCATATACAGAGCATCCACTAAAATCCATATACACTATGTCCACGAAAATCCATACACAGTGTGACCATGAAAATCCGTATACAGTGCATCCACTAAAATCCATATATACTATGTCCACTAAAATCCATAAACACTGCATCCACTAAAATCCATATACACTGCATCCACTAAAATCCATATACACTGTGTCCACGAAAAGCCATATACACTTCATCCACTAAAATCCATATACACTATGCACTAAAATCCATATACACTGCATCCACTAAAATCCATGTACACTGCATCCACTAAAATCCATATATATTGTGTACATGAAAATCCATATACACTGCATCCAGTAAAATCCATATACACTGCATCCACTAAAATACATATGCACAGCGTCCACGAAAATCCATACTCACTGCATCCACTAAAATCCATATACACTATGTCCACTAAAATCCATATACAGTGCCTCCACTAAAATCCGTATGCACTGCATCCACTAAAATCCATATGCACTATCCACTAAAATCCGTATTCAGTGCATCCACTAAAATCCATATACAGTGAATCCACTAAAATCCATATGCACTATTTCCACTAAAATCCATATACACTGCATCAACTAAAATCCATATACACATCGTCCACGAAAATCCATATACACTACATACACTAAAATCCATGTACAGTGCATCCACTAAAATCCATATACACTGTGTCCACGAAAATCCATATACACTGCGTCCACGAACATCCATATACCGAGCATCCACTAAAATCCATATATGCCATGTCCACTAAAATCCATATACACTATGTGCATTAAAATCCATATACACTACATCCACTAAAATCCATATACACTGCATCCACTAAAATCCATGTACACTATGTCCATTAAAATCCATGTACAGTGCATCCACTAAAATACATATAAACTGCATCCACTAAAATCCATATAAACTGCATCCACTAAAATCCATATATACTGTGCCCACGAAAATCTATATACATTGTGTACATGAAAATCCATATAAACTGCATCCAGTAAAATCCATATACACTGCATCCACTAAAATACATATACACTATGTCCACTACAATCCATATACAGTGCATTCACTAAAATCCATATACACTGCATACACTAAAATCCATATGCACTATCTACTAAAATCCGTATGCAGTGCATCCAGTAAAATCCATATACAGTGAATCCACTAAAATCCATATGCACTATGTCCACTAAAATCCATACACACTGCATCCATTAAAATCCATATACACTGCGTCCAAGAATATCCATATACATTGTGTACATGAAAATCCATATACACTCCGTCTACGAAAATCCATATACACTGTGTCCATGAAAATCCATATAAAGTGCATCCACTAAAATCCATATACACTGTGTCCACGAAAATCCATACACCCTGCATCCTCTAAAATCAATATACACTGCGTCCACTAAAATCCATATACACTGTGTCCACGAAAATCCATATACACTGTATCCACTAAAATCCAAATACAGTGCATCCACTAAAATCCATATATACAGTGTCCACGAAAATCTATATACACTGTGTCCATGAAAATCCATATACACAGCATCCACTAAAATCCATATACGCTATTTCCACTGAAATCCATATACACTGTGTCCACGAATATCCATAAAAACTGCATCCACTAAAATCCATATACACTATGTGCATTAAAATCCATATAAACTACATCCACTAAAATCCATATACACTGCATCCACTAAAATCCATGTACACTATCCACTAAAACCCATATACACTATGTCCATGAAAATCCATACACAGTGTGTCCATGAAAATCAATATACAGTGCATCCTCTAAAATCCATATACACTGCATCCACTGAAATCCATATACACTATGTCCACTAAAATCCATTTACACTATACAGTAAAATCCATATACATTGTGTCCACTAAATTCCATATACACTGTATCCACGAAAATCCATATACACTGTGTCCATTAAAATCCATATACAGTGCCTCCACTAATTTCCATATACACTGCATCCACTAAAATCCACATACACTGCATCCACGAAAATCGATATACACTGCATACATTAAAATCCATATACAGTGCATCCACTACAATCCATATACACTATGCACTAAAACCCATATCCACTGCATCCACTAAAATCCATATACACTGTATCCACTAAAATCCATATACAGTATGTCCACTAAAATCCATATACACTGTATCCACGAATATCCATATACACTGAGTCCATTAAAATCCATATACAGTGCATCCACTAATATCCATACACACTGCATCCAGTAAAATCCATATACACTGTGCCCACGAAAATCCATATACATTGTGTACATAAAAATCCATATACACTGCATCCAGTAAAATCCATATACACTGCATCCACTAAAATCCATGTACACTGCATCCACTAAAATCCATATATATTGTGTCCATGAAAATCCATATACAGTGCATCCACTAAAATCCATATACACTGCGTCCACTAAAATCCATGTACTGTGTCCACGAAAATCCATACACCCTGCATCCTCTAAAATCAATATACACTGCGTCCACTAAAATCCATATGCACTGTGTCCACGAAAATCCATATACACTGTATCCACTAAAATCCAAATACAGTGCATCCACTAAAATCGATATATTCTGTGTCCACGAAAATCCATATACGCTATGTCCACTAAAATCCATATACACTGTGTCCACGAATACCCATATACACTGCATCCACTAAAATACATATACACTATGTGCACTAAAATCCATATACACTGCATCCACTAAAATCCATGTACACTATCCACTAAAACCCATATACAGTATGTCCACGAAAATCCATACACAGTGTGTCCATGAAAATCCATATACAGTGCATCCACTAAAATCCATATATACTATGTCCACTAAAATCCATAAACACAGCATCACTAAAATCCATATACACTATGTCCACGAAAATCAATATACACTGCATCCTCTAAAATCCATATACACTGTGTCCACGAAAATCCATATACACTACATACACTAAAATCCATGTACAGTGCATCCACTAAAATCCATATACACTGTGTCCACGAAAATCCATATACACTGCGTCCACGAACATCCATATACCGAGCATCCACTAAAATCCATATATGCCATGTCCACTAAAATCCATATACACTATGTGCATTAAAATCCATATACACTACATTCACTAAAATCCATATACACTGCATCCACTAAAATCCATGTACACTATGTCCATTAAAATCCATGTACAGTGCATCCACTAAAATACATATAAACTGCATCCACTAAAATCCATATACACTGCATCCACGAAAATCCATATATACTGTGCCCAAGAAAATCTATATACATTGTGTACATGAAAATCTATATAAACTGCATCCAGTAAAATCCATATACACTGCATCCACTAAAATACATATACACTATGTCCACTACAATCCATATACAGTGCATTCACTAAAATCCATATACACTGCATACACTAAAATCCATATGCACTATCTACTAAAATCCGTATGCAGTGCATCCACTAAAATCCATATACAGTGAATCCACTAAAATCCATATGCACTATGTCCACTAAAATCCATACACACTGCATCCATTAAAATCCATATACACTGCGTCCAAGAATATCCATATACATTGTGTACATGAAAATCCATATACACTCCGTCTACGAAAATCCATATACACTGTGTCCATAAAAATCCATATACAGTGCATCCACTAAAATCCATATACACTGCGTCCACTAAAATCCATGTACTGTGTCCACGAAAATCCATACACCCTGCATCCTCTAAAATCAATATACACTGCGTCCACTAAAATCCATATACACTGTGTCCACGAAAATCCATATACACTGTATCCACTAAAATCCAAATACAGTGCATCCACTAAAATCCATATATACTGTGTCCACGAAAATCCATATACACTGTGTCCATGAAAATCCATATACACAGCATCCACTAAAATCCATATACGCTATTTCCACTGAAATCCATATACACTGTGTCCACGAATATCCATATAAACTGCATCCACTAAAATCCATATACACTATGTGCACTAAAATCCATATAAACTACATCCACTAAAATCCATATACACTGCATCCACTAAAATCCATGTACACTATCCACTAAAACCCATATACACTATGTCCATGAAAATCCATACACAGTGTGTCCATGAAAATCAATATACAGTGCATCCTCTAAAATCCATATACACTGCATCCACTGAAATCCATATACACTATGTCCACTAAAATCCATTTACACTATACAGTAAAATCCATATACATTGTGTCCACTAAATTCCATATACACTGTATCCACGAAAATCCATATACACTGTGTCCATTAAAATCCATATACAGTGCCTCCACTAATTTCCATATACACTGCATCCACTAAAATCCACATACACTGCATCCACGAAAATCTTTATACACAGTGTCCACGAAAATCCATATCCATTGTGTACATGAAAATCCGTATACACTGCATTCAGTAAAATCCATATACACTGCATCCACTAATATCCGTATATACTATGCCCACTAAAATCCATAAACACTGCATCCACTAAAATCGATATACACTGTATCCACTAAAATCCATATACAGTATGTCCACTAAAATCCGTTTACACTATACAGTAAAATCCATATACATTGTGTCCATTAAAATCCATATACACTGTATCCACGAAAATCCATATACACTGAGTCCATTAAAATCCATATACAGTGCATCCACTAATATCCATACACACTGCATCCAGTAAAATCCATATACACTGTGCCCACGAAAATCCATATACATTGTGTACATAAAAATCCATATACACTGCATCCAGTAAAATCCATATACACTGCATCCACTAAAATCCATGTACACTGCATCCACTAAAATCCATATATATTGTGTCCATGAAAATCCATATACAGTGCATCCACTAAAATCCATATACACTGCGTGCACTAAAATCCATGTACTGTGTCCACGAAAATCCATACACCCTGCATCCTCTAAAATCAATATACACTGCGTCCACTAAAATCCATATGCACTGTGTCCACGAAAATCCATATACACTGTATCCACTAAAATCCAAATACAGTGCATCCACTAAAATCGATATATTCTGTGTCCACGAAAATCCATATACGCTATGTCCACTAAAATCCATATACACTGTGTCCACGAATACCCATATACACTGCATCCACTAAAATACATATACACTATGTGCACTAAAATCCATATACACTGCATCCACTAAAATCCATGTACACTATACACTAAAACCCATATACAGTACGTCCACGAATATCCATACACAGTGTGTCCATGAAAATCCATATACAGTGCATCCACTAAAATCCATATATACTATGTCCACTAAAATCCATAAACACAGCATCACTAAAATCCATATACACTATGTCCACGAAAATCAATATACACTGCATCCTCTAAAATCCATATACACTGTATCCACGAACATCCATATGCACTGTGTCCATGAAAATCCATATACAGTGCATCCACTAAAATCCATATACACTGCGTCCACAAAAATCCATATAAACTGCATCCACTAAAATCCATATATTCTGCATACACTAACATCCATATACACTGCATCCACGAAAATCCATATACACTCCGTCCACGAATATCCATATACAGAGCATCCACTAAAATCCATATACACTATGTCCACGAAAATCCATACACAGTGTGACCATGAAAATCCGTATACAGTGCATCCACTAAAATCCATATATACTATGTCCACTAAAATCCATAAACACTGCCTCCAGTAAAATCCATATACACTGCATCCACTAAAATCCATATACACTGTGTCCACGAAAAGCCATATACACTTCATCCACTAAAATCCATATACACTATGCACTAAAATCCATATACACTGCATCCACTAAAATCCATGTACACTGCATCCACTAAAATCCATATATATTGTGTACATGAAAATCCATATACACTGCATCCAGTAAAATCCATATACACTGCATCCACTAAAATACATATGCACAGCGTCCACGAAAATCCATACTCACTGCATCCACTAAAATCCATATACACTATGTCCACTAAAATCCATATACAGTGCCTCCACTAAAATCCGTATGCACTGCATCCACTAAAATCCATATGCACTATCCACTAAAATCCGTATTCAGTGCATCCACTAAAATCCATATACAGTGAATCCACTAAAATCCATATGCACTATGTCCACTAAAATCCATATACACTGCATCAACTAAAATCCATATACACATCGTCCACGAAAATCCATATACACTACATACACTAAAATCCATATACAGTGCATCCACTAAAATCCAAAAACACTGTGTCCACGAAAATCCATATACACTGCGTCCACGAACATCCATATACCGAGCATCCACTAAAATCCATATATGCCATGTCCACTAAAATCCATATACACTGTGTCCACGAATATCCATATACACCGCATCCACTAAAATCCATTTACACTATGTGCACTAAAATCCATATACACTACTTTCACTAAAATCCATATACACTGCATCCTCTAAAATCCATGTACACTATGTCCATTAAAATCCATGTACAGTGCATCCACTAAAATCCATATAAACTGCATCCACTAAAATCCATATACACTGCATCCACGAAAATCCATATATACTGTGCCCACGAAAATCTATATACATTGTGTACATGAAAATCCATATACACTGCATCCAGTAAAATCCATATACACTGCATCCACTAAAATACATATACACTATGTCCACTACAATCCATATACAGTGCATCCACTAAAATCCATATACACTGCATACACTAAAATCCATATGCACTATCTACTAAAATCCGTATGCAGTGCATCCACTAAAATCCATATACAGTGAATCCACTAAAATCCATATGCACTATGTCCACTAAAATCCATACACACTGCATCCATTAAAATCCATATACACTGCGTCCACGAATATCCATATACATCGTGTACATGAAAATCCATATACACTCCGTCTACGAAAATCCATATACACTGTGTCCATAAAAATCCATATACAGTGCATCCACTAAAATCCATATACACTGCGTCCACTAAAATCCATGTACTGTGTCCACGAAAATCCATACACCCTGCATCCTCTAAAATCAATAGACACTGCGTCCACTAAAATCCATATACACTGTGTCCACGAAAATCCATATACAGAGCATCCACTAAAATCCATATACGCTATTTCCACTAAAATCCATATACACTGTGTCCACGAATATCCATGTAAACTGCATCCACTAAAATCCATATACACTATGTGCACTAAAATCCATATAAACTACATCACACTAAAATCTATATACACTGCATCCACTAAAATCCATGTACACTATCCACTAAAACCCATATACACTATGTCCACGAAAATCCATACACAGTGTGTCCATGAAAATCAATATACAGTGCATCCTCTAAAATCCATATATACTATGTCCACTAAAATCCATAAACACTGCATCCACTAAAATCGATATACACTGCATAAACTAAAATCCATATGCAGTGCATCCACTAAAATCCATATACACGGTGTCCACGAAAATCCATATACACTGCATCCACTACATTCCATATACACTATGCACTAAAATCCATATCCACTGCATCCACTAAAATCCATATACACAGCATCCACTAAAATCCATATACACTATGTCCACTAAAATCCATTTACACTATACAGTAAAATCCATATACATTGTGTCCACTAAAATCCATATACACTGTATCCACTAAAATCGATATACACTGCATACACTAAAATCCATATACAGTGCATCCACTACAATCCATATACACTATGCACTAAAACCCATATCCACTGCATCCACTAAAATCCATATACACTGCATCCACTAAAATCCATATACACTATGTCCACTAAAATCCGTTTACACTATACAGTAAAATCCATATACATTGTGTCCACTAAAATCCATATACACTGTATCCACTAAAATCCATATACGCTATTTCCACTGAAATCCATATACACTGTGTCCACGAATATCCATAAAAACTGCATCCACTAAAATCCATATACACTATGTGCATTAAAATCCATATAAACTACATCCACTAAAATCCATATACACTGCATCCACTAAAATCCATGTACACTATCCACTAAAACCCATATACACTATGTCCATGAAAATCCATACACAGTGTGTCCATGAAAATCAATATACAGTGCATCCTCTAAAATCCATATACACTGCATCCACTGAAATCCATATACACTATGTCCACTAAAATCCATTTACACTATACAGTAAAATCCATATACATTGTGTCCACTAAATTCCATATACACTGTATCCACGAAAATCCATATACACTGTGTCCATTAAAATCCATATACAGTGCCTCCACTAATTTCCATATACACTGCATCCACTAAAATCCACATACACTGCATCCACGAAAATCGATATACACTGCATACATTAAAATCCATATACAGTGCATCCACTACAATCCATATACACTATGCACTAAAACCCATATCCACTGCATCCACTAAAATCCATATACACTGTATCCACTAAAATCCATATACAGTATGTCCACTAAAATCCATATACACTGTATCCACGAATATCCATATACACTGAGTCCATTAAAATCCATATACAGTGCATCCACTAATATCCATACACACTGCATCCAGTAAAATCCATATACACTGTGCCCACGAAAATCCATATACATTGTGTACATAAAAATCCATATACACTGCATCCAGTAAAATCCATATACACTGCATCCACTAAAATCCATGTACACTGCATCCACTAAAATCCATATATATTGTGTCCATGAAAATCCATATACAGTGCATCCACTAAAATCCATATACACTGCGTCCACTAAAATCCATGTACTGTGTCCACGAAAATCCATACACCCTGCATCCTCTAAAATCAATATACACTGCGTCCACTAAAATCCATATGCACTGTGTCCACGAAAATCCATATACACTGTATCCACTAAAATCCAAATACAGTGCATCCACTAAAATCGATATATTCTGTGTCCACGAAAATCCATATACGCTATGTCCACTAAAATCCATATACACTGTGTCCACGAATAGCCATATACACTGCATCCACTAAAATACATATACACTATGTGCACTAAAATCCATATACACTGCATCCACTAAAATCCATGTACACTATCCACTAAAACCCATATACAGTATGTCCACGAAAATCCATACACAGTGTGTCCATGAAAATCCATATACAGTGCATCCACTAAAATCCATATATACTATGTCCACTAAAATCCATAAACACAGCATCACTAAAATCCATATACACTATGTCCACGAAAATCAATATACACTGCATCCTCTAAAATCCATATACACTGTGTCCACGAAAATCCATATACACTACATACACTAAAATCCATGTACAGTGCATCCACTAAAATCCATATACACTGTGTCCACGAAAATCCATATACACTGCGTCCACGAACATCCATATACCGAGCATCCACTAAAATCCATATATGCCATGTCCACTAAAATCCATATACACTATGTGCATTAAAATCCATATACACTACATTCACTAAAATCCATATACACTGCATCCACTAAAATCCATGTACACTATGTCCATTAAAATCCATGTACAGTGCATCCACTAAAATACATATAAACTGCATCCACTAAAATCCATATACACTGCATCCACGAAAATCCATATATACTGTGCCCAAGAAAATCTATATACATTGTGTACATGAAAATCTATATAAACTGCATCCAGTAAAATCCATATACACTGCATCCACTAAAATACATATACACTATGTCCACTACAATCCATATACAGTGCATTCACTAAAATCCATATACACTGCATACACTAAAATCCATATGCACTATCTACTAAAATCCGTATGCAGTGCATCCACTAAAATCCATATACAGTGAATCCACTAAAATCCATATGCACTATGTCCACTAAAATCCATACACACTGCATCCATTAAAATCCATATACACTGCGTCCACGAATATCCATATACATCGTGTACATGAAAATCCATATACACTCCGTCTACGAAAATCCATATACACTGTGTCCATAAAAATCCATATACAGTGCATCCACTAAAATCCATATACACTGCGTCCACTAAAATCCATGTACTGTGTCCACGAAAATCCATACACCCTGCATCCTCTAAAATCAATAGACACTGCGTCCACTAAAATCCATATACACTGTGTCCACGAAAATCCATATACAGAGCATCCACTAAAATCCATATACGCTATTTCCACTAAAATCCATATACACTGTGTCCACGAATATCCATGTAAACTGCATCCACTAAAATCCATATACACTATGTGCACTAAAATCCATATAAACTACATCACACTAAAATCTATATACACTGCATCCACTAAAATCCATGTACACTATCCACTAAAACCCATATACACTATGTCCACGAAAATCCATACACAGTGTGTCCATGAAAATCAATATACAGTGCATCCTCTAAAATCCATATATACTATGTCCACTAAAATCCATAAACACTGCATCCACTAAAATCGATATACACTGCATAAACTAAAATCCATATGCAGTGCATCCACTAAAATCCATATACACGGTGTCCACGAAAATCCATATACACTGCATCCACTACATTCCATATACACTATGCACTAAAATCCATATCCACTGCATCCACTAAAATCCATATACACAGCATCCACTAAAATCCATATACACTATGTCCACTAAAATCCATTTACACTATACAGTAAAATCCATATACATTGTGTCCACTAAAATCCATATACACTGTATCCACTAAAATCGATATACACTGCATACACTAAAATCCATATACAGTGCATCCACTACAATCCATATACACTATGCACTAAAACCCATATCCACTGCATCCACTAAAATCCATATACACTGCATCCACTAAAATCCATATACACTATGTCCACTAAAATCCGTTTACACTATACAGTAAAATCCATATACATTGTGTCCACTAAAATCCATATACACTGTATCCACGAAAATCCATATACACTGTGTCCATTAAAATCCATATACAGTGCATCCACTAATGTCCATATACACTGCATCCAGTAAAATCCATATACACTGCGCCCACGAATATCCATATACATTGTGCACATGAAAATCCATATACAGTGCATCCACTAAAATCCATATGCACTATGTCCACTAAAATCCATATACACTGCATCCACTAAAATCCATATACATTGCGTCTACGAAAATCCATATGCATTGTGTACATGAAAATCCATATACACTCCGCCCACGAAAATCCATATACACTGTGTCATAAAAATCCGTATACAGTGCATCCTCTAATATCCATATACACTGTGCCCACGAAAATCCATATACACTGTGTCCATGAAAATCCATATACAGTGCATCCACTAAAATCCATATACACTGCATCGACTAAAATCCATATACAGTGCATCCACTAAAATCCATATTCACGGTGTCCACGAAAATCCATATACACTGCATCCACTAAAATCCATATACACTATGCACTAAAATCCATATACACTGCATCCACTAAAATCCATATATTCTGCATACACTAACATCCATATACACAGCATCCACGAAAATCCATATACACTCCGTCCACGAATATCCATATACAGAGCATCCACTAAAATCCATATACACTATGTCCACGAAAATCCATACACAGTGTGACCATGAAAATCCGTATACAGTGCATCCACTAAAATCCATATATACTATGTCCACTAAAATCCATAAACACTGCATCCACTAAAATCCATATACACTGCATCCACTAAAATCCATATACACTGTGTCCACGAAAAGCCATATACACTTCATCCACTAAAATCCATATACACTATGCACTAAAATCCATATACACTGCATCCACTAAAATCCATGTACACTGCATCCACTAAAATCCATATGCACTATCCACTAAAATCCGTATTCAGTGCATCCACTAAATTCCATATACAGTGAATCCACTAAAATCCATATGCACTATGTCCACTAAAATCCATATACACTGCATCAACTAAAATCCAAATACACATCGTCCACGAAAATCCATATACACTACATACACTAAAATCCATATACAGTGCATCCACTAAAATCCAAAAACACTGTGTCCACGAAAATCCATATACACTGCGTCCACGAACATCCATATACCGAGCATCCACTAAAATCCATATATGCCATGTCCACTAAAATCCATATACACTGTGTCCACGAATATCCATATACACCGCATCCACTAAAATCCATATACACTATGTGCACTAAAATCCATATACACTACTTCCACTAAAATCCATATACACTGCATCCTCTAAAATCCATGTACACTATGTCCATTAAAATCCATGTACAGTGCATCCACTAAAATCCATATAAACTGCATCCACTAAAATCCATAGACACTGCATCCACGAAAATCCATATATACTGTGCCCACGAAAATCTATATAAATTGTGTACATGAAAATCCATATACACTGCATCCAGTAAAATCCATATACACTGCATCCACTAAAATACATATGTACTACGTCCACTACAATCCATATACAGTGCATCCACTAAAATCCATATACACTGCATACACTAAAATCCATATGTACTATCTACTAAAATCCGTATGCAGTGCATCCACTAAAATCCATATACAGTGAATCCACTAAAATCCATATGCACTATGTCCACTAAAATCCATACACACTGCATCCATTAAAATCCATATACACTGCGTCCACGAATATCCATATACATCGTGTACATGAAAATCCATATACACTCCGTCTACGAAAATCCATATACACTGTGTCCACGAAAATCCATATACACTGTATCCACTAAAATCCAAATAGAGTGCATCCACTAAAATCCATATACACTGTGTCCACGAAAAAACATATACACTGTGTCCACGAATATCCATGTAAACTGCATCCACTAAAATCCATATACACTATGTGCACTAAAATCCATATAAACTACATCCACTAAAGTCTATATACACTGCATCCACTAAAATCCATGTACACTATCCACTAAAACCCATATACACTATGTCCACGAAAATCCACACACAGTGTGTCCATGAAAATCAATATACAGTGCATCCTCTAAAATCCATATATACTATGTCCACTAAAATCCATAAACACTGCATCCACTATAATCGATATACACTGCATAAACTAAAATCCATATGCAGTGCATCCACTAAAATCCATACACACGGTGTCCACGAAAATCCATTTACACTGCATCCACTACATTCCATATACACTATGCACTAAAATCCATATCCACTGCATCCACTAAAATCCATATACACAGCATCCACTAAAATCCATATACACTATGTCCACTAAAATCCATTTACACTATACAGTAAAATCCATATACATTGTGTCCACTAAAATCCATATACACTGTATCCACGAAAATCCATATACACTGTGTCCATTAAAATCCATATACAGTGCCTCCACTAATTTCCATATACACATCATCCACTAATATCCATATACACTGCATCCACGAAAATCTTTATACACAGTGCCCACGAAAATCCATATCCATTGTGTACATGAAAATCCGTATACACTGCATCCAGTAAAATCCATATACACTGCATCCACTAATATCCGTATATACTATGCCCACTAAAATCCATAAACACTGCATCCACTAAAATCGATATACACTGCATACACTAAAATCCATATACAGTGCATCCACTACAATCCATATACACTATGCACTAAAACCCATATCCACTGCATCCACTAAAATCCATATACACTGCATCCACTAAAATCCATTTACACTATACAGTAAAATCCATATACATTGTGTCCACTAAAATCCATATACACTGTATCCACGAAAATCCATATACACTGTGTCCATTAAAATCCATATACAGTGCATCCACTAATATCCATATACACCGCATCCAGTAAAATCCATATACACTGCGCCCACGAAAATCCATATACATTGTGCACATGAAAATCCATATACAGTGCATCCACTAAAATCCATATGCACTATGTCCACTAAAATCCATATAAACTGCATCCACTAAAATCCATATACATTGCGTCTACGAAAACCATATGCATTGTGTAATTGAAAATCCATATACACTCCGCCCACGAAAATCCATATACACTGTGTCATAAAAATCCGTATACAGTGCATCCTCTAATATCCATATACACTGTGCCCACGAAAATCCATATACACTGTGTCCATGAAAATCCATATACAGTGCATCCACTAAAATCCATATACACTGCATCGACTAAAATCCATATACAGTGCATCCACTAAAATCCATATTCACGGTGTCCACGAAAATCCATATACACTGCATCCACTAAAATCCATATACACTATGCACTAAAATCCATATACACTGCATCCACTAAAATCCATATATGCTGCATCCACTAAAATTCATATACTCTATGTCGACTAAAATCCATTTACACTATAGAGTAAAATCCATATACATTGTGTCCACTAAAATCCATATACACTGTATCCACGAAAATCCATATACACTGTGTCCATTAAAATCCATATACAGTGCATCCACTAAAATCCATATACACTGCATCCACTAAAATCCATATACACTGCATCCACTAAAATTCATATGCACTATCCACTAAAATCCGTATGCAGTGCATCCATTAAAATCCATATACAGTGAATCCACTAAAATCCATATGCACTATGGCCACTAAAATCCATATACACAGAATCCAGCTAAATCCATGTACACTGCGTCCACGAAAATCCATATACACTACATACACTAAAATCCATAGGCAGTGCTTCCACGAAAATCCATATACACTGTCTCTATTAAAATCCATATATACTTCATCCACTAAAATCCATTTACACTGTGTCCACGAAAATTCATATACACTGTGTCCACGAAAATCCATATACAGTGCATCCACTAAAATCCATATAGACTGCATCCACTAAAATCCACATACACTATGTCCACTAAAATCCATATACACTGCATCCACTAAAATCCATATACACTGTGTCCATGAAAATCCATATACAGTGCATCCACTAAAATCCATATACACTGCGTCCACTAAAATCCATGTACTGTGTCCACGAAAATCCATACACCCTGCATCCTCTAAAATCAATATACACTGCGTCCACTAAAATCCATATGCACTGTGTCCACGAAAATCCATATACACTGTATCCACTAAAATCCAAATACAGTGCATCCACTAAAATCCATATATTCTGTGTCCACGAAAATGCATATACACTGTGGCCATGAAAATCCATATACAGTGCATGCACTAAAATCCATATGCACTGCGTCCAATAAAATCCATATACAGTGCATTCACTAAAATCCAGATACACTGCATGCACTAAAATCCATATACAGTGCATCCACGAAAATCCATATGCAGTGCATCCACTAAAATCCATATTCACTCCATCCACGAAAATCCATATACACTGCGTCCACGAGTATCCATATGCAGTACATCCACTAAAATCCATATACGCTATGTCCACTAAAATGCATGTACACTGTTTCCCCGAATATCCATATACACTGCATCCACTAAAATCCATATACGCTGCATCCACTAAAATCCGTCTCCAGTGCATCCACTAAAATCTATATTCACTGCATCCACTGAAATCCATGTACACTATACACTAAAATCCATATACACTATCCACTAAAATCCATATACAATATGTCCACGAAAATCCATATACACTGTCTCCACGAATACCCATATACACTACATCCACTAAAAGCCATATACACTATGTGCACTAAAATCCAGATATACTACATCCACTAAAATCCATATACACTGCATCCACTAAAATCCATGTACACTATCCACTAAAACCCATATACACTATGTCCACGAAAATCCATACACAGTGTGTCCATGACAATCCATATAAAGTGCATCCACTAAAATCCATATATACTATGTCCACTAAAATCCATATACACAGAATCCACTTAAATCCATATACACTGCGTCCACGAAAATCCATATACACTACATACACAAAAATCCATAGGCAGTGCTTCCACGAAAATCCATATACACTGTCCCTATTAAAATCGATATATACTTCATCCACTAAAATCCATTTACACTGTGTCCACGAAAATTCCTATACACTGTGTCCACGAAAATCCATATACAGTGCATCCACTAAAATCCATATAGACTGCATCCACTAAAATACACATACACTAAGTCCACTAAAATCCATATACACTGCATCCACTAAAATCCATATACACTGTGTCCATGAAAATCCATATACAGTGCATCCACTAAAATCCATATACACTGCGTCCACTAAAATCCATGTACTGTGTCCACGAAAATCCATACACCCTGCATCCTCTAAAATCAATATACACTGCGTCCACTAAAATCCATATGCACTGTGTCCACGAAAATCCATATACACAGTATCCACTAAAATTCAAATACAGTGCATCCACTAAAATCCATATATTCTGTGTCCACGAAAATGCATATACACTGTGGCCATGAAAATCCATATACAGTGCATGCACTAAAATCCATATGCACTGCGTCCAATAAAATCCATATACAGTGCATTCACTAAAATCCATATACACTGCATGCACTAAAATCCATATACAGTGCATCCACGAAAATCCATATGCAGTGCATCCACTAAAATCCATATTCACTCCATCCACGAAAATCCATATACACTGCGTCCACGAGTATCCATATGCAGTACATCCACTAAAATCCATATACGCTATGTCCACTAAAATCCATGTACACTGTTTCCCCGAATATCCATATACACTGCATCCACTAAAATCCATATACGCTGCATCCACTAAAATCCGTCTCCAGTGCATCCACTAAAATCTATATTCACTGCATCCACTGAAATCCATGTACACTATACACTAAAATCCATATACACTATCCACTAAAATCCATATACAATATGTCCACGAAAATCCATATACACTGTCTCCACGAATACCCGTATACACTACATCCACTAAAAGCCATATACACTATGTGCACTAAAATCCACATATACTACATCCACTAAAATCCATATACACTGCATCCACTAAAATCCATGTACACTATCCACTAAAACCCATATACACTATGTCCACGAAAATCCATACACAGTGTGTCCATGACAACCCATATACAGTGCATCCACTAAAATCCATATATACTATGTCCACTAAAATCCATAAACTCTGCATCCACTAAAATCCATAGACAGTGCATCCACTAAAATCAATATACACGGTGTCCACGAAAATCCATATACACTGTGTCTACGAATATCCATATGCAGTGCATCCACTAAAATCCATATACACTGCATCCACTAAAATCCATATACACTGCATCCACTAAAATCCGTCTCCAGTGCATGCACTAAAATCTATATTCACTGCATCCACTGAAATCCATGTACACTATACACTAAAATCTGTATACACTATCCACTAAAATCCATATACAATATGTCCACGAAAATCCATATACAGTGTGTCCATGAAAATCCATATACAGTGCATCCAATAAAATCCATATACACTGCGTCCACCAAAATCCATATAAAGTGCATCCACTAAAATCCATATACTCTGCATACACTAAAATCCATATACACTGCATCCACGAAAATCCATACACACTGCTTCCACGAATATCCATATACAGAGCATCCACTAAAATCCATATACGCTATGTCCACTAAAATCCATATACACTGTGTCCACGAATACCCATATACACTGCATCCACTAAAATCCATATACACTATGTGCACTAAAATCCATATGCACAACATCCTCTAAAATCCATATACACTGCATCCACTAAAATCCATGTACACTATCCACTAAAACCCATATACACTATGTCCACAAAAATCCATACACAGTGTGACCATGAAAATCCATATACAGTGCATCCACTAAAATCCATATATACTATGTCCACTAAAATCCATAAACTCTGCATCCACTAAAATCCATATGCAGTGCATCCACTAAAATCCATATACACGGTGTCCACGAAAATCCATATACACTGCATCCACTAAAATCTATATACACTCTGCACTAAAATCCATGTACACTGCATCCACTAAAATCCATATACACTATGTCCACTAAAGTCCATATAAAGTGAATCCACTAAAATCCATATACACTGCATCCACCTAAATCCATATGCACTATCCACTAAAATCCGTATGCAGTGCATCCACTAAAATCCATATACAGTGAATCCACTAAAATCCAAATGCACTATGTCCACTAAAATCCATATACACTGCATGCACCAAAATCCATATACACTCCGTCCACGAAAATCCTTATACACTGTTTCCACTAAAATCCATATACACTGTGTCCTTGAAAATCCATATACAGTGCATCCACTAAAATCCATATACACTGTGTCCATGAAAATCCATATACAGTGAATCCACTAAAATCCATATACACTGCGTCCACTGAAATCCATGTATTGTGCCTACGAAAATCCATGCACCCTGCATCCTCTAAAATCAATATACACTGCGCCCACTAAAATCCATATACACTGTGTCCACGAAAATCCATATACACTGTATCCACTAAACTCCAAATACAGTGCATCCACTAAAATCCATATGCACTATCCACTAATATCCGTATACACTGCATCCACTAAAATCCATATACACTATGTCCACTAAAGTCCATATAAAGTGAATCCACTAAAATCCATATACACTGCATCCACTAAAATCCATATGCACTATCCACTAAAATCCGTATGCAGTGCATCCACTAAAATCCATATACAGTGAATCCACTAAAATCCAAATGCACTATGTCCACTAAAATCCATATACACTGCATGCACCAAAATCCATATACACTCCGTCCACGAAAATCCTTATACACTGTTTCCACTAAAATCCATATACACTGTGTCCTTGAAAATCCATATACAGTGCATCCACTAAAATCCATATACACTGTGTCCATGAAAATCCATATACAGTGAATCCACTAAAATCCATATACACTGCGTCCACTGAAATCCATGTATGGTGCCTACGAAAATCCATGCACCCTGCATCCTCTAAAATCAATATACACTGCGCCCACTAAAATCCATATACACTGTGTCCACGAAAATCCATATACACTGTATCCACTAAACTCCAAATACAGTGCATCCACTAAAATCCATATGCACTATCCACTAATATCCGTATGCAGTGCATCCACTAAAATCCATATACACTGCGTCCACGCACATCCATATACATTGTGTACATGAAAATCCATATACACTCCGTCCACGAAAATCCATATACACTGTGTCCATAAAAATCCATATACAGTGCATCCACTAAAATCCATATGCACTGTGTCCACGAAAATCCATATCCACTGTGTCCATGAAAATACATATAGAGTGCATACACTAAAATCCATATACACTGTGTCCATGTTAATCCATATACCATGCATCCACTAAAATCCATATACACTGCGTCCACTAAAATCAATGTACTGTGTCCATGAAAATCCATATACAGTGCATCCACTAAAATCCTAATACACTATTTAACTAAAATCCATAAACACAGCATCCACTAAAATCCATATACACGGTGTCCACGAAAATCAATATACACTGCATCCACTAAAATCCATTTACACTGTGTCCACGAACATCCATATACACTGCGTCCATGAAAATCCATATACAGTGCATCCACTAAAATCCATATACACTGCATCCACTAAAATACATATACACAGCCTCCACGAATATCCATATACAGAGCATCCACAAAAATCCATATACACTATGTGCACTAAAATCCATATACACTACATCCAATAAAATCCATATACACAGCATCCACTAAAATCCATGTACACTATCCACTAAAACCCATTTACACTATGTCCACGAAAATCCATACACAGTGTGTCCATGAAAATCCATATACACTGCATCCACTAAAATCCATATACAGTGCATCCACTAAAATCCATATACACGGTGTTGACGAAAATCCATATACACTGCATCCACTAAAATCCATATACACTATGCACTAAAATCCATATCCACTGCATCCACTAAAATCCATATACACTGCATCCACTAAAATCCATATACACTATGTACACTAAAATCCATTTACACTATACAGTAAAATCCATATACATTGTGTACACTAAAATCCATATACACTGTATCCACGAAAATCCATATACACTGCATCCACTAAAATCCATATAGACTGCATCCACTAAAATCCATATACACTATGTACACTAAAATCCATTTACACTATACAGTAATATCCATATAAATTGTGTTCCCTAAAATCCATATACACTGTGTCCATTAAAATCCATACACAGCGCATCCACTAAAATCCATATACACTGCATCCACTAAAATACATATACACTGTGTCCACGAAAATCCATAGACACTGCATCCACTAAAATCCATATACACTGCGTCCACTAAAATCCATATACACTATGTACACTAAAATCCATATACACTGTATCCACTAAAATCCATATACACTGCGTTTACTAAAACCCATATACACTGCATCCACTAAAATCCATATATACTGCATCCACTAAAATACATATACACTGCGTCCACGAAAATCCATAGACACTGCATCCACTAAAATCCATATACACTGCATCCACTAAAATCCATATGTACTATCCACTAAAATCCGTATGCAGTGCATCCACTAAAATCCATATACAGTGAATCCACTAAAATCCAAATGCACTGTGTCCACTAAAATCCATATACACTGCATCCACTAAAATCCATATACACTCCGTCCAAGAAAATCCATATACTCTGTGTCCATAAAAATCCATATACAATGCATCCACTAAAATCCATATACACTGTGTCCACTAAAATCCATATACACTGTGTACATGAAAATCCATATACAGTGCATCCACTAAACTCCATATACACTGCGTCCACTGAAATCCATATACACTGTGCCCGCTAAAATCCAATACACTGTGTACATGAAAATCCATACACGCTGCATCCTCGAAAATCAATATACACAGCGTCCACTAAAATCCATATACACTGTGTCCACGAAAATCCATATACACTGTATCCACTAAACTCCAAATACAGTGCATCCACTAAAATCCATATGCGCTATCCACCAATATCCGTATGCAGTGCATCCACTAAAATCCATATACACTGCGTCCACGAACATCCATATACATTGTGTACATGAAAATCCATATACACTCCGTCCACGAAAATCCATGTACACTGTGTCCATAAAAATCCATATACAGTTCATCCACTAAAATCCATATACACTGTGTCCACGAAAATCCATATACAATGTGTCCATGAAAATCCATATGCAGTGCATACACTAAAATCCATATACACTCTGTCCATGAAAATCCATATACAGTGCATCCACTAAAATCCATATACACTGCGTCCTCTAAAATCAATGTACTGTGTCCATGAAAATCCATATATAGTGCATCCACTAAAATCCTAATACACGATTTCCACTAAAATCCATATACACTGCATCCACTAAAATCCATATACACTCCGTCCACGAAAATCCATATACTCTGTGTCCATAAAAATCCATATACAATGCATCCACTAAAATCCATATACAATGCATCCACTAAAATCCATATACACTGTGTCCATGAAAATCCATATACAGTGCATCCACTAAAATCCATATACACTGTGTCCATGAAAATCCATATACAGTGCATCCACTAAACTCCATATGCACTGCGTCCACTGAAATCCATATACACTGTGCCCGCTAAAATCCAATGCACTGTGTATATGAAAAATTCATACACCCTGCATCCTTGAAAATCAATATACACAGCGTCCACTAAAATCCATATACACTGTGACAACGGAAATCCATATACACTGTATCCACTAAACTCCAAATACAGTGCATCCACTAAAATCCATATGCACTATCCACTAATATCCGTATGCAGTGCATCCACTAAAATACATATACACTGCATCCACTAAAATCCATATACACTGTGTCCACGAAAATCCATATACAATGTGTCCATGAAAATCCATATGCAGTTCATACACTAAAATCCATATACACTCTGTCCATGAAAATCCATATACAGTGCATCCACTAAACTCCATATGCACTGCGTCCACTGAAATCCATATACACTGTGCCCGCTAAAATCCAATGCACTGTGTATATGAAAAATTCATACACCCTGCATCCTTGAAAATCAATATACACAGCGTCCACTAAAATCCATATACACTGTGACAACGGAAATCCATATACACTGCATCCACTAAACTCCAAATACAGTGCATCCACTAAAATCCATATGCACTATCCACTAATATCCGTATGCAGTGCATCCACTAAAATACATATACACTGCATCCACTAAAATCCATATACACTGTGTCCACGAAAATCCATATACAATGTGTCCATGAAAATCCATATGCAGTTCATACACTAAAATCCATATACACTCTGTCCATGAAAATACATATACAGTGCATCCACTAAAATCCATATACACAGCGTCCACTAAAATCAATGTACTGTGTCCACGAAAATCAATATACACTGCATCCACTAAAATCCATTTACACTGTGTCCACGAACATCCATATAAACAGTATCCATGAAAATCCATATACAGTGCATCCACTAAAATCCATATACACGGTGTCCACGAAAATCAATATACACTGCATCCACTAAAATCCATTTACACTGTGTCCACGAACATCCATATACACTGTGTCCATGAAAATCCATATACAGTGCATCCTCTAAAATCCATATACACTGCATACACTAAAATCCATATACACAGCCTCCACGAATATCCATATACAGAGCATCCACTAAAATCCATATACACTAAATCCGCTAAAATCCATATACACTGCATCCACTAAAATCCATATACAGTGCATCCACTAAAATCCATATACACGGTGTTGACGAAAATCAATATACACGGCATCAACTAAAATCCATATACACTATGCACTAAAATCCATATACACTGCATCCACTAAAATCCATATACACTGCATACACTAAAATCCATATACACTATGTAGACTAAAATCCATATACACTATGTACACTAAAATCCATTTACACTATACAGTAAAATCCATATACACTATGTACACTAAAATCCATATACACTGTGTCCACGAAAATCCATATACAATGTGTCCATGAAAATCCATATGCAGTTCATACACTAAAATCCATATACACTCTGTCCATGAAAATCCATATACAGTGCATCCACTAAAATCCATATACACTGCGTCCACTAAAAACAATGTACTGTGTCCACGAAAATCAATATACACTGCATCCACTAAAATCCATTTACACTGTGTCCACGAACATCCATATAAACAGTATCCTTGAAAATCCATATACAGTGCAACCACTAAAATCCATAAACACAGCATCCACTAAAATCCAAATACACGGTGTCCACGAAAATCAATATACACTGCATCCACTAAAATCCATTTACACTGTGTCCACGAACATCCATATACACTGTGTCCATGAAAATCCATATACAGTGCATCCTCTAAAATCCATATACACTGCATCCACTAAAATCCATATACACAGCCTCCACGAATATCCATATACAGAGCATCCACTAAAATCCATATACACTAAATCCGCTAAAATCCATATACACTGCATCCACTAAATTCCATATACAGTGCATCCACTAAAATCCATATACATGGTGTTGACGAAAATCAATATACACGGCATCCACTAAAATCCATATACACTATGCACTAAAATCCATATACACTGCATCCACTAAAATCCATATACACTGCGTCCACTAAAATCAATGTACTGTGTCCACGAAAATCAATATACACTGCTTCCACTAAAATCCATTTACACTGTGTCCACGAACATCCATATAAACAGTATCCATGAAAATCCATATACAGTGCATCCACTAAAATCAATAAACACAGCATCCACTAAAATCCATATACACGGTGTCCACGAAAATCAATATACACTGCATCCACTAAAATCCATTTACACTGTGTCCACGAACATCCATATACACTGTGTCCATGAAAATCCATATACAGTGCATCCTCTAAAATCCATATACACTGCATCCACTAAAATCCATATACACAGCCTCCACGAATATCCATATACAGAGCATCCACTAAAATCCATATACACTAAATCCGCTAAAATCCATATACACTGCATCCACTAAAATCCATATACAGTGCATCCACTAAAATCCATATACACGGTGTTGACGAAAATCCATATACACGGCATCCACTAAAATCCATATACACTATGCACTAAAATCCATATACACTGCATCCACTAAAATCCATATACACTGCATCCACTAAAATCCATATACACTGCATACACTAAAATCCATATACACTATGTACACTGAAATCCATATACACTATGTACACTAAAATCCATTTACACTATACAGTAAAATCCATATACATTGTGTCCACTAAAATCCATATACACTGTATCCACGAAAATCCATGTACACTGCATCCACTAAAATCCATATACACTGCATCCTCTAAAATCCATATACACTATGTACACTAAAATCCGTTTACACTATACAGTAAAATCCATATACATTGTGTCCACTAAAATCCATATACACTGTATCCACTAAAATCCATATACACTACATCCACTAAAATCCATATACACTGCATCCACTAAAATCCATATACACTATGCACTAAAATCCATATACACTGCATCCACTAAAATCCATATACACTATGCACTAAAATCCATATACACTGCATCCACTAAAATCCATATACACTGCGTTTACTAAAACCCATATACACTGCATCCACTAAAATCTATATAAACTGCATCCACGAAAATCCATGTACACTGTGCCAACGAAATTCCATATATATTGTGTACATGAAAATCCATATACACTCTCATCCAGTAAAATCCATATATACTGCATCCACTAAAATACATATGCACTGCGTCCACGTAAATCCATATAAACTGCATCTACAAAAATCCAAATGCACTATGTCCACTAAAATCCATATACAGTGCATCCACTAAAATCCATATACACTGCATCTACTAAAATCCATATGCACTATCCACTAAAATCCGTATGCAGTGCATCCACTAAAATCCATACACACTACATCCACTAAAATCCATATACACTGCATCCACTAAAATCCATATACACTATGCACTAAAATCTATATACACTGCATCCAGTAAAATCAATATACACTGCATCCACTAAAATCCATATACACTGTATCCACTAAAATCCATAGACACTACATCCACTAAAATCCATATACACTGCATCCACTAAAATCCATATACACTATGCACTAAAATCTATATGCAATGCATCCAGTAAAATACATATACACTGCATCCACTAAAATCCATATACCCTGTGTCCATGATAATCCATATACAGTGCATCCACTAAAATCCATATACACTGTGTCCATGAAAATCCATATACAGTGCATCCACTAAACTCCATATACACTGCGCCCACTGAAATCCATATACACTGTGCCCGCTAAAATCCAATACACTGTGTACATGAAAATCCATACCCCCTGCATCCTCGAAAATCAATATACACAGCGTCCACTAAAATCCATATACACTGTGTCCACGAAAATCCATATACACTGTATTCACTAAACTCCAAATACTGTGCATCCACTAAAATCCATATGCACTATCCACTAATATCCGTATGCAGTGCATCCACTAAAATACATATACACTGCATCCACTAAAATCCATATACACTGCGTCCACGAACATCCATATACATTGTGTACATGAAAATCCATATACACTCCGTCCACGAAAATCCATATACACTGTGTCCATTAAAATCCATATACAGTGCATCCACTAAAATCCATATACACTGCGTCCACTAAAATCCATGTACTGTGTCCACGAAAATCCATACACCCTGCATCCTCTAAAATCAATATACACTGCGTCCACTAAAATCCATATGCACTGTGTCCACGAAAATCCATATACACTGCATCCACTAAAATCCAAATACAGTGCATCCACTAAAATCCATATATTCTGTGTCCAGAAAATGCATATACACTGTGTCCATATAAATCCATATACAGTGCATGCACTAAAATCTATATGCACTGCGTCCAATAAAATCCATATACAGTGCATTCACTAAAATCCATATACACTGCATGCACTAAAATCCATATACAGTGCATCCACGAAAATCCATATACAGTGCATCCACTAAAATCCATATACGCTATGTCAACTAAAATCCATATACACAGTGTCTCGAATATCCATATGCAGTGCATCCACTAAAATCCATATTCACTCCATCCACGAAAATCCATATACACTGCGTCCACGAGTATCCATATGCAGTACATCCACTAAAATCCATATACGCTATGTCCACAAAAATCCATGTACACTGTGTCCCCGAATATCCATATACACTGCATCCACTAAAATCCATATACGCTGCATCCACTAAAATCCGTCTCCAGTGCATCCACTAAAATCTATATTCACTGCATCCACTGAAATCCATGTACACTATACACTAAAATCCATATACACTATCCACTAAAATCCATATACAATATGTCCACGAAAATCAATATACACTGTCTCCACGAATACCCATATACACTACATCCACTAAAAGCCATATACACTATGTGCACTAAAATCCACATATACTACATCCACTGAAATCAATATAGACTGCATCCACTAAAATCCATGTACACTATCCACTAAAACCCATATACACTATGTCCACGAAAATCCATCCACAGTGTGTCCATGAAAATCCATATACAGTGCATCCACTAAAATCCATATATACTATGTCCACTAAAATCCATAAACCTGCATCCACTAAAATCCATATACAGTGCATCCACTAAAATCAATATACACGGTGTCCACGAAAATCCATATACACTGCATTCACTAAAATCCATATACACTATGCACTAAAATCCATATACACTGCATCCACTAAAATCCATATACACTATGTCCACTAAAATCCACTTACACTATGCAGTAAAATCCGTATAAATTGTGTCCCCTAAAATCCATATACACTGCATCCACGAAAATCCATATACACTATGCACTAAAATCCATATACACTGCATCCACTAAAATCAACTTACACTATGCAGTAAAATCCATATAAATTGTGTCCCCTAAAATCCATATACACTGTATCCACAAAAATCCATATACACTGTGTCTACGAATATCCATATGCAGTGCATCCAGTAAAATCCATATACACTGCATCCACTAAAATCCATATACACTGCATCCACTAAAATCCGTCTCCAGTGCATGAACTAAAATCTATATTCACTGCATCCACTGAAATCCATGTACACTATACACTAAAATCCGTATACACTATGCACTAAAATCCGTATACAATATGTCCACGAAAATCCATATACAGTGTGTCCATGAAAATCCATATACAGTGCATCCACTAAAATCCATATGCACTGCGTCCACTAAAATCCATATAAAGTGCATCCACTAAAATCCATATACTCTGCATACACTAAAATCCATATACACTGCATCCACGAAAATGCATACACACTGCGTCCACGAATATCCATATACAGAGCATCCACTAAAATCCATATGCGCTATGTCCACTAAAATCCATATACACTGTGTGCACGAATACCCATATACACTGCATCCACTAAAATCCATATACACTATGTGCACTAAAATCCATATACACAACATCCACTAAAATCCATATACACTGCATCCCCTAAAATCCATGTACACTATCCACTAAAACCCATATACACTATGTCCACAAAAATCCATACACAGTGTGTCCCATGAAAATCCATAGACAGTGCATCCACTAAAATCCATTTTTACTATGTCCACTAAAATCCATAAACTCTGCATCAACTAAAATCCATATACAGTGCATCCACTAAAATCCATATACACGGTGTCCACGAAAATCCATATACACTGCATCCACTAAAATCTATGTACACTATGTCCACTAAAGTCCATTTACAGTATACAGTAAAATCCATATAAATTGTGTCCCCTAAAATCCATATACACTGTATCCACGAAAATCCATAAACACTGTGTCCACTAAAATCCATATAAAGTGAATCCACTAAAATCCATATACACTGCATCCACTAAAATCCATATGCACTATCCACTAAAATCCGTATGCAGTGCATCCACTAAAATCCATATACAGTGAATCCACTAAAATCCAAATGCACTATGTCCACTAAAATCCATATACACAGCATGCACTAAAATCCATATACACTCCGTCCACGAAAATCCTTATACACTGTGTCCACTAAAATCCATATACACTGTGTCCTTGAAAATCCATATACAGTGCATCCACTAAAATCCATATACACTGTCTCCATGAAAATCCATATACAGTGAATCCATTAAAATCCATATACACTGCGTCCACTAAAATCCATATGCACTATCCACTAAAATCCGTGTGCACTGCATCCACTAAAATCCATACACAGTGAATCCACTAAAATCCAAATGCACTATGTCGACTAAAATCCATATACACTCAGTCCACGAAAATCCATATACACTGTGTCCACTAAAATCCATATACACTGTGTCCTTGAAAATCCATATACAGTGCATCCACTAAAATCCATATACACGGTGTCCATGAAAATCCATATACAGTGAATCCACTAAAATCCATATACACTGCGTCCACTGAAATCCATATATTGTGCCCACGAAAATCCATGCACCCTGCATCCTCTAAAATCAATATACACTGCGTCCACTAAAATCCATATACACTGTGTCCACGAAAATCCATATACACTGTATCCACTAAACTCCAAATACAGTGCATCCACTAAAATCCATATGCACTATCCACTAGTATCCGTATGCAGTGCATCCACGAAAATCCATATACACTCCGTCCACGAAAATCCATATACACTGTGTCCATAAAAATCCATATACAGTGCATCCACTAAAATCCATATACACTGTGTCCACGAAAATCCATATACACTGTGTCCATGAAAATCCATATAGAGTGCATACACTAAAATCCATATACACTGTGTCCATGTAAATCCATATACAATGCATCCACTAAAATCCATATACACTGCGTCCACTAAAATCAATGTACTGTGTCCAAGAAAATCCATATACAGTGCATCCACTAAAATCCATTTACACTGTGTCCACGAACATCCATATACACTGCGTCCATGAAAATCCATATACAGTGCATCCACTAAAATACATATACACAGCCTCCACGAATATCCATATACAGAGCATCCACAAAAATCCATATACACTATGTGCACTAAAATCCATATACACTACATCCACTAAAATCCATATACACAGCATCCACTAAAATTCATGTACACTATCCACTAAAACCCATATACACTATGTCCACGAAAATCCATACACAGTGTGTCCATGAAAATCCATATACACTGCATCCACTAAAATCCATATACAGTGCATCCACTAAAATCCATATACACGGTGTTGACGAAAATCCATATACACTGCATCCACTAAAATCCATATACACTATGCACTAAAATCCATATCCACTGCATTCACTAAAATCCATATACACTGCATCCACTAAAATCCATATACACTATGTACACTAAAATCCATTTACACTATACAGTAAAATCCATATACATTGTGTCCACTAAAATCCATATACACTGTATCCACGAAAATCCATATACACTGCATCCACTAAAATCCATATACACTGCATCCACTAAAATCCATGTACAGTATGCACGAAAATCTATATGCAATGCATCCAGTAAAATCCATATACACTGCATCCACTAAAACACATATACACTGCGTCCACGAAAATCCATAGACACTGCATCCACTAAAATCCATATACACTGCATCCACTAAAATCCATATGTACTATCCACTAAAATCCGTATGCAGTGCATCCACTAAAATCCATATACAGTGAATCCACTAAAATCCAAATGCACTATGTCCACTAAAATCCATATACACAGCATCCACTAAAATCCATATACACTACGCCCAGAAAAATCCATATACAATGCATCCAGTAAAATCCATATACACTGTGTCCACTAAAATCCATATACACCGTGTCCATGAAAATCCATATACAGTGCATCCACTAAAATCCATATACACTGTGTCCATGAAAATCCATATACATTGCATCCGCTAAACTCCATATACACAGCGTCCACTGAAATCCATATACACTGTGCCCGCTAAAATCCAATACACTGTGTACATGAAAATCCATACACCCTGCATCCTCGAAAATCAATATACACAGCGTCCACTAAAATCCATATACACTGTGTCCACGAAAATCCATATACACTGTATCCACTAAACTCCAAATACAGTGCATCCACTAAAATCCATATGCGCTATCCACCAATATCTGTATGCAGTGCATCCACTAAAATCCATATACACTGCGTCCACGAACATCCATATACATTGTGTACATGAAAATCCATATACACACCGTCCACGAAAATCCATGTACACTGTGTCCATAAAAATCCATATACAGTGCATCCACTAAAATCCATATACACTGTGTCCACGAAAATCCATATACAATGTGTCCATGAAAATCCATATGCAGTGCCTACACTAAAATCCATATACACTCTGTCCATGAAAATCCATATACAGTGCATCCACTAAAATCCATATACACTGCGTCCACTAAAATCAATGTACTGTGTCCATGAAAATCCATATATAGTGCATCCACTAAAATCCTAATACACTATTTCCACTAAAATCCATAAACACAGCATCCACTAAAATCCTTATGCACTGCATCCACTAAAATCCATATACACTCCGTCCACGAAAATCCATATAATCTGTGTCCATAAAAATCCATATACAATGCATCCACTAAAATCCATATACACTGTGTCCACTAAAATCCATATACACTGTGTCCATGAAAATCCATATACAGTGCATCCACTAAAATCCACATACACTATGTCCATGAAAATCCATATACAGTGCATCCACTAAACTCCATATGCACTGCGTCCACTGAAATCCATATACACTGTGCCCGCTAAAATCCAATGCACTGTGTACATGAAAAATCCATACACCCTGCATCCTTGAAAATCAATATACACAGCGTCCACTAAAATCCATATACACTGTGTCCACGAAAATCCATATACACTGTATCCACTAAACTCCAAATACAGCGCATCCACTAAAATCCATATGCACTATCCACTAATATCCGTATGCAGTGCATCCACTAAAATACATATACACTGCATCCATTAAAATCCATATACACTGCGTCCACGAACATCCATATACATTGTGTACATGAAAATCCATATACACTCCGTACACGAAAATCCATATACACTGTGTCCATAAAAATCCATATACAGTGCATCCACTAAAATCCATATACACTGTGTCCATGAAAATCCATATACAATGTGTCCATGAAAATCCATATGCAGTTCATACACTAAAATCCATATACACTCTGTCCATGAAAATCCATATACACTGCGTCCACTAAAATCAATGTACTGTGTCCACGAAAATCAATATACACTGCATCCACTAAAATCCATTTACACTGTGTCCACGAACATCCATATAAACAGTATCATTGAAAATCCATATACAGTGCATCCACTAAAATCCATAAACACAGCATCCACTAAAATCCATATACACGGTGACCACGAAAATCCATATACAGTGCATCCTCTAAAATCCATATACACTGCATCCACTAAAATCCATATAAACTGCATCCACTAAAATCCATATACACGGCATCCACTAAAATCCATATACACGATGCACTAAAATCCATATACACTATGTACACTAAAATCCATTTACACTATACAGTAAAATCCATATACATTGTGTCCACTAAAATCCATATACACTGTACCCACGAAAATCCATATACACTGCATCCAGTAAAATCCATATACACTGCATCCTCTAAAATCCATATACACTATGTACATTAAAATCCATTTACACTATACAGTAAAATCCATATACATTGTGTCCACTAAAATCCATATACACTGTATCCACTAAAATCCATATACACTACATCCACTAAAATCCATATACACTGCATCCACTAAAATCCATATACACTATGCATTAAAATCCATTTACACTATACAGTAAAATCCATATACATTGTGTCCACTAAAATCCATATACACTGTATCCACTAAAATCCATATACACTACATCCACTAAAATCCACATACACTGCATCCACTAAAATCCATATACACTATGCATTAAAATCCATATACACTGCATCCACTAAAATCCATATACACTATGCAGTAAAATCCATATACACTGCATCCACTAAAATCCACATACACTGCGTTTACTAAAACCCATATACACTGCATCCACTAAAATCTATATAAACTGCATCCACGATAATCCATGTACACTGTGCCAACGAAATTCCATATATATTGTGTACATGAAAATCCATATACACTGCATCCAGAAAAATCCATATAGACTGCATCCACTAAAATACATATGCACTGCGTCCACGTAAATCCATATAAACTGCATCTACTAAAATCCAAATGCACTATGTCCACTAAAATCCATATACAGTGCATCCACTAAAATCCATATACACTGCATCTACGAAAATCCATATGCACTATCCACTAAAATCCGTATGCAGTGCATCCACTAAAATCCATACACACTACATCCACTAAAATCCATATACACTGCATCCACTAAAATCCATATACACTATGCACTAAAATCTATATACAATGCATCCAGTAAAATCCATATACACAGCATCCACTAAAATCCATATAAACTCTATCCACTAAAATCCATATACACTACATCCACTAAAATCCATATAAACTGCATCCACTAAAATCCATATGCACTATGCACTAAAATCTATATGCAATGCATCCAGTAAAATCCATATACACTGCATCCACTAAAATCCATATACACTGTGTCCATGAAAATCCATATACAGTGCATCCACTAAAATCCATATACACTGTGTCCATGAAAATCCATATACAGTGCATCCAATAAACTCCATATGCACTGCGTCCACTGAAATCCATATACACTGTGCCCGCTAAAATCCAATGCACTGTGTACATGAAAAATCCATACACCCTGCATCCTTGAAAATCAATATCCACAGCGTCCACTAAAATCCATATACACTGTGTACACGAAAATCCATATACACTGTATCCACTAAACTCCAAATACAGCGCATCCACTAAAATCCATATGCACTATCCACTAATATCCGTATGCAGTGCATCCACTAAAATACATATACACTGCATCCACTAAAATCCATATACACTGCGTCCAAGAACATCCATATACATTGTGTACATGAAAATCCATATACACTCCGTACACGAAAATCCATATACACTGTGTCCATAAAAATCCATATACAGTGCATCCACTAAAATCCATATACACTGTGTCCACGAAAATACATATACAATGTGTCCATGAAAATCCATATGCAGTTCATACACTAAAATCCATATACACTCTGTCCATGAAAATCCATATACAGTGCATCCACTAAAATCCATATACACTGCGTCCACTAAAATCAATGTACTGTGTCCACGAAAATCAATATACACTGCATCCACTAAAATCCATTTACACTGTGTCCACGAACATCCATATAAACAGTATCCATGAAAATCCATATACAGTGCATCCACTAAAATCCATAAACACAGCATCCACTAAAATCCATATACACGGTGACCACGAAAATCCATATACAGTGCATCCTCTAAAATCCATATACACTGCATCCACTAAAATCCATATAAACTGCATCCACTAAAATCCATATACAGTGCATCCACTAAAATCCATATACACGGTGTTGACGAAAATCCATATACACGGCATCCACTAAAATCCATATACACTATGCACTAAAATCCATATACACTATGTACACTAAAATCCATTTACACTATACAGTAAAATCCATATACATTGTGTCCACTAAAATCCATATACACTGTACCCACGAAAATCCATATACACTGCATCCACTAAAATCCATATACACTGCATCCTCTAAAATCCATATACACTATGTACACTAAAATCCATTTACACTATACAGTAAAATCCATATACATTGTGTCCACTAAAATCCATATACACTGTATCCACTAAAATCCATATACACTACATCCACTAAAATCCATATACACTGCATCCACTAAAATCCATATACACTATGCATTAAAATCCATATACACTGCATCCACTAAAATCCATATACACTATGCAGTAAAATCCATATACACTGCATCCACTAAAATCCATATACACTGCGTTTACTAAAACCCATATACACTGCATCCACTAAAATCTATATAAACTGCATCCACGATAATCCATGTACACTAAGCCAACGAAATTCCATATATATTGTGTACATGAAAATCCATAGACACTGCATCCAGTAAAATCCATATATACTGCATCCACTAAAATACATATGCACTGCGTCCACGTAAATCCATATAAACTGCATCTACTAAAATCCAAATGCACTATGTCCACTAAAATCCATATACAGTGCATCCACTAAAATCCATATACACTGCATCTACGAAAATCCATATGCACTATCCACTAAAATCCGTATGCAGTGCATCCACTAAAATCCATACACACTACATCCACTAAAATCCATATACACTGCATCCACTAAAATCCATATACACTATGCACTAAAATCTATATACACTGCATCCAGTAAAATCCATATACACTGCATCCACTAAAATCCATATAAACTCTATCCACTAAAATCCATATACACTGCATCCACTAAAATCCATATACACTGCATCCACTAAAATCCATATACACTATGCACTAAAATCTATATGCAATGCATCCAGTAAAATCCATATACACTGCATCCACTAAAATCCATATACACTGTGTCCATGAAAATCCATATACAGTGCATCCACTAAAATCCATATACACTGTGTCCATGAAAATCCATATACAGTGCATCCACTAAACTCCACATACACTGCGTCCACTGAAATCCATATACACTGTGCCCGCTAAAATCCAATACACTGTGTACATGAAAATCCATACCCCCTGCATCCTCGAAAATCAATATACACAGCGTCCACTAAAATCCATATACACTGTGTCCACGAAAATCCATATACACTGTATCCACTAAACTCCAAATACTGTGCATCCACTAAAATCCATATGCACTATCCACTAATATCCGTATGCAGTGCATCCACTAAAATACATATACACTGCATCCACTAAAATCCATATACACTGCGTCCACGAACATCCATATACATTGTGTACATGAAAGTCCATATACAGTACATCCACTAAAATCCAGAAACACTGTGTCCACGAACATCCATATACACTGTTTCCATGAAAATCCATATACAGTGCATCCACTAAAATCCATATACACTGCATCCACTAAAATCCATATACACAGCCTCCACGAATATCCATATGCAGAGCATCCACTAAAATCCATATAGACTATGTGCACTAAAATCCATATACACTACATCTGCTAAAATCCATATACACTGCATCCACTAAAATCCATATACAATGCATCCACTAAAGTCCATATACACGGTGTACACTAAAATCCATTTACACTATACAGTAAAATCCATATACATTGTGTCCACTAAAATCCATATACACTGTATCCACTAAAATCCATATACACTACATCCACTAAAATCCATATACACTGCATCCACTAAAATCCATATACACTATGCACTAAAATCCATATACACTGCATCCACTAATATCCATATACACTGCGTTTACTAAAACCCACATACACAGCATCCACTAAAATCCATATAAACTGCATCCACGAAAATCCATATACACTGTGCCCACGAAATTCCATATATATTGTGTACATGAAAATCCATATACACTGCATCCAGTAAAATCCATATATACTGCATCCACTAAAATACATATGCACTGCGTCCACGTAAATCCATATAAACTGCATCTACTAAAATCCATATGCACTATGTCCACTAAAATCCATATACAGTGCATCCACTATAATCCATATACACTGCATCTACTAAAATCCATATGCACTATCCACTAAAATCCGTATGCAGTGCATCCACTAAAATCCATATACAGTGAATCCACTAAAATCCATATGCACTATGTCCACTAAAATCCATTTACACTGCATCCACTAAAATCCATATAAACTGTATCCACTAAAATCCATATACACTACATCCACTAAAATCCATACACACTGCATCCACTAAAATCCATATACGCTATGCACTAAAATCTATATACAATGCATCCAGTAAAATCCATATACACTGCATCCACTAAAAGACATATACACTCCGTCCACGAAAATCCATATACTCTGTGTCCATAAAAATCCATATACAATGCATCCACTAAAATCCATATACACTGTGTCCACTAAAATCCATATACACTGTATCCACTAAACTCCAAATACAGTGCATCCACTAAAATCCATATGCACTATCCACTAATATCCGTATGCAGTGCATCCACTAAAATACATATACACTGCATCCACTAAAATCCATATACACTGCGTCCACGAACATCCATATACATTGTATACATGAAAATCCATATACACTCCGTCCACGAAAATCCATATACACTGTGTCCATAAAAATCCATATACAGTGCATCCACTAAAATCCATATACACTGTGTCCACGAAAATCCATATACAATGTGTCAATGAAAATCCATATGCAGTTCATACACTAAAATCCATATACACTCTGTCCATGAAAATCCATATACAGTGCATCCAGTAAAATCCATATACACTGCGTCCACTAAAATCAATGTACTGTGTCCATGAAAATCCATATACAGTGCATCCACTAAAATCCTAATACACTATTTCCACTAAAATCCATAAACACAGCATCCACTAAAATCCATATACACGGTGTCCACGAAAATCAATATACACTGCATCCACTAAAATCCATTTACACTGTGTCCACGAACATCCATATACACTGTGTCCATGAAAATCCATATACAGTGCATCCACTAAAATCCATATACACTGCATCCACTAAAATCCATATACACGGTGTCCACGAAAATCAATATACACTGCGTCCACTAAAATCCATTTACACTGTGTCCACGAACATCCATATACACTGTGTCCATGAAAATCCATATACAGCGCATCCACTAAAATATATAAACACAGCATCCACTAAAATCCATATACACGGTGTCCACGAAAATCAATATACACTGCATCCACTAAAATCCATTTACACTGTGTCCACGAACATCCATATACACTGTGTCCATGAATATCCATATACAGTGCATCCACTAAAATCCATATACACTGCATCCACTAAAATCCATATACACAGCCTCCACGAATATCCATATACAGAGCATCCACTAAAATCCATATACACTATGTGCACTAAAATCCATATACACTAAATCCGCTAAAATCCATATACACTGCATCCACTAAAATCCATATACACAGCATCCACTAAAATCCATATACACTATGCACTAAAATCCATATACACTACATCCACTAAAATCCATATACACTGCATCCACTAAAATCCATATACACTATGTACACTAAAATCCATTTACACTATACAGTAAAATCCATATACATTGTGTCCACTAAAATCCATATACACTGTATCCACTAAAATCCATATACACTACATCCACTAAAATCCATATACACTGCATCCACTAAAATCCATATACACTATGCACTAAAATCCATATACACTGCATCCACTAAAATCCATATACACTGCGTTTACTAAAACCCATATACACTGCATCCACTAAAATCCATATAAACTGCATCCACGAAAATCCATATACACTGTGCCCACGAAATTCAATATATATTGTGTACATGAAAATCCATATACACTGCATCCAGAAAAATCCATATATACTGCATCCACTAAAATACATATGCACGGCTTCCACGTAAATCCATATAAACTGCATCTACTAAAATCCATATGCACTATGTCCACTAAAATCCATATGCACTATCCACTAAAATCCGTATGCAGTGCATCCAGTAAAATCCATATACAGTGAATCCACTAAAATCCATATGCACTATGTCCACTAAAATCCATATACACTGCATCCACTAAAATCCATATACACTGTATCCACTAAAATCCATATACACTACATCCACTAAAATCCATATACACTGCATCCACTAAAATCCATATACACTATGCACTAAAATCTATATACAATGCATCCAGTAAAATCCATATACACTGCATCCACTAAAATACATATACACTGCGTCCACGAAAATCCATAGACACTGCATCCACTAAAATCCATATACACTGCATCCACTAAAATCCATATGCACTATCCACTAAAATCCATATACACTCCGTCCACGAAAATCCATATACTCTCTGTCCATAAAAATCCATATACAATACATCCACTAAAATCCATATACACTGTGCCCACTAAAATCCATATACACTGTGTCCATGAAAATCCATATACAGTGCATCCACTAAACTCCATATACACTGCGTCCACTGAAATCCATATACACTGTGCCCGCTAAAATCCAATACACTGTGTACATGAAAATCCATACAACCTGCATCCTCGAAAATCAATATACACAGCGTCCACTAAAATCCATATAAACTGTGTCCACGAAAATCCATATACACTGTATCCACTAAACTCCAAATAAAGTGCATCCACTAAAATCCATATTGACTATCCACTAATATCCGTATGCAGTGCATCCATTAAAATACATATACACTGCATCCACTAAAATCCATATACACTGCGTCCACGAACATCCATATACATTGTGTACATGAAAATCCATATACACTCCGTCCACGAAAATCCATATACACTGTGTCCATAAAAATCCATATACAGTGCATCCACTAAAATCCATATACACTGTGTCCACGAAAATCCATATACAATGTGTCCATGAAAATCCATATGCAGTGCATACACTAAAATCCATATACACTCTGTCCATAAAAATCCATATACAGTGCATCCACTAAAATCCATATACACTGTGTCCACTAAAATCAATGCACTGTGTTCATGAAAATCCATATACAGTGCATCCACTAAAATCCTAATGCACTATTTCCTCTAAAATCCATAAACTCAGCATCCACTAAAATCCATATACACGGTGTCCACGAAAATCAATATACACTGCATCCACTAAAATCCATTTACACTGTGTCCACGAACATCCATATACACTGTGTCCATGAAAATCCATATACAGCGCATCCACTAAAATCCATATACACTATGTGCACTAAAATCCATATACACTACATCCGCTAAAATCCATATACACTGCATCCACTAAAATCCATATACAGTGCATCCACTAAAATCCATATACACTGCATCCACTAAAATCCATATACACTGCATCCACTAAAATCCATATACACTATGTACACTAAAATCCATTTACACTATACAGTAAAATCCATATACATTGTGTCCACTAAGATCCATATACACTGTATCCACGAAAATCCATATACACTGCATCCACTAAAATCCATAGACACTGCATCCTCTAAAATCCATATACACTATGCACACTAAAATCCATTTACACTATACAGTAAAATACATATACATTGTGTCCACTAAAATCCATATACACTGTATCCACTAAAATCCATATACACTACATCCACTAAAATCCATCTACACTGCATCCACTAAAATCCATATAGACTATGCACTAAACTCCATATACACTGCAACCACTAAAATCCATATACACTGCGTTTACTAAAACCCATATACACTGCATACACTAAAATCCATATAAACTGCATCCACGAAAATCCATATATACTGTGCCCACGAAATTTCATATATATTGTGTACATGAAAATCCATATACACTGCATTCAGTAAAATCCATATATACTGCATCCACTAAAATACATATGCACTGCGTCCACGTAATTCCATATAAACTGCATCTACTAAAATCCATATGCACTATGTCCACTAAAATCCATATACAGTGCATCCACTAAAATCCATATACACTGCATCTACTAAAATCCATATGCACTATCTACTAAAATCCGTATGCAGTGCATCCACTAAAATCCATATACAGTGAATCCAGTAAAATCCATATGCACTATGTCCACTAAAATCCATATACACTGCATCCACTAAAATCCATATACACTGCTTCCACGAAAATCCATATACACTAAATACACTAAAATCCATATACAATGCATCCACTAAAATCCATATACACGGTGTCCACGAAAATCCATATAAACTGTGTCCATTAAAATCGATATACAGTTCATGCACTAAAATCCATATACACTGTGTCCACGAAAATTCATATACACTGTGTCCACGAAAATCCATATACAGTGCATCCACTAAAATCCATACACAGTGCGTACACTAAAATCCGTACACACTGTGTCCATGAAAATCCATATACAGTGCATGCACTAAAATCCATATGCACTGCGTCCAATAAAATCCATATACAGTGCGTTCACTAAAATCCGTACACACTGCATCCTCTAAACTCCATATACAGTGCAACCACTAAAATCCATATACACGGTGTCAACTAAAATCCATATACACAGCATCCACTAAAATCCATATACACTGTGTCACGAAAATCCATATACACTGTGTCCACGAAAATCCATATACCCTGCGTCCACGAGTATCCATATACAGTGCATCCACTAAAATCCATATACGCTATGTCCACTGAAATCCATATACACTGTGTCTACGAATATCCATATGCAGTGTATCCAGTAAAAGCCATATACACTGCATACACTAAAATCCGTCTACAGTGCATCCAATAAAATCTATATTCACTGAATCCACAAAAATCCATATACAGTGCGTACACTAAAATTCGTACACACTGCATCCACTAAAATCCATATACAGTGCAACCACTAAAATCCATATACACTATGTGCACTAAAATCCATATACACTGCATCCACTAAAATCCATATACACTGTATCCACTAAAATCCATATACACTACATCCACTAAAATCCATATACACTGCATCCACTAAAATCCATATACACTATGCACTAAAATCTATATACAATGCATCCAGTAAAATCCATATACACTGCATCCACTAAAATACATATACACTGCGTCCACGAAAATCCATAGACACTGCATCCACTAAAATCCATATACACTGCATCCACTAAAATCCATATGCACTATCCACTAAAATCCATATACACTCCGTCCACGAAAATCCATATACTCTCTGTCCATAAAAATCCATATACAATACATCCACTAAAATCCATATACACTGTGCCCACTAAAATCCATATACACTGTGTCCATGAAAATCCATATACAGTGCATCCACTAAACTCCATATACACTGCGTCCACTGAAATCCATATACACTGTGCCCGCTAAAATCCAATACACTGTGTACATGAAAATCCATACAACCTGCATCCTCGAAAATCAATATACACAGCGTCCACTAAAATCCATATAAACTGTGTCCACGAAAATCCATATACACTGTATCCACTAAACTCCAAATAAAGTGCATCCACTAAAATCCATATTGACTATCCACTAATATCCGTATGCAGTGCATCCATTAAAATACATATACACTGCATCCACTAAAATCCATATACACTGCGTCCACGAACATCCATATACATTGTGTACATGAAAATCCATATACACTCCGTCCACGAAAATCCATACACACTGTGTCCATAAAAATCCATATACAGTGCATCCACTAAAATCCATATACACTGTGTCCACGAAAATCCATATACAATGTGTCCATGAAAATCCATATGCAGTGCATACACTAAAATCCATATACACTCTGTCCATAAAAATCCATATACAGTGCATCCACTAAAATCCATATACACTGTGTCCACTAAAATCAATGCACTGTGTTCATGAAAATCCATATACAGTGCATCCACTAAAATCCTAATGCACTATTTCCTCTAAAATCCATAAACTCAGCATCCACTAAAATCCATATACACGGTGTCCACGAAAATCAATATACACTGCATCCACTAAAATCCATTTACACTGTGTCCACGAACATCCATATACACTGTGTCCATGAAAATCCATATACAGCGCATCCACTAAAATCCATATACACTATGTGCACTAAAATCCATATACACTACATCCGCTAAAATCCATATACACTGCATCCACTAAAATCCATATACAGTGCATCCACTAAAATCCATATACACTGCATCCACTAAAATCCATATACACTGCATCCACTAAAATCCATATACACTATGTACACTAAAATCCATTTACACTATACAGTAAAATCCATATACATTGTGTCCACTAAGATCCATATACACTGTATCCACGAAAATCCATATACACTGCATCCACTAAAATCCATAGACACTGCATCCTCTAAAATCCATATACACTATGCACACTAAAATCCATTTACACTATACAGTAAAATACATATACATTGTGTCCACTAAAATCCATATACACTGTATCCACTAAAATCCATATACACTACATCCACTAAAATCCATCTACACTGCATCCACTAAAATCCATATAGACTATGCACTAAACTCCATATACACTGCAACCACTAAAATCCATATACACTGCGTTTACTAAAACCCATATACACTGCATACACTAAAATCCATATAAACTGCATCCACGAAAATCCATATATACTGTGCCCACGAAATTTCATATATATTGTGTACATGAAAATCCATATACACTGCATTCAGTAAAATCCATATATACTGCATCCACTAAAATACATATGCACTGCGTCCACGTAATTCCATATAAACTGCATCTACTAAAATCCATATGCACTATGTCCACTAAAATCCATATACAGTGCATCCACTAAAATCCATATACACTGCATCTACTAAAATCCATATGCACTATCTACTAAAATCCGTATGCAGTGCATCCACTAAAATCCATATACAGTGAATCCAGTAAAATCCATATGCACTATGTCCACTAAAATCCATATACACTGCATCCACTAAAATCCATATACACTGCTTCCACGAAAATCCATATACACTAAATACACTAAAATCCATATACAATGCATCCACTAAAATCCATATACACGGTGTCCACGAAAATCCATATAAACTGTGTCCATTAAAATCGATATACAGTTCATGCACTAAAATCCATATACACTGTGTCCACGAAAATTCATATACACTGTGTCCACGAAAATCCATATACAGTGCATCCACTAAAATCCATACACAGTGCGTACACTAAAATCCGTACACACTGTGTCCATGAAAATCCATATACAGTGCATGCACTAAAATCCATATGCACTGCGTCCAATAAAATCCATATACAGTGCGTTCACTAAAATCCGTACACACTGCATCCTCTAAACTCCATATACAGTGCAACCACTAAAATCCATATACACGGTGTCAACTAAAATCCATATACACAGCATCCACTAAAATCCATATACACTGTGTCACGAAAATCCATATACACTGTGTCCACGAAAATCCATATACCCTGCGTCCACGAGTATCCATATACAGTGCATCCACTAAAATCCATATACGCTATGTCCACTGAAATCCATATACACTGTGTCTACGAATATCCATATGCAGTGTATCCAGTAAAAGCCATATACACTGCATACACTAAAATCCGTCTACAGTGCATCCAATAAAATCTATATTCACTGAATCCACAAAAATCCATATACAGTGCGTACACTAAAATTCGTACACACTGCATCCACTAAAATCCATATACAGTGCAACCACTAAAATCCATATACACTATGTGCACTAAAATCCATATACACTACATCCACTAAAATCGATATACACTATGTACTAAAACCCATATCCACTGCATCCACTAAAATCCATATACACTGCATCCAGTAAAATCCATATACACTGTGCCCACGAAAATCCATATACATTGTGTACATGAAAATCCATATACACTGCATCCAGTAAAATCCATATACACTGATTCCACTAAAATACATATATACTGCGTCCACGAAAATCCATAGACCCTGCATCCACTAAAATCCATATACACTATGTTCACTAAAATCCATATACAGTGCAACCACTAAAATCCATATACACTGCATACACTAAAATCCATATGCACTATCCACTAAAATCTGTATGCAGTGCATCCACTGAAATCCATATACAGTGAATCCACCAAAATCCATATGCACTATGTCCACTAAAATACATATACACTGCAACCGCTAAAATCCAGATACACTGCGCCCACTAAAATCCATGTACTATGTCCATGAAAATCCGTATACAGTGCATCCACTAAAATCCATATATACTATGTACACTAAAATCCATAAACACTGCATCCACTAAAATCCATATACACTGCATCGACTAAAATCCATATACACTGCATCCACTAAAATCCATATACACTGTGTCCATGAAAATCTATATACAGTGCATCCACTAAAATCCATATATACTATGTACACTAAAATCCATAAACACTGCATCCACTAAAATCCATATACACTGCATCGACTAAAATCCATATACACTGTGTCCACGAAAATCCATATAATCTGTGTCCATAAAAATCCATATACAATGCATCCACTAAAATCCATATACACTGAGTCCACTAAAATCCATATACACTGTGTCCACGAAAATCCATATACACTGTATCCACTAAACTCCAAATAAAGTGCATCCACTAAAATCCATATGCACTATCCACTAATATCCGTATGCAGTGCATCCACTAAAATACATATACACTGCATCCACTAAAATCCATATACACTGCGTCCACGAACATCCATATACATTGTGTACATGAAAATCCATATACACTCCGTCCACGAAAATCCATATACACTGTGTCCATAAAAATCCATATACAGTGCATCCACTAAAATCCATATACACTGTGTCCACGAAAATCCATATACAATGTGTCTATGAAAATCCATATGCAGTGCATACACTAAAATCCATATACACTCTATCCATAAAAATCCATATACAGTGCATCCACTAAAATCCATATACACTGCGTCCACTAAAATCAATGCACTGTGTTCATGAAAATCCATATACAGTGCATCCACTAAAATCCTAATACACTATTTCCACTAAAATCCATAAACACAGCATCCACTAAAATCCATATACACGGTGTCCACGAAAATCAATATACACTGCATCCACTAAAATCCATTTACACTGTGTCCACGAACATCCATATACACTGTGTCCCTGAAAATCCATATACAGTGCATCCACTAAAATCCATATACACTGCATCCACTAAAATCCATATACACAGCCTCCACGAATATTCATATACAGAGCATCCACTAAAATCCATATACACTGCATCCACTAAAATCCATATACAGTGCATCCACTAAAATCCATATACACGGTGTTGACGAAAATCCATATACACGGCATCCACTAAAATCCATGTACACTATGCACCAAAATCCATATACACTGCATCCACTAAAATCCATATACACTGCATCCACTAAAATCCATATACACTATGTACACTAAATTCCATTTACACTATACAGTAAAATCCATATACATAGTGTCCACTAAAATCCATATACACTGTATCCACGAAAATCCATATACACTGCATCCACTAAAATCCATATACACTGCATCCCCTAAAATCCATATACACTATGCACACTAAAATCAATTTACACTATACAGTAAAATCCATATACATTGTGTCCACTAAAATCCATATACACTGTATCCACTAAAATCCATATACACTACATCCACTAAAATCCATATACACTGCATCCACTAAAATCCATATACACTATGCACTAAACTCCATATACACTGCAACCACTAAAATCCATATACACTGCGTTTACTAAAACCCATATACACTGCATACACTAAAATCCATATAAACTGCATCCACGAAAATCAATATATACTGTGCCCACGAAATTCCATATATATTGTGTACATGAAAATCCATATACACTGCAACCAGTAAAATCCATATATACTGCATCCACTAAAATACATATGCACTGCGTCCACGTAAATCCATATAAACTGCATCTACTAAAATCCATATGCACTATGTCCACTAAAATCCATATACAGTGCATCCACTAAAATCCATATACACTGCATCTACTAAAATCCATATGCACTATCCACTAAAATCCGTATGCAGTGCATCCACTAAAATCCATATACAGTGAATCCAGTAAATTCCATATACACTATGTCCACTAAAATCCATATACACTGCATCCTCTAAAATCCATATACACTATGCAAACTAAAATCAATTTACACTATACAGTAAAATCCATATACATAGTGTCCACTAAAATCCATATACACTGTATCCACGAAAATCCATATACACTGCATCCACTAAAATCCATATACACTGCATCCTCTAAAATCCATATACACTATGCACACTAAAATTAATTTACACTATACAGTAAAATCCATATACATTGTGTCCACTAAAATCCATATACACTGTATCCACTAAAATCCATATACACTACATCCACTAAAATCCATATACACTGCATCCACTAGTATCCATATACAGTGCATCCACTAAAATCCATATACGCTATGTCCACTGAAATCCATATACACTGTGTCTACGAATATCCATATGCAGTGTATCCAGTAAAATCCATATACACTGCATACACTAAAATCCGTCTACAGTGCATCCAATAAAATCTATATTCACTGCATCCACAAAAATCCATATACAGTGCGTACACTAAAATTCGTACACACTGCATCCACTAAAATCCATATACAGTGCAACCACTAAAATCCATATACACTATGTGCACTAAAATCCATATACACTACATCCACTAAAATCCATATACACTATGTACTACAACCCATATCCACTGCATCCACTAAAATCCATATACACTGCATCCACTAAAATCCATATACACTATGTCCACTAAAATCCATTTACACTATACAGTAAAATCCATATACATTGTGTCCATTAAAATCCATATACACTGTATCCACGAAAATCCATATACACTGTGTCCATTAAAATCCATATACAGTGCATCCACTAATATCCATATACACTGCATCCAGTAAAATCCATATACACTGTGCCCACGAAAATCCATATACATTGTGTACATGAAAATCCATATACACTGCATCCAGTAAAATCCATATACACTGATTCCACTAAAATACATATACACTGCGTCCACGAAAATCCATAGACCCTGCATCCACTAAAATCCATATACACTATGTTCACTAAAATCCATATACAGTGCAACCACTAAAATCCATATACACTGCATACACTAAAATCCATATGCACTATCCACTAAAATCTGTATGCAGTGCATCCACTGAAATCCATATACAGTGAATCCACCAAAATCCATATGCACTATGTCCACTAAAATACATATACACTGCAACCACTAAAATCCAGATACACTGCGCCCACTAAAATCCATGTACTATGTCCATGAAAATCCGTATACAGTGCATCCACTAAAATCCATATACACTATTTCCACTAAAATCCATAAACAGCATCCAGTAAAATCCATATACACTGTGTCCACGAAAATCAATATACACTGCATCGTCTAAAATCCACATACACTGTGTCCACGAACATCCATATACACTGTGTCCATGAAAATCCATATACAGTGCATCCACTAAAATCCATATACACTGCGTCCACTAAAATCCATATAAACTGCATCCACTAAAATCCATATACTCTGCATACACTAAAATCCATATAAACTGCATCCATGAAAATTCATATACAGTGCGTCCACGAATATCCATATACAGAGCATCCACTAAAATCCATATACGCTATGTCCACTAAAATACATATACACTGTGTCCACGAATATCCATATGCACTGCATTCACTAAAATCCATATACATAATGTGCACTAAAATCCATATACACTACATCCACTAAAATCCATATAAACTGCATGCACTAAAATCCATGTACACTATCCACTAAAACCCATAGACACTATGTCCACAAAAATCCATACACAGTGTGTCCATGAAAATCCATATACAGTGCATCCACTAAAATCCATATGCTCTATGCCCACTAAAATCCATATACACTGCATCCACTAAAATCCATATACACCGCGTCTACGAAAATCCATATACATTGTGTACATGAAAATCCATATACACTCCGCCCACGAAAATCCATATACACTGTGTCATAAAAATCCGTATACAGTGCATCCTCTAATATCCATATACACTGTGTCCACGAAAATCCATATACACTGTGTCCACGAAAATCCATATACACTGTGTCCATGAAAATCCATATGCAGTGCATCCACTAAAATCCATATACACTGTGTCCATGAAAATCTATATACAGTGCATCCACTAAAATCCATATATACTATGTACACTAAAATCCATAAACACTGCATCCACTAAAATCCATATACACTGCATCGACTAAAATCCACATACAGTGCATCCACTAAAATCCATATACGCTATGTCCACAAAAATCCATACACAGTGTGTCCATGAAAATCCATGTACAGTGCATCCACGAAAATCCATATACACTGTGTCCATGAAAATCCATATGCAGTGCATCCACTAAAATCCATATATACTATGTACACTAAAATCCGTAAACACTGCATCCACTAAAATCCATATTCACTGCATCGACTAAAATCCATATACAGTCCATCCACTAAAAACCATATTCACGGTGTCCACGAAAATCCATATACACTGCATCCACTAAAATCCATATACACTATGCACTAAAATCCATATACACTGCATCCACTAAAATCCATATACGCTGCATCCACCAAAATCCATATACTCTATGTCGACTAAAATCCATTTACACTATACAGTAAAATCCATATACATTGTGTGCACTAAAATCCATATACACTGTAACCACGAAAATCCATATACACTGTGTCCATTAAAATCCATATACAGTGCATCCACTAAAATCCATATACACTGTATCAACTAAAATCCATATACACTGCATCCACTAAAATCCATATGCACTATCCACTAAAATCCGTATGCAGTGCATCCATTAAAATCCATATACAGTGAATCCACTAAAATCCATATGCACTATGTCCACTAAAATCCATATACACAGAATCCACCTAAATCCATGTACACTGCGTCCACGAAAATCCATATACACTACATACACTAAAATCCATATACAGTGCAACCACTAAAATCCATATACACTATGTGCACTAAAATCCATATACACTACATCCACTAAAATCCATATACACTATGTACTACAACCCATATCCACTGCATCCACTAAAATCCATATACACTGCATCCACTAAAATCCATATACACTATGTCCACTAAAATCCATTTACACTATACAGTAAAATCCATATACATTGTGTCCATTAAAATCCATATACACTGTATCCACGAAAATCCATATACACTGTGTCCATTAAAATCCATATACAGTGCATCCACTAATATCCATATACACTGCATCCAGTAAAATCCATATACACTGTGCCCACGAAAATCCATATACATTGTGTACATGAAAATCCATATACACTGCATCCAGTAAAATCCATATACACTGATTCCACTAAAATACATATACACTGCGTCCACGAAAATCCATAGACCCTGCATCCACTAAAATCCATATACACTATGTTCACTAAAATCCATATACAGTGCAACCACTAAAATCCATATACACTGCATACACTAAAATCCATATGCACTATCCACTAAAATCTGTATGCAGTGCATCCACTGAAATCCATATACAGTGAATCCACCAAAATCCATATGCACTATGTCCACTAAAATACATATACACTGCAACCACTAAAATCCAGATACACTGCGCCCACTAAAATCCATGTACTATGTCCATGAAAATCCGTATACAGTGCATCCACTAAAATCCATATACACTATTTCCACTAAAATCCATAAACAGCATCCAGTAAAATCCATATACACTGTGTCCACGAAAATCAATATACACTGCATCGTCTAAAATCCACATACACTGTGTCCACGAACATCCATATACACTGTGTCCATGAAAATCCATATACAGTGCATCCACTAAAATCCATATACACTGCGTCCACTAAAATCCATATAAACTGCATCCACTAAAATCCATATACTCTGCATACACTAAAATCCATATAAACTGCATCCATGAAAATTCATATACAGTGCGTCCACGAATATCCATATACAGAGCATCCACTAAAATCCATATACGCTATGTCCACTAAAATACATATACACTGTGTCCACGAATATCCATATGCACTGCATTCACTAAAATCCATATACATAATGTGCACTAAAATCCATATACACTACATCCACTAAAATCCATATAAACTGCATGCACTAAAATCCATGTACACTATCCACTAAAACCCATAGACACTATGTCCACAAAAATCCATACACAGTGTGTCCATGAAAATCCATATACAGTGCATCCACTAAAATCCATATGCTCTATGCCCACTAAAATCCATATACACTGCATCCACTAAAATCCATATACACCGCGTCTACGAAAATCCATATACATTGTGTACATGAAAATCCATATACACTCCGCCCACGAAAATCCATATACACTGTGTCATAAAAATCCGTATACAGTGCATCCTCTAATATCCATATACACTGTGTCCACGAAAATCCATATACACTGTGTCCACGAAAATCCATATACACTGTGTCCATGAAAATCCATATGCAGTGCATCCACTAAAATCCATATACACTGTGTCCATGAAAATCTATATACAGTGCATCCACTAAAATCCATATATACTATGT